>NC_057426.1:16817799-17417799 GCF_019457755.1 Venturia canescens
TTACCCGGAAAACACCACGTAGAGGTTGTTTGCTTAGAATTCCTGACCCTGATAAGGGCCGTTTGTTATATATAATACTATGATTACGTTTTCAGTATTAAAAACTTTTTACTGTAATGTGCTTCCGTTAAAAGCCCATCTATTTTGTGTAGCAAAAGATGAACAAGGACAAATCAAGTCAAATAATTCTCCGTAACGTCTTATAAATAATGAAAAACATGTATATGGACAAAATAGTTTCAGTATTGAAAGTTATTGTGTTGTATGCTCTGTTCTCTTTCAGTGCGTCTGCATATGTTTTTTTGGCAATATTTCCGAGCCTTCTCGAGAAATCTAACTTGAACCCCTTTTATATATTGCACATTTGCACAATATTCAACTAACCCATGTACTTGTGAAACGAAGTTTTCAGTTAAGCCAATATGGCCATCAAGTGGCACAACGCCCCCCCCCCCCCCCCCAATGTTTTCGATGCTAACAACGTAGACAACGTGTGTGGAACACCAAAGGGGGTCCAGGGGGCGGAGCCCCCGGCGGGGCGAGGGGCAGAGCCCCCGGGGGTCCGGGGGCAGAGCCCCCGGCGGGGGTTAGGGGCAGAGCCCCCCGAGGGGTTCGGGGGGCGGAGCCCCCCGAGAAACCGCTATAAATTTTTTTAAATTAATGAGGGGGCCACAGAAATCATAATGGTGCGCAAATTCCGATTCTTATTCCCCCCCCCCCCCGACCCTTAGTCTTGGTTAGATTATCATCGTGCTTAACTAAGTTTAAGACAAATGTGATGGTTGCGTGGTTGAAATTAGGATCTACAAATATAATAATTACTAACTCTCAACTCCCGTTTTACCCCCTTAAATTTTTTGATCTTTTTCAATTTTGATTTTCATTCAACGGGAGACAAGTCTCATTTTCGATAAAAAAAAAAGGCTCTACATATAGGGAGCATATACATAATGATGCTTCAACTTTCAACCCCCGTTTCACCCCCTTAAAGTCAAAATTTCGATTTTTTTTACTCTTCAAAAACAACTTATTTTGGGCAAATATGAAGAATGCATGGTCAAAACTTGGCGCCTCGGAAATCGTACTCTTGCCGACGTCTTTGCCTTGAAACGATCGCGTCCAAACATCCTTGCGCCCAATCGTCCTCACGCTCAAATGGTCGCGTCAAAACTACCTCGCGCCAAAACGTCCTCGCGCCAAAACGTCCCCGCGCCAAAACGTCCCGGCGCCAAAACGTCCCCGCGCCCAAACGTCCTCGCGCCAAAACGTCCCCGCGCCAAAACGTCCCCGCGCCAAAACGTCCCGGCGCCAAAACGTCCCGGCGCCAAAACGTCCCCGCGCCCAAACGGCGGCGCCAAAACGTCCTCGCGCTCAAACGTCCCAGCGCCCAAACGGCTCGCGCCAAAACGGCCGCGCCAAAACGGTCGCGCCAAAACGGCGGCGCCAAAACGTAACGCACCCGACGTAGAGTGTGACAAAAGTAAGAAATCGTGCAAAGGACGTAAGTCCAAATGTAAACAAGCGTAACTTACGCCCCTCTGTCTCTGAGAAAATGAAAATCCCGAAATGATGGATTTTAAATCACTAACGTTACATATCTCAGGATCTACTGGACGGATTTACTTGCAACAAAGACCAATGGAAAGAGAAAAATCGAAAAAAAATCGTCACAAATTTTCAAGTTCTTTTATGAAATGGTTTATTTGTGAGAACCATTTGAAAATTCTGTGACGTCATAAAACCGGCATATTCGCGTATATAAGAGTAGCGGCAGGGCTCGCGCTGGCTTTTCTTTTGCGCTGCAGTTTTTCCTTTTAATACTTGGCGTCGAGCCGCTACCGCGTCTCTTGATATAGATATACAGAATGCCTGTTCGCTATTTTAGGCCTTCTAACACTTGAGCCTCACCCGCGGTCGGCCTAGCAGCTGGAGGAGCCGACATCGTTGAGCCAATCAGAATGCGTAGAGGCAACAACTCTACTACCACTAACTACGTCAAAACGCGTATACGTATACGTCGAACTCGTGATGTGTCAGTAACTTTTGCATAATCTTGAGCCCGTGCAAAGTTTTTTCTCAGCAATTACGCCACCGATCGTGTTGATTTTGGGCGCAATCGAAAGAGAATTTCTTAATTAGCTGAAAGTTCAATTTTCAAAGCCTCAGATGACTCATAACTTCGGTAATTCAAAAAAATCACTTGCCAATTTTACCCCCACCACGGCGAATCGTTTTATTCAGAGAAAGTATACTCGGCAAGAGCCTCGGGCCAGCAGACGACAGGGCTGTCAATGTACTTGTCCCGAGACTCTACCGAGTCTCTTGATGATATAGTTTCCACTGAGCCAAAAGGTGAAGTTGAATTTTATACATTAGGTAGAGGAAAGTATTTAAAACGCCGTGAAAGAGGTTATTTGATCAATCATTTTAAATATGATGTGAATACGCAGCCAGAAAAATACTTTTTCGCTTTGCTATTGCTTTTCCAACCATGGAGAGATACGGACGAACTTAAAAATGGATGTGATACATACGTGGAATCATTTTCGTCAATGGAATCTGAACTTACTACTGCTCTAGGGTATCATGAAAAACTAGCAGAAATACAAAACGACTTCAATTGTGCCAAAGAGCTTATTGAAAAACAAATGGCTGAAAATATAGAAGAAGAGAAAAATGTTGACGATAATATTGATCATATATGCTGTATTCAAATTGAAGCTGATGATGCTATGAAAGATTTCGCTGATATGGGTGATAAACACGATGCTGTCGAAGTCAATCTCACTCAAATGATATCTAAATTGAATGAGGACCAAAAACGAATTTTCGATAAGGTCACCGATACCGTCACGTCTGGAAAAAATATTCTAAGAATGTACATCAGTGGTGAAGGGGGAACCGGCAAAAGTTTTTTAATTAAGATTCTAAGATGTTGGATTAAAGAAACATTCGGAAAAGATACAGCGGTAACGGCTCCTACAGGTTTGGCAGTATTTAACGTTGACGGATTTACGGTCCATAGATTATTCCAATTACCCGTTGAGCATGGCCAGACACCTAAGTATAAAGAACTCTCCGACATGGTTTTAAAAATAATTCGTGATCAATTAAGAAATGTTTCGCTGATAATTATTGATGAAGTCTCGATGATATCAAATGTTATGTTATTATATAACCATCTTAGATTAACGGAAATATTTAATACATCCAACGTTGATGACGGCTGGTTCGGTAAAAAACATATTTTGTTGTTTGGCGATCTTCTTCAATTACCACCGGTGCGTCAAGAACAAGCATTTGTTAAACTTGATACATCCAAGGTTCAACAGTTGTTAGAATCTTTAGGAAGTGCGGATATTTGGGCGAATTTATTCAGCTACGATGAACTAACAATCAATATGCGTCAGAAAAATGATTCTTCGTACAGAGAAATACTTTCTAGAATTCGTTTAGGGTTCATAACAGAGTCAGATACCAAAATTTTGAATACACGGAAAATAAATTTTAAATCTATGGACTTCCATGATAGAATTGAAGAGTTGTGTGATTACATTAATGAACTATCAGATGATACTGTTTGTTTATTGCCCACAAATCATTTGTGTGACGTTTCCAACGAAGCTATGTTAAATCGTATACCATCGGAAGATATTATATTAATGGCTCGTGATGATATTGATTGTGCTCCCTATAATAAATCAAAAGCGGCAAAGATTTTGGCTCGCGATGATGATGATAGTTCTCGAACAGCTGGTCTCGCAACTCGTATAAGGTTTAAAATAGGAGCAAAGATTATGCTTCGGCGAAATATTGATGTTACAATAGGTTTGGTTAACGGTACAATCGGTAAAATTATTTCGATTACTCGTTCACTTGATACAAATGATGTTGAGAAGATAAAAATTCGTTTGAAAACGGGGTTGGAGTACGAAATAGAACGCGTAAGTATAAAATTTCAAATAATGGATGGAGTTTATGTCATACGCAAACAATTTCCTTTGAATCTGAGCTATGGTATCAGTATTCATAAGAGCCAAGGATTAAGCTTAGACCATGTTGCGATAGATGCAGGAAATTCAATATTTACTTGCGGGCAAAGTTATGTTGCTCTTTCTCGTGTGACTACTTTGGACGGACTACATTTGATAAATTTCGACCCTCATTCTGTGAAAGCAGATGAATTAGCTGTTATCGAATATAATCGTTTGAGACAGAAGTATCGCCCAGATCTTGCCTTAATATAATTCTCTACAGAACGAGCTGCAAAAGTACCGGATTTACTTTGGGCGATACCCAAGAATGTAATGGAATGTCAAGAACCACCGACTGAAACAAAAATCAGTACCTGGCAGATCAATGGCCTTTCAAATGTGGATGGTGTTTCATGTTATGCCAATGCTATCATACACTGCATGTTTCATTGTCAACCACTCCGAGAAGAACTCGTAAGGAATGGCAAATCAGAAGAAAATCCATTAACACTTTTACTTCATGCTTCTGTAAAACGAAATACATTATCAAGCTCATTAGCCGTGAGGGAATATGTAGGTGGGTCATTCATTGAAAAAAAACAGCACGATGCTTCAGAATTTTTTATTGGCCTATGCAGCAAGAATTGTGTTATTAAAGATGTTGTTGAACATAAATTAACAATTAAGATTCGATGTCAGACTTGTCAGTGCACGAAGACGGAAGAGCAACCAAATAACATACTCGTGTTGACCGTACCATGTGTTAAGAAAGCCTTAACTTTGCAAGGAATAATTGAATACACATTCTCTCAATGGCGTTTGACTGAAGGTCAATGTAATTCTTGTGGTGAAATGAGGAAACTTATGACAAAAATTGATTTAGCAGCGGCTAAACAAGTTTTAATTCTACAACTTTCAATAATGTCTGTGCACGAAAAAACCTTACAATTTGCGAAAATTGACTATAGTATCAAAAGTATTCCGCCTACTACAATTTTCATTGGTGGCCAAAAATATAAAATCAAAAGTGTCATATTTCACCACGGTCAAGCCGCTTTCGAAGGTCATTATACAAGTATGTTGAGAACAGGTGCTTCTTCATGGATTTTTGCAGATGATGCTAAAATTGAGAAAAGAAGTTGGCCGAGGAATGCTAAAAATGCTTACATTTTTTTTTGGAACAAACTAAAAAATAAGTTTTTTTACCAAGCAACTATTTCATGAGCAATTTTAGACTAAATATTGCCATACTTTGCTATAACACGGGAAAAAATACTGATCGTTTTACATCATCCAAGTACTTACACAACTAAATATTGCCATACTTTGCTATAATATGGGGAAAAATGCTGATCGTTTTGTATCATCCGAGTACTTACAAAATAAATTGACAGTTTTAATACTGTAACGTAACGCTCTAGCCGACCCAGCCTGAACGCCGCCACGCGTCGGTTCGAGCTACCTTAATTTTAAAAGGAGCAGGTATGAACGAGACGAGAGACGAGGGTTGTGTGGATAAGATAACAAAATGAATTTATTAAACAATACTTTTATGTTTTTACACAATGATACGCGTCTTTATTTTAATCTTTGTTTGTCCGCGTTGTTTGACCAAGTCAGGCGAGAGAAGACTCGAAAGACCCGGAAAAACGGAGCGTTTTTCTGTATGAAATTTCGATTGAATTTTCAAATTTGTTTTCGTTTTTGTTTATACAATAAAGAACGCTTTATAGTTTATCATGCCCCCTGCTTGTTCTATTTCCTTTCCTTTCCGCTTGCATGAGATTTTTCAGATAAAAAAACAAAAAAAAAATAATGAAATTCGCAACACTAATAATTGACAACCGATGTCCTGTAATCCTATACCGCTTGAACCTGGATTTTTACGCTTCCTAGCAATTCAAGAGTGTTGTACGCTTTTCTTTATTACAATTTCTCCATTTGTGATCGCTTAGACGCTATACAAACTCTAGTCTTACCGCTGCCTCTTGAATTAACGCTTTTTATTCATTTGTTATTTGTTTTTATAATTATAATTTGTTGAGATGATTTATTTTGACTTAGGTGTCGTATGATAGTTCAAATGGGCTGTGGATTATTGAATTATTTAATTTTAATGCTAATTTTTTCGTTCGACCCTACCAAATCGGATCAATTATAAAACAATTTTGAATTTAAGAATAATTAATCATAAAATCATTTATTTATCGCCCCTATTCTAAATAAACCCAAAAAAACACGAAGTGGAAAGTTTGTACTTGACCACGGGCCTCAAACGTCGACGAATGGCGCCAATGCTCAAAAACACAAGACAGGTTAGTATGTGAACCCCAGACCACGGGCTCGATACGTCGCCGAGTCTCGCCAATGTCCTGAGCATTCACTTAGGTTAGGTAATTTTGCCCACGGACCACGGGATCGATACGTCACCGAGTCTCACCAATGCCCCGTGCAGCGAAAATTCGGAAATTATAGGTTAAGTGGAATGGACCCTGGACTACGGGATCGATACGTCGCCGAGTCTCACCAATACCCCAGGCATCCAAAGGAATAGTAGGAAAAAGGATTTTTAGGTTTTACCAGAATAGAGTGTATTTTGCTATTTGATGTTAGGAGAGCTCTTCTAGGAGATCCGAGTTGGTTCTAGAGGTAGGGTGAACTGCCTGCCGAATGAGCCATACACCGACTCTTATACCCCGTTCCCCACTCTAAATTCTCTCAAACGCCGAATTTCTCTATTTCGGACGCGTTCTGCGCATTCCCCTGTAACGGGCTTCACCATTGACTCGCTGCCCTAATTCGCGCCTTGTTATTGGCCGATCGCTATTTTGCCCGATGCGCCGAATTCCGCTTTAATTAATTTTCAGCTCAGCATGATTTTAAAATAATGAAATTACAATGTCAATTGTTGTTGTTTAATTATTTGAGTGATTTGGCTTCATTGTTTCATTTAATATCATTTAATTTAATTTTATTTGAAAAATCACAAAAAGTCACGTTCGGGTTCCTATAGCCCATGAACGCTTAGCCCCGCGCATGCGCTGTGATCAAACATCTCGCTCTATTTGAAATAACACCAATTTTCTACAAGCTCTAATCTTTTCTCTATTTTTCTTTGATAGCGGCTATTTTTCCCGACATTTTGAGCCTAATTACGCTCATATTGATAAATAAAAAGTTTGAAAACAATTAGAATAAAGAAATTATGATTTAGTTTGATTTCTTGTCAAGTGGCGCTGTTCGGAGCGTTGCCCGCCGGCTCGCTCGGCCTTTGTGCCAGTCGCCAACATGGCCGCCGGTTGGAACGCACGCCCGTCATCGCGCCGCGATGTTTTTCGCACGCGTAGTATTTGATAGTTCGAGCGGGCTCGGGCCGCTACGCGAGTGTTACGTCTCAATACAGGAACTATAAATTCCATACAAAAAGTCGACAAATCCCCGCCAAAAACAGCAAAAATGTTGTAAAAAAAGTGAGACAAGTACATTTACTTCCCCCGAACGTAGCCTCACAAAAAGTTGTTAAATAAATAAAATCTATGAAAAGCATCAATAGTCAAATACATCCCCGAAAGTAGCCTCACAAAAAGTTAATTAATAAATCCCCGAAAGTAGCCCCACAAAAGTTGTTAAATTAATGAAACCGATGAATGAAAAGCACGAATAATCAAATGCATTAAACTTATTAACCTTGAATGAATATTTTTTAAATTATTTGAAAGTATAGTTGTTCGACACAAAAAAATCCGATAACAATAAAAGTTAAAATTAAAATTGATTAAAAAAAAAAAAATTCCGATACGAAACAAACTTCAAACGAAAAAACAATTGATTGAAAAATAACAATTTGATTGAAGGAAAAAAAAATAATTGAAATAAAAAATTTAATTGAAAAAAAATTTGACTGAAAAAAATGAAAAGAAAAAAATTGACCGAAGTACTGGGCGACTTTGTGGTAATGATCAATATATTATAATAAGAATTATGTGAACAAACACTCGCCAAGTAGTTCGGTCAATTTTTTTCTTTTCATTTTTTTTCAGTCAAATTTTTTTCAATTAAATTTTTTATTTCAATTATTTTTTTTTCCTTCGATCAAATTGTTATTTTTCAATCAATTGTTTTTTCGTTTGAAGTTTGTTTCTTATTGGAATTTTTTTTTTTTAATCAATTTTAATTTTAACTTTTATTGTTATCGGATTTTTTTGTGTCGAACAACTATACTTTCAAATAATTTAAAAAATATTCATTCAAGGTTAATAAGTTTAATGTATTGGATTATTCGTGCTTTTCATTCATCGGTCTTTTCACTCATCTTTTCACTCAACATGCAGTGTATCTGTCACTTAAGGAGTTTCGGTACAAAAGTCAAAATATTAAGAAATTGATCAAATTTGGTGATAATGTTCTTCAACATCAAGTGCGAAAAGACAAATTTTTTCAAAATTTTCTTCTACTTAGTTATCGAGTAATTACGCATTAAAGCAGATTTCTTATGCCCGGAATGTATACCTATATATATGGAAACGCTATGCTTATACACGTAAACTTTAGTGATCAATTACTCGATAACTGTGTAGAAGAAAAATCTTAAAAAAATTGTATTGTCAAATTTGGCACTAAAGAATATGTTCACCAAATTTTATAAAATTCTAAACTTTTTGAAATTTTTTATGTTTTTAGCATGGTTTAGCATGGCAACATTGTATCGCCTGTACCGAAACTCCTTAATTTCTTGAATATGCCATAACAAGTTTCAAAAATGTGGTTCGGGTAATTTCGAAGTTTTTAGCCCCATAGCACCAAAGTTTGTATTACTGGTACGCAGCGAGTACCTATGAACTTCTATTCCTGCGAAGCGTTAGGTATGCCAATCTTTTCACTTTTTGGTTGCAACTGTAATATATGAACGAAGATACATGAAACAATTATGAGTTCTGTTCACTTTCAAGTGCGCTGTCTTTTTTCCTTTTAGTTTTGGCATAATAAATTTTATGAATCGGTGGTAGTTTTTTCTGTCTGTATCAAAATTTAGATGAATAAATCGCAGCGGATACTTGCAAACTTGAAAAATTCTGTGTATTGCCATGCATGCCAGATATTAGTACTTCCTATTTTTGATTATGGAATATGGATATCTACAAATAATTAAAATTATACATGAATTATAGGATTTGGATATGGATTATAAGTAATAATTAATAATAAAAAATTATGATGAATGTTACAAAAATTCAGCGATGGCCTGTTTATGAATGGCATAAGGAGTTATGTTTTCAAAATGCAATGGACATATTAATAAATAAGCAATTCTATTGGTCTTGACGCACTTCATAGTTTATCTTTTGTCCGGTTGAACCTTGGTGGCTTCATGCAGAGTTTAAAAATTTTGTGCATCGACGTGGGTCCGTCAACTTTCTATTTCTGCGTATAATAATACGAATGGAAAAGATTGCTTCAAAAAGTCCTTGGAAGCACATTTTTTAATGAAATAAAAATTGCTAGCATTAGAATTCAATAGACATATGTGAAAATTGCGAATTCTGGTGGACTTGGTGAACATTATATATATTTTTTTCTTTCTCCTTCTGTCAAATTTTAAGGAAAATCAATCGAAAAATTCGTTTCATTGAAAAATCTTCATATTTTCTTTATTCACAATGATTTCATCAAAACTATTAAAAACAAAGCTTCCACAATGATACAAAATATTGAAAAACCTTGCGGAATATCATTTTAATCCCACAAAACTATGGACACGTTCGAAATGGTTGAAAAATTGAGGGTATCACTTCAAACATTCGAAGAATACCAAACTGTTATAAATTGTACAAAACTTAAAGAAAATCAGTGGAGAACTTATTTTTAAATATCACAATAGAAACATTGGTTAAACTTTGGAAAATCTTATTTAAGAATATTTTTTATCGTTTAGAACTGCCACAGAAAAAAGATTTGATATCAAGCCGTAATAATTCTTACTCGGAGACCAAAAATTTGGACAATTACATTGATGATCGCCCGTTTTCGCATTATATCACAAAAAATGGAAACAAAACTTCTTAAGTCACACAACGTAAATGATTTCGAACCGTAAGAAAATATCAAGCATATTACAATCCTACAGCATTCGTGTATCAAGAGACGCGGTAGCGGCTCGACGCCAAGTATTAAAAAAAAAACGAGAGTGTAAAAGAAAAATAAGCGCGAGCCCTGCCGCACTCTTATATACGCGAATATGTCGATTTATGACGTCATAACGTTTTTCAAACTGTTCTCACGGATAAACCATTGCAGTTAAAAATCTGAAAATTGATGATGATTTTTTTACGATTTTTCTCTTTCAATTGATCTATGTTGCAAGTAAATCCGTTCATTCAATCCCGAGATATGATTAATCAGACGATTAAAATCGAGTGTTTCGGTACGCGCTAGTCGCTTGGAGTCAGAAAGACTTAAGTAGCGTTTGATTACCTTTGGACATACGTCCTTTGCACGAAACGTGACTTTTGTTCCGTTTCGTTTCGCCCAGTCCACTGACCGCGATATCAAGAGACTCGGCAGAGTCTCGGGACAAGTATATTGACAGCCCTGTCGTCTGCTGGCCCGAGGCTCTCGCCGAGACTATATTTATCTCTGAATAAAACGATTCGCGGTGGTGGGGGTAAAATCGACATGTCATTTTCTTGAATTGCGAAGCTCAGGAGTTATGTCGCAATTTGAAAATTGAACTTTCAGCTAATTAAAAAATTCTCTTTCGATTGCGCCGAAAATCAGCATGATCGGTGGCGTAATTGCTGAGAAAAAACTTTGCACGGGCGCAAGATTATGCAAAAAGTACCAACACATTTACGCAGCTGACGTATCCGTATATGGGTTCAGACCGATACATACAAGGGCTTCTTGATGCCCAACATAACCAATCACCGGTGAGAATCTATCCGTCTCGACCAATCGCCGATGAGAAAGTTTCTGATAGTCCTCAGTGTTTTCTTGTATACCGTCTGTTATCGTCTGTTATGTTATTATAAAGTGATTGCGATCGTAGCCCCGTGGCAAAGAAGTCAGATTTATATAGAAGCCAAGTTCTTATGGGCGGCTTGAAGACAAACTTTCTGCGACCCAAACTGCCGCTCTGCGGCGCGGCGTTCGCTTGTGACGTCACTAGCGAACAGCTGTCACGGAGGTGGGGAAGTTGGAATGTTGTTTCTCTCTCACACATTAAATGGCCAAAAGATGCTTGGCCTAAGCGCGTGGGGTCGAGGGATCGAATCAAGAGATTCGGTAGAGTCTCGGGACAAGTACATTGACAGCCCTGTCGTCTGCTGGCCCGAGGCTCTCGCCGAGTTATACTTTCTCTGAATAAAACGATTCGCGGTGGTGGGGGTAAAATTGGCATGTGATTTTATTGAATTACGAAGCTCAGGAGCCATTTAACAACTTGAAAATTGAAGTTTAAGCCAATTGAGTAATTCTCTTTCGATTCCGCCCTAAATCAGCATGATCGGTGGCGTATTTGCTGAGAAAAATCTTTGCACGGGCTCAAGATTATGCAAAAGTTACCAACACATTCAAGAATTTATGCGTCTGTATTTATAAACACCATCAAAGGCACTTTGATGCTCTCGAGTTTCTGATTCGTTGGATCTGACGACATCCATTTTTAGACGTTGTAATTGGTTGTTGGAATTAGTTGTTGATGATTGGAAATCTGACGTCAACTTCAGAACGTAGCACACGGCGCAGCACATCTGGTAACAGCAGTCATAAATTCGACCGATATACATATATATATTGTAACGGTACTCTTGTGTATCAGAACACCCCGTTACGCGTAGATTCGAGCTTCTTATAAAATAAAGGAGCAGGCATGAAAGAAAAACAAAAGTGAGAGGAAAGATCTGTAAAAAATCAAAAGATTTATTAAAAAAAAAAACAGTTTCTTTGCTATTTTGTGAGTGGTTTACAAAGGAGGACGTCGGTTCAGACAAAAGAATATATCTTATTTGCTTTTGGTATTTTTCTTTTTTTTTCTTTCAAACGGGAATACTGATCGCACGCAAGAAATTCCGCAATGAAATAATTTTGATGGATATCGCACGCAAATTAAAGATCTCCGCAAGCTAAAGATAAGTTTCGCAATTAAAGAAGAATTTCGATGAATTTCGTAATTAGCAATTCAAGAGCTTTGATAAATTTCGTAATAAAGACCAATTTCGCAGTTAAAGTTTGATTTTGCATTTAAAGATGAGCAACAAATTTTACAAATAGAGAATTGACTCTCGCAATTAACTTTGAGTTTCGCGATTAAAGAATTAAATTTGAATTTTGCAATTAAATTATTAAATTTTCGCCATTAAATTTGAATTTCGCACGCAGTTTAGAATTTTACGATTTCATACAAAAGTCTAGTGGATCTGAATTGTTTGCCTTTAACGTTGGCACCTATCAACCGGAATTCAATCCACCCAGGAATCTTAAGGCAGAACGAACCCGAACTGCGCCCGCCCTCCTGGCATGAAGGGAAGGATTCCCCCAAGAATCTTGTGACCGAACGGAGCCGAACGGTCACCGCCCTCTTGGCAGGCAAAGGATGGGTAATCTGGCAGAAATCTTGGTCCAGAACGAAATCGAACTGTCCCCGCCCTTCTGGTCAGATCGGTGCCCCAGAGTGGAAATCTTGAACCCAAACGGAGCCGAATGGGGCCTGCCCTTCCAAACTGAGTCGGTGGTAGTCTAGGTTTTGCAAAGCGGATTCTGAGTTACGAAGTCAGAATCGGCTGGAAAAAATTGCGTGTGCGGATCTGAGTTGCTCAGTCTCAGATCGGCGTGCGTAAGCGAGTCAAGCGTGACGAGGGCAAGACTGGCTATCGAGAGTGGCTCTCGATGCATTTTAATACTCGCGTGGTACAATAATAATGAAATTGGCGGAATGCGCTAATTCTCCTGATTCGCTGTCTGATTTAATCTCGAACTCTTTGTTTGCTCTAAAATTCCTGGTTGGCCAATTTTATTCTCGGTGTGCTTTGTTATTGGTCGCTTAATTTCGACCAATGGTAAAATTTTGTTTTAATGAACTGCGCTTGTGCGACAATTCACAATCGCCAATGGAAACTTCACGATTTTCCCATTGGTTATTTGAGAAATTTGCCTATTGGCTGAATTTTTTGATTGGCTTTTACGAGCCTGGTCGCAGTGACGCGCGAAACCTATTTAAATTTGAAATAATTGCTTAGAAATGATTTCATAATTTTTTGTTATGTTTCCAAATGAATTTGCTCTGAAATTGCCACTGATTAGTTCGCACAAAAATTTCTTATACAATTCAGTCTTTTGTTGTTGAAGAGAAATGATTTATTAAATGAAATTAATGAAAATAGAGTCTTCTTGTGATCTTCGTGGCACGGGTCGATAAGCGAGTCCGTACGCTGGCGCCTCTCTCTGAGTGATACGCGTATCGCTAATTGCCGTGTCGGTACGGGCGCATGCTTTGTTGTCGAGCGGTATCGTTCGTCTCAATATGTACAAACCATGTGTCAGTTTTTGATCGTATGAACAGAGTTTCGTCATTACGAAGTGCGTGCGGGATCAATAAAAAAATAATTTTCGTCATCTAAAGAAGTGCATATTACTATTTATTTTGTTATTTGTGATATATTAAACCGGTATCAAAGCGGCCTCGTAAATGTAGTCTGTGATGTGTGTGTGAAAAAGAATATAAAAAATGCGTGATGCATATATGTCAACGAAACTTTTCAAGATTTCATTATTTCGTTCGATTGGAAATAAGTGTTGACTGAAATAATCCTTCAATTAAACCAGAGTACGAGAAATATTGTCCAGTGCGAATATATTGTCAGTGGCGTGGTTATATATCATGTGTACATAGGTTATATATACGAATAAATAGAACAAAAATACACGCAACTGTTAGAATGATATTAGAAACTTTGACTGAATAAATGTTTTCTAATTTATTTCTTGGGTCGTCATTATTTTTAAACATCCCCATATTTTGCTTGATATTCAGTTTGGCTCTGCCCTCTCCGATCCTTGTTTTCACCCGCTCAGTTTGCAGCGGATCGATTCATATTATTAATTCGTTCCCTAATATGTGTTCTATGATTTTCTACTCCTTCATGATGATTGTGGTAACATGATGCGAGAGGTTTCTAACCATGATCTTGAATTGCACATTTTGTAAATCAGATTTTCAAAAAAAAATCTGGTCTTGGTATAGTGTGTAGTTATTCTTTTCCCATTAGGTCTGTCGAGTGATAAATTTGGAAACTTTTCCAGAAAGCCTTTGGATGCTTTTTTTGCTAATAATATGAAAAGTCGTATCTTAGGAATGTGGTATGCAAACACAAATTTTGATAACAAAACTTATAGAATGACATGTATGTTGAGTATTTCCACTTTGCAAACTACAAATATGGAATTATTATAAAAAAAATTCATTCCGATAAGTCTACTGTTGCTGAGTTTTGGATGCGATCAAATATGATGCCTACCAACATGCCCAGAAACTTACAGAATTGCTGAATACAATGTGCGCTATGTCATTTTAATGTAACATCATGACTTTTGACAACTTTTCATTATAATGCTGTAGATTCGGATCATTAAAATACTGCAAAAATCTGCAAACTATACAATTTAAATACTGTGCCATTCATTTTACATTTTGACTCTAACTGTAACAACTATATGAAGTAAAAACTTGATTATAAAAGTCTTCAGTTGCTCATTTATGGATAGATTTGAAATTGCTGTCTTCGAAGTTCATTGCGCAGATACATTGAACCACAGCAGATACCTGCGAACTCTGGAATTTCTGTGGATAAATATATATGCGACGGATCACCCCTTATCTTTGATTATGGTAATATGTAAGGGAACTTGGTTCGGCAAGTTTTTAAGTGTTCCTTTTCAAGTAGTATTGAAGTTTGTATGACTGATATACAGCGAATACTTCGAAACTTTGATATTTCTGTGTTGCAGCATGTGTGCCAATCATTCAAATCATTTACTCCAACCGTATCATGTAATCTATAAAATTCATCACAAAAGTCTTCCGCTTTTCTAGATACTTCAATTTTCCTTTTTCTACTCCATTGTGAGTTTTTGAACTTCTAAATTCATTTTTGAATTGTCCTGAAATGGTTTTCCTCCAAAACCAATGCAGCTACCTTAAACGTCTTTGAATTCTGTTGCTTTGTTGAATTAAGTTCGCTTAGTTTTTTTGCTGCTTTGAGTTATGGCATAATAAAAAGTTCAAAAAAATTCAACAAAAATATAACAATGGAAAAAAATTCTGTAAAGAAAAATAAAAAATTTTCAAAAAAAATCATAAATATTGAACAAATTGAAAAATCTACTATCCACGTTACATGCAGTATAAAAATGTATGCTATCAATTGGAGGCCAAGTTTTTATTGATAATGTGGAATATTTATCGAACAAATTGGAAACGTTAATGAAATTCATGATAATTATTTTCACGAAAAAAGTTAATGAAAAATAAGTTATAACAGAAGTTACGTGCAGTACTAAAATGTATTATATCAATTCGAGGTCAAGTATTTATCAGTTATTCGAAATATAATCTCCGGCGACAAATGAGCGTTGAGAATCCTTGTCGGGCTCACAAAGTTTTATCAAAATTACTAAAAAATTAATGGAAATAAAATCATTAAAAATTCACATGAAAGTCATTCGTTACGTCAACAAGGTACACACTTTAAAGAATCGATTCCTCTCCGACTTTCAGGATCCCCTGGTATTATTCACAACATTCAACTTCGATTGGATCGGTACAAATTATGTTCAAATACGTCTTAAACGTACTTGTCCGGCCCATCACTTTTTATTCAAATTGCTCTTTCGAAAACAAATCAGGGCTGTTCTATAATGACAAATATAATAAAATGTATAGAAATAAAAATAATATCTCCAAGTAATTTGAACTTGATTGTTCGCAAGTTCGTATCAAGAGACTCGGTAGAGTCTCGGGACAAGTACATTGACAGCCCTGTCGTCTGCTGGCCCGAGGCTCTCGCCGAGACTATATTATCTCTGAATAAAACGATTCGAGGTAGTGGGGGTAAAATCGACATGTTATTTTGTAGAATAATGAAACTCAGGAGTCATTTCGCTACTTGAAAATTGAAGTTTGAGTCAATTAATAAATTCTCTTTCGATTACGCCCAAAATCAGCATGATCGGTGGCGTAATTACTGAGAAAAAACTTTGCACGGGCTCAAGATTATGCAAAAGTACCAACACATTTACGGAGTTGACGCATCTGTATATGGGTTTAGACCGATACATACAAGGGCCTCTTGATGCCCATCACAACAAATCACCGTTGAGAATCTATCCGTCTCGACCAATCGCCGATGAAAGAATTTCTTATAGTCCTCTATATTTTCTTGTATACCGTCTGTTATCGTCTCTTAAGCTCGCTACACACGGTCAATAATATTGCACAGTAATATTGCACAATAAGTTTGTATGGTGTGTAGTGCGCCATAAATTTAAGATAGCTCGAACTTCTGTTGGTTGATTGCCCAATGTTTCAATACTACATCTACACGCTCAATAATATTGTGCAATCACCTACATTGCGCAATATTATTGACCGTGTGTAGCAGGCCTAATAATGTAGGTTATATATACGAGTTCCCTTTGATAGCTGTGTCGTAACGAACCGGCCGGGGTTTGACGTTACGAAGTGCGGGACAAATGTAACAAAAACGTTCGCCCCGTTAGTGAATAATAATATAAATAAGGCAAATCAGTTTATCAAAAATAGGTCTGGAAGTTGTAAGGAAAAGTGTTCGTCAACCTATAACGTCAAATTTTCTTTTTCCGATCTGAAGAATTATGGTTGATAATTAATAAAACAAGAACACACGGAACTGTTAGTATATAATGTGAGAAACTCCAATGGAATAAATGTTTTCTAATTTATTTCTTGTGTCATCATTATTTTTGAATATTCCCATATTTTGCTTCCTATTGAGTTTGGCTCGGCTCTTTCCGATCCTTGTTTTGACTCCATTGGTTTGCAGCGCATCGATACATATTATTAATTCGTTGCCTGAGATGTGTCCTCTGATTTTCTACTACTTCTTCATGCTGATTGTGGTAACGTGATTCAAGAGGTTTCCAACTATGATCATCAATCGCACCTTTTAGACATCAGATTCTCAAAACAGTTTTTGGTCTTGATATAAGTGTAGTGATTCTTTTTCCACCTGGTCTGTCGAGTAATAAATTTTGAAACTTGTTCTAAAAAGTCTTTGGATGCTTTTTTTGCTGATAATATGAAAAGTTGAATCTTCGCAATGCGGTAGGCAAACACAAATTTTTACAACAATACTTATGAAATAATGTGTATGATGAGTATTCCTATTCTGCAAACTGCAAATGTGGAATTATTGGTGAAAACATTCATTACGATAAGTTTACAGTTGCTCAGTTTTGGATGCGATTAAGTATAATACCTGCCAACATCATGGAAGCCTACAAAATTTCTGAATGTTATGTGCGCTATGTTATTTTAATGTAACATCATGACTTCTAACAACTATTCACTATAATGCTATAAATTTGGATCATTGAAATACAGTAAAAATCTGCAAACTATAAAATTTATATACTGTGCCATTCATTTTACTTTTTGACTCTCACCGTAACATAAATAAGAAGTGAAAAATTCATTACAAAAGTCTTCAGTTGATCATTTATGGATGGATTTGAAATAGCTGTCTTCCAAACTAATTGCGCAGATACATTGAATAGCAGCAGATACCTGCGAACTCTGAAATTTCTGTGGGTAAGTATATGTGCTAGTATCACCCCCTATCTTTGATTATGGTAATATGTAATGGAACTTAGTTCAGCAAGTTTTAAAGTGTTTCTTTCCAAATAGTATTGAAATTTGTATTACTGCGGTATGGAGCGAATACCTTCAAACTTTCATATTTTTGTGTCGCAGCATGTGTGCCAATTATTTAAATTTTTTACTCCAACCGTAAGATGTAATCTCAAAAATTCATCACGAACGTCTTCAGCTTTTCTAAATTCCGAAATTTTCCTTTTTCTATACTATTCTGAGTTTTTAAATTTCTAAATGCATTTTTAAATTCTCCTGAAATTGTTTTTCTCTAAAACCAATGCAGGTACCTTAAACGTCTTTGAATTCTGTTGCTCTGTTGAATTAAGTGCGCTCAGTTTTTTTTGCTTCTTTGAGTTCTGCCATAATAAAAGTTCCCGGGTGCCTTTTTTCTGCTATCAAACTGTACATAAATGGATCTCAGCGGCCACTTGCAAACTTTGGAAATATATTTCATCGGGGGCACGTTTTGAATGACGCGAAAATGTCTAGATTCAGAATGCAAAAACGACATTTAAAAATGGCCAATTCTCTTGGATTTGTTGTGACTTGAATTTGATCTATCTTTCCTCTTTTCCTTTCTTTTTTCTAACGTAATAAGCCGAAAATCATATTCCGGCCACCAATCCGCTATCGACCGTGCTCTTTGGTTCCTAATTGACAAAACATATTAGAGTACAAGGGAAAAAATCGCCAAAGTCCAAGAACAGACCTGTGACGAAATATTTCCAGTACAGTTTTGACGAAAAATAGGTCTTTTTCGTGGAAATCAACGTTATAAGCCGAAAATCATATCCCGGCCTCCAACCCGCTTGCGACCGTGCTCTTGGATTTCTAATTGACAAAACATATTAGAGTACAATGAAAAAAATCGCCAAAGTCGAAGAACAGACCTGTGACGAAATATTTCCAGTACAATTCTGACGAAAAATAGGTCTTTTTTTGTGAAAACCAACGTTATAAGCCGAAAATCATAAATAATTCATAGAAATTTAAAGTAAAATCCTATAGTCAACTGAACATAAATGAGGAACTTTTGAGAAAAAAGACGTGATATCAAACCATAAACTTCCCCTAGGAAAAAAAGGTTGGGACAAGTACATTGATGGTCCCTCGTTTGCTGATAATTCCATCCATAAAACAAACTTTAAAATAAAATTTTTATAAAAAATGGGCAAAAAAATTATTTTATAAAAAAAATACAGAGCAATTCGAAAAAAATTTCACAAATCTTGAAAAAACAATATCTTAAAAAAAAACTAACCTGTATCTATTTTTGAAAGTGTTAAAAGAATCAAATAACAAGTAACAAATAAAAACCGAAAAATCGCGCTTGAAATCATTTTGGAAACCGATGCCTCATTCTTCTTATTTGATTCGAAGGGCTAATTTAATTAAAAAAAATTCCATCTAGTTTACGTGCAGCATTAAAATTTATTATATCAATTCGAGGCCAAGTATTTTCCAATAAATTCCAATAAATAAACACACACGGCCCTACGGCGCGCGGCTTCCCCCTTCGCTGCCCCCCTCTGGCCCTGGCGCTTCCCCGCACACCGCTCCCCCCTCGCCCCCATTTGAGCCAGAACCGGCGTAGCCTTACTACTCCTGATTTTTATTTGAATAAACAATTTGAATGGAAAGTGATGGGCCGGACAAGTACTTTTAACTCATATTTAAACATAATTTGTATCGATCCAATCGACGTCGAATATTGTGAATAATATCAGAAGCTCCTGAAAGTCTGAAAAGAATCGATTTTCTTATAAGTCTTTGCCACCATAGAGTAAGAAATGACTAGCTTGCATGTGATTTTTTTGGATTTAAAAGCTTCTTAGAACAATTCCATAATGTTGAAATTTGGAGTTACTCATAAATTACTTGTCCTTCGATTGATATCATAAATTTTAGTGCTGCACGAAACTCAAGTGGTAACTTTTTCCAATTCATTAGAAAATACTTGGCCTCGAAATGATATAATAAACTTTAATGCTGCACGTAAATTAGATGGAATTTTTTTCAATTCATTTAGCTGTTCGAATCAAATAAGAAGAATGAGGCATCGGTTTCCAAAATGATTTCAAGCGCGATTTTTTGGTTTTTTATTTTTTACTTGTTATTTGATTCTTTTGACACTTTAAAAAATAGATACAGATTAGTTTTTTTTACAGATAATGTTTTTTCAAGATTTGTGAAAATTTTTTCGAATTGTTCTGTTTTTTTTTTTTAAATAATTTTTTTGACAATTTAAAAAGAAAATTTTTTTAAAGTTTTTTTTATGGATGGAATTATCAGCAAACGAGGGACCATCAATGTACTTGTCCCAACCTTTTTTTTCCTAGGGTATATATATATATAATATTCACGGAGTCTGAGCGCGGTCGGGGTAAGACTCAAAAGTTAGAAGGCCTAAAATGGCGAACAGGCATTCTGTATAACGCATATATTGTAACGGTACGTTCGTGCTTGTGCACACCGTCACGCCTGGATTCGAGCAATTCTATAATAAAGAAGAGCGGGCATGAAGGAAAAACAAAAGTAAAATGAATTTAGATTGAAAATAACAAATGATTTATTGAATTTTGAATGTTTTTTGAATCAAATTACAAAGATGAATGATTTTGGTTTCGAAATCGTAATTTATTTGATTTCCGGTATTTTTCTCCACACAAAAGGAATTAATCTTCGCAGAATTAAGTATGATGAATTTCGCAATGAATTTAAGCTCGCTTTTATTTGAATAATGATAGTTTCGTTTGCAATAATAATTTTTCAATAATTCTTGCCAACGCTGGTCTTGATAAATTTTTAATTAATTTTGTTTGATAATTCGATCATTTGATAATTTGATAATTGAGCTATAATTCTTAGAAACTCACTCTTTGACTCTATACAATCCAAATTAATTGTTCGAGTGGATTTTTCTGATCGATCTCACTCTTTTGACTCGATATAATTCAAATAAATTGATTTCAGTGAGTTAAATTTGTTTTGAATAATTTATTTAGCTCAAAATGATAAATGACTCGAAATTGTCTCGTTTTGAGAATAAAGAAAATTTGTTTGATTTTAATGATTTCTACTGAATTTGATCACCACTCAGAAAACAATAACTCATTGATGGAAAAGAATCCACCCAGAGATCTTGAGACAGAACGAACCCGAACTGTCCCGGCCCCTCTGGCGTGGAAAGGTAGGAGTCCTACCCAAAAATCTTGTGACCGAACGAAATCGAACGACCACGGCCAAAGGATTGGAAATCTACCAGGAATCTTGAGACAGAACGGAATCGAACTGTCCCGGCCCTCCTGGATAGATCGAAAACTCTCACCTAAAAATCTTGAGTTCAAACGAAATCGAATGAACCCGGCCCTCTCAGCGTGAGAGAGGAAAGGTGTTATTCTATTTGAATTTTGAGTGGGATATCAGCGATGTTATTTGGCTCTTTGTTTTTGTGAGCGATTTTGAAAATAAGCGAAAATTTTATGTTTCTTTAATCTTTAAATTTGGGCGAGTTCACGCGGCGAGATCCGGAGGCAAGACTGGCTTTTGGTTATGGTCTGCGAGTCGAGCTCTCAGGGATTCGAGACGTGACTGGCTCCTAGCGTGGCGAGATTCGAGACGAGACTAGCTACTGGAGCTTCTGCGCTCGGGTTTTTATACCCGTTGAAACAAAGGAAATAATGATCATAATACTTTTGGACTTTGTCCCTTTCTCTGATTCGCTGCGCGACTTAATCTCGAACCAGGGACTCCCATTCTAAATTCTCTGATTGGTGCGCTAACTCCCCCGCGTGGGTCCAAATTGTCTGAGTCGAGCCGTAGTCACACTGCGCATGTGCGAGAATTTAATAAAATTTAATGAAATCAATTTTTATTGCCTTTATGCCCAATTTGTGTCTTTTTGAATTATTCTGCTTTATTTATAATTGATTTTCCCAATAACAAAGCTTTTATTTCCTTTTAATTAATTATTCAATCGTAATTGCGTCTATTGCACGTGCCTATGGAAAGTAGGTCATCGCGCATGCGCACTGAGCACTCGATCTCGCAAGGAGAAGTTTACTTAAAATTTTAAATAATTTTATCCTGAAATTTTCACCCATTTGTTCAAAAGACGTTTCTTCAATGATCCGCATTAATTTTCTGAACAAGAAAAGGTTTATTTAATTAAAATTGAATAAAATAAAGAATTTCACGAATCTAGGGAATTTTGTGGAATCGAAATTGAGTTGGCAGCGCTGAGCGCCTCGCTTCCCGAGCGCCGCTTCGCGAAGTGACAGTTTTTCACCATGGCCGCCGGTGTAAACACTCGTGCGTACCATGGCGTCAAATAAAAATAAAATAAAGTTCTCGAGTCAGTGTTTCGCTTCAATATAGATATACAGAATGCCTGTTCGCTATTTTAGGCCTTCTAACTCTTGAACCCCACTCGCGGTCGGCCTAGCAGCTGGAGGAGCCGACATCGTTGAGCTAATCAGAATGCGTAGAGGCACAACTCTACTACCACTGACTACGACGAAACGCGTATACGTATACGTCGAACTCGTGATGTGTCAGTAACTTTTGCATAATCTTGAGCCCGTGCAAAGTTTTTTCTCAGCAAATACGCCACCGAGAATGCTGATATTGGGCTCATTCGACAGAGAACTTCTTAATTAGCTTAAAGTTCAATTTTCAAAGCCGTACATAACTCATGAGCTTCGCAATTAAAGAAAATCACATGCCAATTTTACCCCCACCACCGCGAATCGTTTTATTCAGAGAAAGTATAGTCTCGGCGAGAGCCTCGGGCCAGCAGACGACAGGGCTGTCAATGTACTTGTCCCGAGACTCTACCAAGTCTCTTGATTAAGCGCATTAAACTAATAATGAATCGCATTTCAACAAATTTTTAACCAGATTCTGCCGTACAATTTCGTTTTTTTATGATTGAATTTTTATTGAATGAATAGTGATGGGCCGGACAAGTACTTTTAACACATATTTAAACATAATTTGTATCGATCCAATCGACATTGAATTTTGTGTATAATAACAAAGGAACCTGAAAGTCTGAGAAAAATCGATTTTCTTATAAGTCTTTGCCACCATAGAGTAACGAATAACTAGGTTTCATGTGATTTTTTTTTTGGATTTAAAAGCTTCTTAGAATAATTTAATAATGTAAAAAATTTGGAGTTACTAATAAAATACTTGTCCACCGATTGATATCATAAATTTTATTGCTGCACGTAATTCAAGTGGCAACTTTTTTCAATTCATTAGAAAATACTTGGCCTCGAATTCATATAATAAATTTTAATGCTGCACGTAAATTAGATGTATTTTTTTTCAATTGATTTAGCTGTTTGAATCAAATGAAAAGAATGAGGCATCGGTTTTTAAGTTTTTTTTTATGGTATTATATATTGTATAATATAATATTAATAAATAAAATATATATTATATAATCAAGAGACTCGGTAGAATCTCGGGACAAGTACATTGACAGCCCTGTCGTCTGCTGGCCCGAGGCTCTCGCCGAGTATACTTTCTCTGAATAAAACGATTCGCCGTGGTGGGGGTAAAATTGGCAAGTGATTTTTTTGAATTACCGAAGTTATGAGTCATCTGAGGCTTTGAAAATCGAACTTTCAGCTAATTAAGAAATTCTCTTTAGATTGCGCCCAAAATCAACACGATCGGTGGCGTAATTGCTGAGAAAAAACTTTGCACGGGCTCAAGATTATGCAAAAGTTACTGACACATCACGAGTTCGACGTATACGTATACGCGTTTTGACGTAGTTAGTGGTAGTAGAGTTGTTGCCTCTACGCATTCTGATTGGCTCAACGATGTCGGCTCCTCCAGCTGCTAGGCCGACCGCGGGTGAGGCTCAAGTGTTAGAAGGCCTAAAATAGCGAACAGGCATTCTGTATATCTATATATGCGTTATACAGAATGCCTGTTCGCCATTTTAGGCCTTCTAACTTTTGAGTCTTACCCCGACCGCGCTCAGACTCCGTGAATATTATATTATATATATATATATTGTGACAATTTTATTTTTGGCGATTGTCACAAACGGAAATATGACATGAAAAGATGTCTTTCGCAGTCTCCCGTCTCTCGCTCGTTGCTTCGACCACGCACGACCACGCAAACCTTTTGTAGAATAAGGATTTTAAGAATAATGAATTTATACCCCGTGATTTATTTTTATTATTTTTCATGCGAGCCGTCCCGAAAACTAAGATTTCGATAATTCAGAGAGGAAAACCAGTCATCGTTGTATCAGTGTATTTCGAGTGGAGCTCGTACACTTGGTTACTTCCCGGAAAGATCACAACATCGGCGTTCTTCGAGCAGGGCTCGTACGCAAAACACATTCTTGTCACATCGAAACACACAATTACAGGCCGCCCGTTACAGAACATTCCCGAAGATTCTGGACGATTGAAATTTCAAATTCTGAAGTCATCGACATCTCAGGGGAGTCCCGTCTAGAGGGGCGTCAAACCTTTTTCGGAGTTCCAGAATCGTCAATTGAGATGGGAATTAAACATCGGCAAATTTCTGTTCCCGTCGTTAGTCTACGTCGTATGTCATATTTGGGCTAGGGGTTATTATAAACGCTGTTGAATTAATAATTACTCCCGTGAAAATTCGGGGCCCCGTCTAGCGCCCATTATAGAAAATTGACGCGACGCACCTGCTAACAGTTGAGCGAAAATCGAACAAAAGGAGAAAGAGGGGTGGTGACACGCTGCGTAACGAGGATCGATCTCGTTAGATTTTCGTGAAGTATCGAGCGAGCCAGACGTGGAGATCTCGAGAGTTGAGTGTGACTGTAAGTTCCCGCTTTCTTTCATTGATCTGTAATCGATGACCTCTCGAAGAATTTATCCGAACATTATTGTCTTCGCGGCGAATTGTATACTCGTCGTATCGGAAAGTTAAATTCAATTAATCCCGTCAAAAGAGCCAAAACCTCTCGAGAAATACGGTCACGGTGACGGTTTCGCCTCGCGACTTTTGTTCAAGCTTAGAGTTTGTTCTTTTCCTGTTCGTACCCGCGTTCCCAGCTAGTGAAGCGGGGTTTTTCCGACAAAATTAAAAGTAAAGTAAATGTAGCTTGCGTGGCCGTGCTCGAAAATCTCCGTGTCGTGATAATTGTGCGAGGATTCGTGGGGAAAAAGTCGGGAATATTTGAGTAAGTTTGAGTGAGATAGAGTGAGTGGATCGGATTCGCTTACGCGTGCGGTGGGAAAACAGCTCGGCCGAGTAACCGATCAGCGGGGGCTCGGTGATTTCTTTTGATCCCGTAAATAATTGGTGCATCGTAATTTTCCATCTAAGAATTCCCTGACCACAAGTAGTTCTGTGACAGGACGAAACGAGCTCGATATTAAATTATAAAGTGTGTAGAATCCCAATCGTGTGTGAATGTGGTTCGCGACGTTTTCCCCCGAATTGCGTGGTAGTTCCGTTAAAATTCTCACCAGCGATATAGAAATTTGTTAATCAAATATACGAATAAACGAAGTGTTCAACTAATCTTTAAATTGTAACATCAAATTGTGAGTTGAGATTCCAAGTTATTCTTCCTTTCGCCCACCCCCATCCCGCTGCCAGCCAAGCCGGTCAACATTTTCTCTTTCTCTTTTTCGTCGTGTCGTTCAGCGACTGGCGCCCACGGGATTTTTCCCGAAACAAAAATCGACGAGAGAGAGAAACGGAGAGTTTTGTGACAAAGTTTGAAAATATGAAAATTTCGGTCACAATATATATAAACCATGTGCCAGTTTACGATCATCGTATAAACAAACGGAGTTTTGACATTATGGAATGCGTGTGGGATAAATAAAAAAAACTTTCGTCATCTAACGAAGTGCATAGTACTAAAACCTGTGGAATGCTAAACTAAACCGGTATAAAAGCAGTCGCGTAAATGTAGTCTGTGATCTGTCATGTGTAAAAAAGAATAAAATAAAAATGAAATGCATGTCGACGAAACTTTTTAAGATTTCATTAATTCGTTTGACTGAAAATAAGTTTATCATTTATATAATTTGTAAATAGGTTATATGATATCAATACATCGATACGCACATCCGAAACCACCTGAAACTTGTTTTCATACTGAACGTCATTTTGACAGGTGAGGTTATAATCCCCAAAGTGCTGTTGTGCAGACTCTAATTAATAAATGAAAATGGTTAGTGAAAAGTGGTCAATATTTATTTTGTTAAAACTTGTGGTATACTAAACCGGTATAAAAGCGGCCGCGTAAATGTAGACTATGATCTGTGTGTGCTAAAAAATATAAAAAAATGCGCGGTGCATATGTCAACGAAACTTTTCAAGATTTCATTATTTCGTTCGATTGGAAATAAGTGTCAACTGAGATAATCTTTCAATTAAACCAGAGTTCGCGGAATATTGTCCAGTGTAAATATATAATCAGTTGCGTGATAACATATCATATGTAATAATGTAGGTCATATATACGAGTTCCCTTTGTATTGATAGCTGTGTGGTAACGAACCGGCCGGGGTTTGACGTTACGAAGTGCGGGACAAATGTAACAAACGTTCGCATAGTTAGAGAATAATATAAATAAGGCAAATCAGTTTATCAAAAATAGGTCTGGAAGTTGTAAGAAAAAATGTTCGTCAACCTATAACGTCAAATATTCTATTTGCGATCTGAAATATTATGGTTGATATTTAATAAAACAAGAACACACAGAACTGTCAGTATATATAATGTGAGAAACTCCAATCGAATAAACGTTTTCTAATTTATTTCTTGTGTCATCATTATTTTTGAATATTCCCATATTTTGCTTCCTATTGAGTTTGGCTCTGCTCTATCCGATCCTTGTTTTGACTCCATCGGTTTGCAGCGGATGGATACATATTATTAATTGGTTTCCTAATATGTGTCCTATGATTTTCTAATATTGCTTCATGCTGATTGTGGTAACGTAATTCAAGTGGTTTCCGACTATGATCATCAATCGCACATTTTGTATATCAGATTCTCAAAACAGTTTCTGGTGTTGATATAAGTATAGTTATACTTTTTCCACCTGGTCTGTCGAGTAATAAATTTTGAAACTTCTTCCAAAAAGTCTTTGGATGTTTTTTTTGCTGATAGTATGAAAAGTTGAATCTTCGGAATGCGGTAGGCAAACACAAATTTTGACAACAATACTTATGAAATAACGTGTATGTTGAGTATTCCTATTCCGCAAACTGCAAATGTGGAATTATTGGTGAAAACATTCATTACGATATGTCTACAGTTGCTCAGTTTTGGATGCGATTGAGTATAATGCCTGCCAACATCATGGAAACCTACAGAATTTCTGAATGTTATGTGCGCTATGTCATTTTACCATTGAAATACAGCAAAAATCTGCAAACTATAAAATTTATATACTTTGCCATTCATTTTACTTTTTGACTCTCACTGCAACATAAATATGAAGTGAAAAATACATTAGAAAAGTCTTCAGTTGCTCATTAATGCTTTGAAATTTGATTTGAAATTGAATGAAAATGATTTGAAATTGCTGTTTTCGAAACTCATTGCGCAGATACATTGAATTGCAGCAGATAGCTGCGAACTTTAAAATTTCTGTGGATAAATATACCCATATGTGCTAATTATCACTTCCTATCTTTAATTATGGTAATATGTAATGGAACTTGATTCAGCAAGTTTTAAAGTGTTTCTTTTCAAATAGTATTGAAGTTTGTATTACTGCGGTATGGAGCGAATACCTTCAAATTTTGATATTTTTGTGTCGCAGCATGTGTGCCAATCATTTTAATTTTTTACTCCAACGTAACATGTAATTTCAAAAATTCATCACAAAAGTTTTTATCTTTTATTTATTAACTTTATTATTTAACTCTTTATTATTTAACTTAATTTTCTTTTTCTAAATTCCATGCTAAATTTCTGATTTTCTAAATTTATTTCTAAATTATCCTGAAATGAAATTGTTTTCCTCCACAACCAATGCAGGTACCTTAAACGTCTTTGATTTCAGTTGCTCTGTTGAATTAAGTACGCTCAGTTTTTTTTGCTTCTTTGAGTTCTGACATAATAAATGTTTCCGAGTGCCTTTTATCTGCAACTATCAAACTGTAGATAATTGGATCTCAGCGGCCACTTCCAAACTTTGGAAATATATTTCATCAGGGGCATGTTTTGGATGACACGAAAACGTCTAGATTCCGAATGCAAAAGCGACATTTAAAAATGGCCAATTCTGTTGGATTTGTTGTGTCTTGAATTTGATCTGTTTTCCTCTTTTCCTTTCTTTTTTCTAACGTTATAAGCCGGAAATCATATCTCAGCCCGCAACACGCATTGCTACATGCTCTTGAGTTCCCAATGGACAAAACATATTAGAAGACAAGGGGAAAAATCGCCAAAGTCCAAGAATAGATCTGTGACGAAATATTTCCAGTACAATTTCGACGAAATTTAGGTCTTTTTTCGTGGAAACCAACGTTATAAGCCGAAAATCATATCCCTGCCTCCGACCCGCTTTTGACCGTGCTCTTTGGTTCCTAATTGTCAAAACATATTAGAGTACGACGAAAAAAATTGCCAAAGTCCAAGGACAGACCTGTGACGAAATATTTTCAGTACAATTTGGACGAAAATTAGGTCTTTTTTCGTAGAAACCAACGTTACAAGACGAAAATCATAAATAATTCATAGAAATTTAAACTAAAATCCTATAGTCAACTGAACATAAATAAGGAACTTTTGAGAAAAAAGACGTGATATCAAACCATAAACTTCCCCTAGGAAAAAAAAGGTTGGGACAAGTACATTGATGGTCCCTCGTTTGCTGATAATTCCATCCATAAAAAAAACTTTAAAAATATTTTCTTTTTAAATTGTCAAAAAAATGATTTTATAAAAAAAATACAGAATAATTCGAAAAAATTTGCACAAATCTTGAAAAAACATTATCTGTAAAAAAAACTAATCTGTATCTATTTTTTAAAGTGTCAAAAGAATCAAATAACAAGTAAAAAATAAAAAACCAAAAAATCGCGCTTGAAATCATTTTGGAAACCGATGCCTCATTCTTCTTATTTGATTCGAACAGCTAAATCAATTGAAAAAAATTCCATCTATTTTACGTGCAGCATTAAAATTTATTATATCAATTCGAGGCCAAGTATTTTCTAATGAATTGAAAAAAGTTACCACTTGAGTTACATGCAGCACTAAAATTTATGATATCAATCGAAGGACAAGTAATTTATGAGTAACTCCAAATTTCTACATTATGGAATTGTTCTAAGAAGCTTTTAAATCCAAAAAAATCATATGCAAGCTAGTCATTTCTTACTCTATGGTGGCAAAGACTTATAAGAAAATCGATTCTTTTCAGACTTTCAGGAGCTTCTGATATTATTCACAATATTCGACGTCGATTGGATCGATACAAATTATGTTTAAATATGAGTTAAAAGTACTTGTCCGGCCCATCACTTTCCATTAAAATTGTTTATTCAAATAAAAATCAGGGCTTCTCTAGAACTGATCGAGCACAAATATTCATGCAGAGCGAATTTAGAGAGTTATCTTCAAGTAATATTCCCTTAATTGCACTAATTGAATAAGAGTGGAAACGAATTGTCCTGTACTATACAAGGGATGTTATTGTGCATCGATAAATAAAAAACATTTTGCACATTAAATATGTTCAAGCTTCCAAAAATAACTCCCCAGTTGGTATTGGAATGACGGCAATTTTTACTTCTCACTTTATCCAGCGAACGAATTTCATTCGGTATAACTAACCTATACTATTATTAAGAACATTAAACTAATAATAAATCGCAAGTCAATAAATTTTTAACCGGATTCTGCCGTACAATTTCGTTTTTTTATGATTGATTTTTATTTGAATGAATAGTGATGGGCCGGACAAGTACTTTTAACTCATATTTAAACATAATTTGTATCGATCCAATCGACGTCGAATATTGTGAATAATATCAGAAGCTCCTGAAAGTCTGAAAAGAATCGATTTTCTTATAAGTCTTTGCCACCATAGAGTAAGAAATGACTAGCTTGCATGTGATTTTTTTGGATTTAAAAGCTTCTTAGAACAATTCCATAATGTTGAAATTTGGAGTTACTCATAAATTACTTGTCCTTCGATTGATATCATAAATTTTAGTGCTGCATGTAACTCAAGTGGTAACTTTTTTCAATTCATTAGAAAATACTTGGCCTCGAATTGATATAATAAATTTTAATGCTGCACGTAAAATAGATGGAATTTTTTTCAATTGATTTAGCTGTTCGAATCAAATAAGAAGGATGAGGCATCGGTTTGCATAATGATTTCAAACGCGATTTTTCGGTTTTTTATTTTTTACTTGTTATTTGATTTTTTTGAACTTTAAAAAATAGATACAGAATATTTTTTTTTTAAACATACTGTTTTTTCTAGATTTGTGAAATTTTTTTCGAATTGTACTGTATTTTTTTTTTATAAAATAATTTTTTTGACAATTTTTAAAGAAAATTTTTTTTAAAGTTTTTTTATGGATGGATTTATTAGCAAACGAGGGACCATCAATGTACTTGTCCCAACCTTTTTTTTCCTAGGGGAAGTTTATGGTTTGATATCACGTATTTTTTCTCTAAAGTTCCTTATTTATGTTCAGTTGACTATAGGATTTTAGTTTAAATTTCTACGAATTATTTATGATTTTCGGCTTATAACGTTGGTTTTCACGAAAAAAGACCTATTTTTCGTCTCAATAGTACTGAAAATATTTCGTCACAGGTCTGTCCTTGGACTTTGAGGATTTTTTTCCATGTACTCTAATGTGTTTTATCAATTAGGAATCAAAGAGCACGGTCGAAAGCGGGTTAGAGGCTGCGATATGATTTTCGGCTTATATCGTTAGTTTCCACAAAAAAAAAACCTATTTTTCGTCAAAAATGTACTGCAAATATTTCGTCACAGGTCTGTTCTTGGACTTTGGCAATTTTTTTCCTTTAACTCTAATATGTTTTGTCAATTAGGAACCCAAGAGCACGGTGGAAAGCAGGTTGGAGGTCGAGATATGTTTTTCGGCTTGTAACTTTGGTTTCCACGAAAATAGACCTATTTTTCGTAAAAATTGTATTGGAACTATTTCGATAGAGGTTTGTTCTTGGACTTTGGTGATTTTTCTCTTTGTCTTTTAATATGTTTCGTCCATTGGGAACTCAAGAGCATGGAGCAATGCGTGTTGCGGCCCGAGATGTGATTTTCAGCTTATAACGTTAGAAAAAAGAAAGGAAAAGAGGAAAGATAGACCAAATTCAAGACTCAACAAATCCAACAGAATTGGCCATTTTTAAATGTCGCTTTTGCATTCTGAATCTAGACATTTTCGTGTCTTCCAAAACGTACCCCCGACGAAATATATTTCCAAAGTTTGCAAGTGGCCGCTGCGATCCAATTATCTACAGTTTGATAGTTGCCGAAAAAAGGCACCTGAAAACATTTATTATGTTAGAACTCAAAGAAGCAAAAAAAACTGAGCGTACTTAATTCAACAGAGCAACGGAATTCAAAGACGTTTAAGGTACCTGCATTGGTTGTGGAGGTAAACAATTTAATTTCAGGATAATTTAGAAATAAATTTAGAAATTCAGAAATTCAGCATAGAATTTAGAAAAAGGAAAATTAAGTTAATTAGTAAAGCTGAAGACTTTTGGGATGAATTTTTGAGATTATATGTTACGGTTGGAGTAAAAAATTTAAATGATGGGCACACATGCTGCGACACAAACATATGAAAGTTTGCAGGTATTCGCTCCATACCGCAGTATTGGCACACATGCTGCGCCACAAAAATATGAAAGTTTGAAGGTTTTCGCTCCATACCACAGTAATACATTTTCAATACTATTTGAAAAGAAACACCTTAAAACTTGCTGAACCAAGTTCCATTACATATTACCATAATCAAAGATAAGGGCTGATCCGTAGCATATATATTTATCCACAGAAATTTCAGAGTTCGCAGGTATCTGCTGCGGTTCAATGTATCTACGCAATGAGCTTCGTAGACAGCAATTTCAAATCTATCGATAAATGAGCAACTGAAGACTTTTATAATCAATTTTTTACTTCATATATATGTTACGGTTAGAGTCAAAATGTAAAATGAATGGCACAGTATATAAATTGTATAGTTTGCAGATTTTCGCTGTATTTCAATGATCCGAATCTACAGCATTATAATGAAAAGTTGTCAAAAGTCATGATGTTGCATTAAAATGACATAGCGCACATTGCATTCAGAAATTCTGTATATTTCCATAGATGTTGGCAGGCATGATATTTGATCGTATCCAAAACTGAGCAACTACAGACTTATCATAATGAATCTTTTCACTATTAATTCCACATTTTCAGTTTGCAAAGTGGGAATACTCAACACACATGTCATTTCATAAGTTCTATTGTCAAAATTTGTGTTTACCCACTACATTCCGAAGATACGACTTTTCATATCATCAGAAAAAAAGTCTCCAAAGGCTTTCTGGAACAAGTTTCCAAATTTATCACTCGACAGACCAAGTAGAAAAAGAATAACTATACTTATACCAAGACCAGAAATTTTTTTGAAAATCTGATTTACAAAATGTGCAATTCAAGATTATGGTTAGAAACCTCTCGAATTATGTTACCACAATCATCATGAAGAAGGAGTAGAAAATCATAGGACACATATTAGGGAACGAATTAATAATATGTATCGATCCTCTGCAAACTGATGGGGTGAAAACAAGGATCGGAGAGGGCAGAGCCAAACTGAATATCAAGCAAAATATGGGAATGTTTATATATAATGTTGACACAGGAAATAAATTAGAAAACATTTATTCAAGTAAAGTTTCTAATATCATTCTAACAGTTCCGTGTGTTTTTGTTCTATTTATTCGTATGTATAACCTATTTACACATGATATATAACCATGCCAGTGACGATATATTCGCACTGGGCAATATTTTGTAATTCGGTTTAATTGAAGGATTATTTCAGTCAACACTTATTTCCAATCGAACGAAATAATGAAATCTTGAAAAGTTTCGTTGACATATGCATCGCGCATTTTTTATATTCTTTTTCACACTCACATCACAGACTACATTTACGCGGCCGCTTTGATACCGGTTTAATATATCACAAATTTTAACAAAATAAATAGTAATATGCACTTCTTTAGATGACGAAAATTATTTTTCTATTTATCCCGCACGCACTTCGTAATGTCGAAACTCTGTTCATGCGATCAAAAACTGACACATGGTTTGTACATATATATATGTATATCGATCGAATTTATGACTGCTGTTACCAGCTGTGCTGCGCCGTGTGCTACGTTATGAAGTTGACGTCAGATTTCCAATCATCAACAACTAATTTCAACAACCAATCACAACGTCTAAAAATGGATGTCGTCAGATCCAACCAATCAGAAACTCGATAGCATCAAAGTGCCTTTGATGGTGTTATACTATAATATACAGACACATAAATTTTTGAATGTGTTGGTAACTTTTGCATAATCTTGAGCCCGTGCAAAGTTTTTTCTCAGCAATTACGCCACCAATAATGCTGTTTTTGGGCTCATTCGATAGAGAATTTCTCAATTAGCTGAAAGTTCAATTTTCAAAGTCGTACATAACTCATAGGCTTCGCAATTAAAGAAAATCACATGCCAATTTTACCCCCACCACCGCGAATCGTTTTATTCAGAGAAAGTATAGTCTCGGCGAGAGCCTCGGGCCAGCAGACGACAGGGCTGTCAATGTACTTGTCCCGAGACTCTACCGAGTCTCTTGATTTATGTTCAGATGACTATAAGATTTTAGTTTAAATTTCTATGAATTGTTTATAATTTTCGGCGTATAACGTTGGTTTTCACGAAAAAAGACCTATTTTTCGTCGAAATTGTTCTGAAAATATTTCGATAGTGGTTTATTCTTGGACTTTGGTGATTTTTCTCCTTGTCTTCTAATATGTTTCGTCCATTGGGAACTCAAGAGCATGGAGCAATGCGTGTTGCGGGCCGAGATATGATTTTCGGCTGATAACGTTAGGAAAAAGAAAGGAAAAGAGGAAAGATAGATCAAATTCAAGACACAACAAATCCAACAGAATTGGCCATTTTTAAATGTTGCTTTTGCATTCTGAATCTAGATATTTTCGTGTCATTCAAAACGTGTCCCCGATGAAATATATTTCCAAAGTTTGCAAGTGGCCGCTGAGATCCAATTATCTACAGTTTGATAGTTGCTGAAAAAAGGCACCCGGAAACATTTATTATGTCAGAACTCAAAGAAGCAAAAAAAACTGAGCGTACTTAATTCAACAGAGCAACGGAATTCAAAGACGTTTAAGTTATCTGCATTGGTTTTGGAGAAAAACAATTTCAGGAGAATTCAGGAATGAATTTAAAAGTTTAAAAACTCAGAATAAAATAGAAAACGGAAAATTTAGGAATTTAGAAAAGCTGAAGACGTTTGTGATGAATTTTTGAGATTACATGTTACGGTTGGAGTAAAAAATTTAAATGATTGGCACACATGCTGCGACACAAAAATATGAAAGTTTGGAGGTATTCGCTTCATACCGCAGTAATACAAACTTCAATAGTATTTAAAAAGAAATACTTTAAAACTTACTAAACCAAGTTCTATTACTCATTCTCATAATCAAAGATAGGGGGTGATACTTAACACACATATTTATGCACAGAAATTTCAGAGTTCGCAGGTATCTGCTCCGATTCAATGTATCTGCGCAATAAATTTTGAAGACAGCAATTTAAAATCTATCCATAAATGAGCAACTGAAGATTTCTGTGATGAGTGTTTACTTCATATATATATTACAGTTAGTTTTAAAAAGTAAAATGAGTGGCACAGTATATCAATTTTATAATTCGCAGATTTTTGCTGTATTTCAATATTCCAAATCTATAGTATTATAGAGAAAAGTTGGCAAAAGTCATGATGTTACGTTGAAATGACATAGCGAACATTGTATTCAGAAATTCTGTATGTTCCCATGGATGTTAGCAGGCATTATATTTGATCGCATCCAAAACTGAGCAACTGTAGACTTAGCGTAATGAATCTTTTCACTAATAATTCCACATTTGTAGTTTGCAAAGTAGGAATACTCAACATACATGTCATTTCATAAGTATTGTTGTCAAAATTTGTGTTTGCCTACTGCATTCCAAAGAATCGACTTTCCATATGATCAGCAAACAAAGCATCCAAAGACTTATTAGAATAAGTTTCAAAATTTGTTACTCGACAGACCAGGTGGAAAAAGAATAACTACACTTATATCAAGACCAGAAACTGTTTTGAGAATCTGATGTACAAAATGTGAGATTGATGATCATAGCTGGAAACCTCTTGAATCACGTTACCACAATCAGCATGAAGAAATAGTAGAAAATCATAGGACACATATTAGGCAATTAATTAATGATATGTATCGATCCGCTGCAAACCGATGGAGTGAAAACAAGGATCGGAGAGGGCAGAGCCAAACTGAATATGAAGCAAAATATGGGAAACATGAGAATTAAATTAGAAAACATTTATTCAATTAAAGTTTACAACATCATTCTAACAGTTCTGTGTGTTTTTGTTGTATTTATTCATATATATAATCTGACGCCTTCATATATATAACCTAGCCTACTGACAATATATTTACACTGGACAATATTTCTCGCACTCTGATTTAATTGAAAGATTATTTTAGTTAACGCTTATTTCCAGCCGAACAAAATAATGAAATCTTGAAAAGTTTTCGTTGACATATGCATCGCGCAGTTTTTATATCCTTTTTCGCACACTGTAACGAATTTTTCCCGGGGGGGTACGATTCTTCCCTTCCCGGCTCACTCACCTCGCCTCGCGCTACTCTCCGGCTGCGAGAACGGAGTGGGCGCCAGGTACATAGTACCGCCGAATGAATCGACTTGAATTTCGTCGGATCTCGCGATGGTAACGTCAGGCAAAATTAGAATGTAGAGAGCACGAGGGAAACAAGTGACCGAGGACGGTCCGGCTACTCAGCTCAGCTGAGGTACAAAAGGTAGAGGGGGGGATCCTTGGGAGAGTGTAACAATTCATAACGCAACAAAAAAAAATATAGCCGACACAAATCAAGTAATTCAGAAAAGGTTTCACAATTTATTCGAAAGCTCGATGAATAGATCAGAATACAGCGAGAGATATATTAGAAATAGAGTGGATGCGATATAAAACAAAACCGGGGGGGAAGTAAGTCGCTACCGAGTCCGAGCGCACAACGGTTAGGTCTTGCGCCGCGACGATGGAAATTCGCGTACGGCGGGCGCGAATCCGCCGGGTGGAAATGATTAGCGATTCGCCCCGCGATCTCACAGGTGCCGTAGATAGACGACAACCGTGTTCTGACATGGCAGGTAACAGGTAGCCAGTAACCCGACAAGCGGGGCCGGAGGTAATAGGCAAAAGATAACCCACGTCAGAACGAACGGTGTCGCAGGTAATGCAAGGCAAAAGGTAGCGGCACCCGGTCGATCGAGAGGGGGTTAGAGAATAGAGTAATAGAAAAATTAACATTGGGACGGTATGAAAACGGATTGAAATTTAGGGCGTAACGCCGCTCGCAAAAATATATCGGAAAGTGATCAAAATACGACACGCAGTAGACATCGTAGCGTGAAGGCTCAGGCAAAAGAAAGAATCTAAAAATATTCAACGCAAAAGATAGAAGGTACTGCCGTATAAACGACGCGCGACCACGCGAGCAAGAGAGATGGAACGAAAACAAAGGCGCGAACGAACAGGCCGGCGAGAGCCTCCGCGCGTGCAAGGAGAGAGAGAGAGAGAATAACGTTACTGCTTGGAAGGTTCCAGCGCTTAATACTACATTACATCAGACTCGAACTCGATATTTTCGAAATATTTGAACGGAAAAGACTTTAATTAATTCACGCGAAGACCAAATGGCTGGTGAGTTCGATAGTCAAGTCGAGCCACGCAAAACTGCCGTAATAAAGAATGAGCCCGGGACGTATCGGCCACAATCTTGCTCGATACTTCGGCCCCGTGCTCGGCTACAACGGCCAAAAGAAAAACTCTACAAAAACCGGAACTATATTCCGAAACTCGAAAAAGGACTCGACTTAACTAGCGAACTCGATGGAGAAAGGGCAGTGGACTTACCGAGGAACACGCTCGCCGCACCAGGACCAAGAAAAACTCGACTTCGGGAAGGCTCGGCTGTTGACTCGTCGTAACGGTGCTCGGAGAAAGACTCCCTGGTGCGTGCGAGCGGTCCTCGCGATTCGGCGTTGTTCCCACCACGAGGCCCAGGTACTGCAGCGCTCACGCGTTAGGCGCGAACCCGAACGCGAACTCGGGGTTCGCGCTGTCGCGCGGGATTTTCAAACGGGGAGTGCGTCAATGCCAAAATTGCTGCTACGCTTGTTGCATGATCGGATCAAATACTGACCCCTCCGCTGCTCTCACCTTTCCCGCTCACTCGAAACACTCCTCCCTACAAGATAACCGTGATCCGGATGTCTTTCCTCTTGGGGATCCGGCGGGCAGCTCCGGAAGGCTGAGGGGAGGCCTCCCTCACGATTCCTGACGTCTAGGATGCGTGGTGGGCCCACAAAATAACCACCAGGCAAAACAGCACCTCACCTCCGGAAAACTCCCCCAGATCCCACCTGACGAGGCGCCGGTTCACGCGGACTTTGACACCCGAATCTACGGTAGTGCGGGCGGTGCAACTCGGGGTTGCTACGGCGGGAAATACACGGGCGGCGTTCATAAAATGGCCAATGCCAGCGTGTTCTTTCAACCGCCCGCAGGTCGAGATTGTTTTTCGGTGCTCGTAGACGGTGTGGGAGGACGGGTTCTTGCGAGCGAGATCGGCTCGAACAGCCGGAGAGACAGCCGACAAGTTTTAATGGCTAGGCCCCTGTGGCAGCGACAACACCAACTCGTTCCAATATCGAACTCCACTGTCAAAACGCAACGTCATTATTACTCAAAAACAGGCAAACTAAAATTCTCTCTCCACCCTGCACCCAGAGGTAAAAGGTAGTCACAAAAGGTAATTAACGCTCGGTCGGTAATATAGGCGCATTCTAAGCTAAACTTAAGAGCTACGTGGTGCTGAGTCTCAGTCCGAACATCGCCCGACGAGTCGTGGGGCGTCAAAAGGGCCGTAAACCCGGTCCACTGGTCGACAACGTCCGTACGAGTGGCGGGGCAGAAATGTCACGTCACAACACATATCACAGACTACATTTACGCGGCCGCTTTGATACTGGTTTAGTATATCACAAAATTTAACGAAATAAATAGTAATATGCACTTCGTTAGATGACGAAAATTATTTTTAGTTATCCCGCACGCACTTCATAACATCATAACCCCAAACGTCAACATGACGTGAAACTTCGGCTGGTGACTTTCGAGCTCTCGGCATGTGACGTCAGTCCGCGACACCGCCGCGAAGTTAGACCGAGGGACATGAGGCCTTTGATGGTATTATATACAGACATGTCAAATTTCTAAATGTGTTAGTAACTTTTGCATAATCTTGAGCCTGTGCAAAGTTTTTTCTCAGCAATTACGCTACTGATCGTGTTGGTTTCGGGCTCATTCGAAGGAGATTTTGAAATTCAGTCTCCAAACTAATTTTCGCTTAACAAAACATCTCTTGAGCTCCGCAATTCTAGAAAATGACATGCCAGTTTTACCCCCACCACCGCGAATCGTTTTATTCAGAGAAAAGATAGTCTCGGCGAGAGCCTCAGGCCAGCAGACGACAGGGCTGTCAATGTATTTGTCCCGAGACTCTACCGAGTCTCTTGATTACTTAATATTTTTTCAACCCAATCACAAATCGATTGTTACAATCAATTTTTTTTTTAGAACGTATACACTAAAAAAAAAAATTAGTAATTCAAACTCACCGAATGCCATAAATAAAAATGCATGTTGAAATTGATCAAATTTATAGTTAAACTTGAACACGTAATAGTTGATATATTAAAACCCGTTTGGTTGATGTAACCACATAGGTATATCAATGAATTACATCATATTTTTCAATCCAATCACATTTTGATTATTATACAATCAATTTTTTTTTTAAATTATCTCACTTATTCTATTTATGCGATTTGATAATTGATCGAAGTATATACAAATATAGTGTGAACTTTATATTTATTCATTTGAAATAGATATTTATTTGATTCAATCTAATATACGTTTGTTTCAGTGCTCAGCGTTATCGTACCGAATACAGATTCTGTCCTTATGAGCAATTATTTTGTTCGATTAATAATATCAAGTACTCGGACAAGAACATCTGCTATTTAATGAAAAAATATGAAAATTAATGAACTACATTTTGCGATATATTCATTATGATTGTAACGATCTTACATTTTGGTGGCGCTATTGAATTACTGATTTTATTGAATTGTATGCTATATTTTTTTGGATCAATTACTTTTTTTTCTCAGTGTAGTGGTATATAAAATTCGAGATATTTCCAACGAATTGATTTCGAATGTAAATAACAGTGTGAAACTCTTGCGGTCAAGAGAATCGATAGAGTCTTTGAACACGTACATTGACAGCTATGCCTGTCGTTTTCTATTACGTGAGAAGAACGTTGTACTTACCTCATTTTTGATGAATGAAAAATTCAATGTATGTCCAAGGATTCACACTGTCCGGTGCTTGTAACACACACAAACACACACACAGAAAGAGATAGGGACTAATTGTGGATTAGCGTAAGACGGCACGACAGAGAGACTTGAAGTGTCACTATTTGCGGTTCGGAATTTTCGCGAGCCCGCTTGCTCATATCGCAAAAGTAATGCCAACCAACGCGATTAGGAGTAGGGAGATTTCTGAAAATTAATCTCGTTATGTAGGGTATTGTACTCACTGTTACAATAAGGTGTACACTTTGCTGATGTGTACAATGATATGAGGCACTCCTTATTATAAGATTTCCCTGTGCAATATATTTGCATTTGTGACTTCGTTGCAATGAGCACATGTTGTAGTACCCATTACAAAACACTCATGTTTTTTTTTGCAATTTTTTGGTCGGTATTTTCTGAGTTATCGATTTTTTCAAGTTTTATTTTTTATTTAATTGTCCTTAACATTATGAAAAATTGATTGATTTAGCTGTTTTAATGTTTTAGTTCTTCTTTATAAGATGTAGTTTTCGAAAAAAAAATTGAAACAAGTCTTTTCTGGAATCATCTTCGTTTTTTATCCAATTTTGGGTTGAAACTCCGTTCTTAAGCACCTGCGGGTACTTCAAAATTTTTTTTTACTCCGAAAACTCGATTTATTTCGAGAATTTTTAGACCTAGTATCATATATGGTGGGCCGACTATTTCTATTATTTTATGCGCATTTATGAAATATTCAAAAAATCTTCATTTTCTTGGAAATACTGTGGAAAGTATTATGAAGGTACCACACGAGGTTATTGGAAAATAAATAAATTTCCACGAGAACATTTTTATTCAAAATACTAATATTTATTAACTTCTTCTTTGTCGTTGAAATAGTATATATAATTGCTCGTCATCGGTGGCTAACAATTGCTTCACTTTGATGAATTCATTTCTGTGGTGAATTACACAATGCAATTTTTTTAATACCCTTTACTGTTCTTGCTCATAAATATAAAGACTGCAGAGTATTTTGTTTCATACTTCATTATCGAAGAAAATATTTGAGAAATATTTATTAAGAAAAACAAAAAAACTACAATCCTGACATATACGGGTAAAGCCAGTGAGTAGAACTCGGAAATTCAATTGAGTCTTTCTGAACGGAGAAAAATCCATTATAGTAAAGCGATTATTAATTTTCGATGAAGAATAAATACATCTACTATTTGAACGACAAAAAAAATTGATGAACATATGTGTTTCCATTAACAAAATAAAGAATTTTCGAATATTTGAAAAATACGAAAAAAATAGTAAAAGTAATTGGCCCGCGATGAGAATAAGCCTAAAAAATTCGGAATTGAGTAAATATTTTGTTGAGATTAAAAAGAAATGGAAGAAGCCACACATGCTTGAAAATAGAGTTTCAACACAAAATTGAATTAAAAAAACGACGACGTCATGAGGAAAGATTTTTTTCAAATAACATATTGCAACAATAAAGATGAAAAGACCGTCCAAATGGATCAATTTTTTGAAATTTTATGGATGATTGGAATAAAAATCGTCGAATTTGAAAAAAACAATCTCAGCAACTATCGACCAGAAAAATAAAAAAAGAACAAAAATCACAGAAGTGTTTCTTGATGAGTACTGAAACATATCCTAATTGCAACGAAATTGCAGATGCAAATTCATGTCATAGATAAATTTGATATGGAATGCCCCATACTTTCAAATAATACTTTCGAACTGTCTTGAAAAGAGGAAGAAGTATGTTCGAAATTAAATATCGTTATCGAGAATGATGGGAAATTCGACAATGCTCTGCGTTGCTGGCATATTTCATTTATACAATGGCATAACGACCAATTATTTTCATCATGAGGTTGTCGAAAATGGGTATCATTGTTGCGGTCTGGCATTGTTTGCTATAACATTTTATTTAATATCCATACAAAATCGAAAGCAAATAGAAAAAAATGTGGCCGTTGACTGGAATAAAATTAGTGGACATATTTAAATTAATCGTCGACTATTCGGTAATTTAGAATTAATACTACGTGGTGAACTGGCATTTCCGTGTCAAATCTATTAATGATTGGAATCGATCTCTTCCGAATTGGCTGATTTTTTGTCGAACGTTTCCTTCCTTTATAAAAGAAAGTCCTGCCAAAAAGAAAAAATTGAAAATTGGTTTTTCGAAGATTATGCGAAATTTCAATGTTTACAATTTTACGAATTTTTCAAGGTTGTTTTCTGAATACCAAGAAAACTATTCTAGTGACAAAAATGGGATTGAGTCTATTTCGAAGGGGGTATTTGGGGCTATGGAAAAAAAATATTGTGCAAGAAATTTTCAAACAATAATGAATTTGCAGAATTTTTGAATTCACGAAATCATAAAAATGAAAATTCAGTATTATATTTTTTACACAATTTATAGACTCAATTCCAATTTTGTTACTAAAATGGATTTCGAGATATTAAAAAACAATCGTGAGAAATTCATAAAATTGTAAAGTTTGGGATTTTACGTTACCCTCGAAGAGAAATTTTTCAATTTTTCCTCGATGCTGGGACTTCGTTTTATAATAAAAGGAAATTTCTGACAAAATATCAATATTGGTAAAAAATTACCCATATGTACGACTTGTAACAGCAAAATTTTTCTATGGTACACAGATTAATTATTCAAAAATGATACACTCAAACCAGGTTAATTTTGATGTTTCCGGAGTACAAAGAATTTATTAGGATTGAAAATTGTGGAGCCGAACTCCGAGATTGGTAACAAATATAAATGGTTCAACAATTATAATTTTTCGAGCACAACATTTCACTCGCACACATTACGCGCTCTCACTCATACACACACATACACATTCACTCATATAAAAGGCCTGAGACGGTCACCGTGAACACGACGAGCGACGACGATGATATTCGGAGAACAAAAAGAAATGAGATTCGTAAACTTATCTAGTACTCGTTTGATCCCTCGTTGGCTCTATACTCCGGGAACTGGGGAAATGCTGGCGGGCAGTAGTAAAACAATTGACAATGCCTTCGGGATGATAGTTCTGGAAATCGGGGCGGCCGCACCCAATTGATAGTGAATCCAGATAATTAATTGATCCAACAATCCTTCCTTCGCCACGAGAGTAGAGTAGCTAGGAGAGACCTAACCCATGGGATCTCAGGGGGGGTGCGGGGACGGGGGAGCGCGGGGACTGCGGCGCGGGGTCTGCTACGGGGCAGGATGTGGAGGGGGAACCGTTGTGCGGTTGTTTGGAGGGGATGGTCAGAAAGGTTGGCGGCAATGCGGGGAGAGGGGAGGGGCGTGATGGTTAAGTGGCGGGTGTGAGAGAGGGAGTGAGATGAAAAGAAATTATGGAGAGGGGATCCGAAGATAAAAATTTTTTCGATGATATATACAGTATTTATTCTTATAACTAGATACATTTACTTATTATTACTTCTTAAATTATTATTATTATTAAGAGACGCGATAACGACCCGGTAAGTATTAAAACTATATATTATAATTATAACTATTATTATGATTATTATTATGATTATCATTATTATTCAGTAAAAAAAAAAATCGGAGCCTTCCTGTAACAAAAAAAAAAACAAAAACATTCTTAATTCATTAATTATAAAATGAGAAAAAGAATTGTGCAAGATGAAACTCACCGTCACTGCATACATATCCGGCACATCGTTTCAGCGACGAATAATGATAGCGATCTCCCACAATTGCCGCACCACCGATCGTCCAGGACGTCATACGGCCCCCTCAGGTGGGTGAAGTGCGCGGTGACTCGTCCGTACGCATCTGAGGCCTGTACGAAACAGCTCGTACAGACCGAGAATTGTTGATCGTCGGCATAAAATGATTGCATGCGGCAAATCTGGGTCATCGGTGTTACATCAACCGATTCCAGATGCCGCATCATTTCGAGCCGACAATCGTCACGGCTTTCCTCCGGCGATGTAGCTGGTATAGGGGTACTGGTCGCGAAGCCCCACGAATTCAGAGACAAGTCCCCACCAGCCCTCCACAGCGCCACTTCACTATAATCCTCCATATCAATACGGATTGAATTATAATTGGGTGACGCAACACGTTCACTATCGGGGAACTCGAAAGACCCTTCATAGAGGGATAGATCGTCCTCCGTTTCATCACTAATGGCACAGTTCACGTCCCTCCCATAGTAAGCGAAATCACGCTCGATGTCATCGAGGATGTTGTTCATTTCCTCATCATTAACATCAACATCATCATTTCCATCATCACTGTCATTATCGTGTTCATCATCACTCACATTCTCCATGTCTGGATTGTTGTCATCATCGTCCGAGATGTCGACAATTATAAGATTATTTCTTTGAACACTAGAATCACATTCGTAATCATTCACGAGATCAATCACTTCGACCTCATCGTCGGAAATGTTACTTTCATCACGATAACCATTGTTCCTGAGATCAATAATTTCGACATCGTCATCGGATATGTCGACAACCATTATTTCACTTTCTTTATCACTACAATAACTATCATTGTCGTTCACGAGATCGAAGATCTCCACTTCACTTTTACATAAGTTGAAACTTTGAGACATTTTTACGTTTTTGGCGAAAAGATAAATATGACGCGAACGCGACTGGCAATGTCACCGATACTTTTTCGAGGAGTGATTTTTGACGTAACGAAACAAAACTTTGATGAGTCAGAAGAGACGTAGAGAGCAGAATGATCTTCCTCATGAGAAAAATACCCTTTTAACTCTTCGTAGAAAAACAGAACAAGAGGGAGGATTCCGCATACTCTAACACTTCAACTAATGGCGAGCATTGAATCCCCTCCAACGACTTTCCACCAAAAATTAGAAAATGTACAACTGAACTTTTCCAGCAAAAAAAAAACTTCTACTGCGGGGACAAAAAATCTAAGGACCCGCAATGACCTGCGAGTGAGGAACGAAAAGGAGCGGAAGTTTTTTTCAACCATTTCAAAGTACCCATGAAATTCATAATCAAATTTATGACATTCGAAGTATGTCGAATATCCGCCATGGTGTAACTAACTAAGATTTACTGGCACTGAAAAAAAAAGTGTTTCGAAAACTTTCTACGGAAATGCCCACCCACGCAACTTTTCTCAAACCAGATTTATCTTGATCACTTAATGAGTTTTTAGGGGGACGGAGTATTAAAAAAATATATCATGAAATGATTTGGGGTAGTAGAACGGAAATTCTAGTGATGAAAGTGGGGAGGGAAATATTTAAAAGACATTGGAATAAAAAAATGGGATCATTTCTGAAGTCGAGGTCGAGATGGAGAGGTGTGCAAGTATGTATGCTATCCACCCGGCGAAACATCCATTGGCATTAACAGCAAATGAACTTGAATCATTACCGAAGGCTTTGCTTTTGAAGTATTATAGTGCATTCATTCCTGCTTTATGGAATCGTTTACCCAAGTATTTGCAGTGTGATAGTGAAGTGCAATCATATCAATTGTGCTACGATCATTTTAATCAACCCTGGCTACATACGCATATTGATTCTTGTAGACCTAAACGTCGAGATTGTGAAAAGTGTCACATAATGGAACGACTTGTGAATATCTATACGACTCTACGCATAAAAAATCCCTGTGAAATGACATCGGAGGAGCTCCAAATTATATCTCCTACCGTCTTTAAACAATGTTTTAGTGAATATACAGATATCCTGTGGGATCGTTTACCAGAATATTACAAATGTGATAGAGAGATTGCATTGTTACGTCGTTGCGTTGAACATTGGAACGTATCGTCGATGGATGATCATATTGACGGTCCTGCTCCTCAACGACGACATTGTTGGAAATGTTGCGAAGGCCCGAACGTGTTTGAACAAGTTTAGAATGCAGGTGTTCAAAACGTCGGCGAAATCAAAGAGATGACCCGTCTGAGCCTGTACAGAAAAAAGAACCACCGGAGGAGACTGTATCGATCACAATATAGATCACGTTTGAACCTGTTTGAAAACGTGTGGAAGGGGATGATTCAGTTTTGGGGTAGGGATAGATGGAAAAACTACAAATAGCAGAGTCCAGAAGAAAAAAGCATCACTTCACATTTTCATAAAGTTGAGTCAAGACTTGCTCTTTGTGGAAAAATCTCAAAAACTATATTCATCGTAAAATGGAGTTCGCTGCAATAAACGACATCATCGCAAAGTCCGAATATCTTCCTACTAAGAAGTTGAACGAGCTCGAAGTCGATGGGGAATATCTCGTCTCGGATGTCAGGATCGCAAACACCAAGTGGGGCAAAAGATACGTTGCCGAAATCAAGAATGAATTCAACATATTCCTGCCGCCACGAGTCGTAACGGCATTCGATCAGCATCCTGCTACATTCAAGAAACTCCTGGAAACAGCTCATAACGGGGAACTTTATATGAAATATCTTGGTGGCGATTTGAAGGCCATCAAATTTTGTCAAAGAGAAGTTTAATGTTTCTCAACAAATAGAAAAAAATGTAAATAGTATATGTAAATCTTCGATGAAGTGTGAGTAATGTTGAAAGAGGAGGAGGAGGAGGAGGAAGAGTATTATATAAAATAAAAAAAAAACACACACACTCATATATGGAAAAAATGTTTTGTTTATTCAAAAATCCCTCGTTTGCACAATGCATGATATACATATAACCAGCTTTTCAAAGATTTTACATTCATCGTTGCACAATTAAATTTCGATTCGTTGGTGTGGTGGTGGTCGCATTTCGATGGACTTTTCGGCAGTTTTTTCAACGATGGGCAGTCCAAAGTCTCCAAATCGACAATCTCCGTTGACAGATCCAAAAAGTTCGTCAGCCATGAAGATTTTTCGCAGCCTTTTACGAAGATGGTATGAGCGCCGCGTAAGATAGTTTGAATTATTCCTCTTGCCGCATCGTATGGTATTACACCAAAATCCCATGATAATCCATGAAAATTACGTTCCAGCCATTTGTTTGTCGTTTTATACTTTGCCGGTAGAGAATCCCATGCATACGGTGGTGCGAAGAAAAGTGTGAGAGGTTCAGCATTCTTCACGTCCGCACGAATGATTGAAATTTCTTTGAGTATAAACTCATTGATGGGTCCTTTGAAGCCTTGTAGATCGATGACAAAATCCATGATGACTGTTGGCTGAAGAAGTTGATGGTACGGTTTTATACCAATTTTCTCACCCCACCACTCACAGGATTGTATTCAACGATGCGATCGTGTAGAATGAGGCAGTATGCGCATGTTTGTGCTGGAATATTTGTGCTTGTTTCAAATTCGAGGCGCACATCAACAGGTCCAGACTTGAGAGAATCGTTCTGCTTCGAGCAGTCAATCACAATGAGAGGTGCAAATTTGAGAAAATCAGCTTTTGTAAGCCATGGTTCGGCCTCCTTATTGTAGTACATCGGTTGAAAGTTTGTATACATATCGTAGAGTACTGCATACTGATTTTGTTCTATATTCAAATTCATATTACCATAAGGATAGCATTGTGAATTCAAGTATAATTTTACATCAGTAACGTTGCAATGATCAAAATTACTCGCATTTTGCCTCTTATTATTCTTTCGTCCTGTTTGGAATGCCAGGATCACATATCGAGGTTTTTCCAGCTGCGTTGATGTCTTGACTGACCACACGTGTTTCGATGTCGCCGGTAACATTGGATATTCATACAATTCCCACGTACGAAAACTCATTGGAATTGGGGTATCTTTGGCGATGAATTTCAAGAGTTGAATTTTCCGTTTATCCGCCACGGTGACGTATGGAACGAGCCATTCAATTTTCCGTAGTGTAATTTGATAATCTTCAGCGGCTGGTTGAACTATGGCATTATCATCGGAACGTGATCTAGTCAAAATCAATTCGTGCTTTGCATTCACCACCATTTTTCGATAATCTTCAGCAAATCCCAGCAGCATGCTCAGTGGTATGCATACGTCAAAGTTGCCTGCTACGTCTACAATTTGTTTAGTCTCCTCAACATCGAGCCAACCGGTGTTCTCAAGCATTGCACTTCTCGCCGACGAATGAGATGTATATCCTTTGATGAGAGATGTGATTCCCACATTTTTATTACGATCGATTTCAACTGCGTTAAGTTCATAACGCACCTCCTCGAATAAATGACAAATGGCATTGTTGACGAGGCTCGTTGCAGCTAACGCTGTACCATCCGCCTTTGTCAGTTTACCGCAAATGTGAATTGAACTTTTACTCGGTAGAATTGATAAATCTTGATGCTGGATTGAAATACGTATTTCATCACTATTGTTGTATGTTGACGATGCGTATGGTTGATGAGCATGAACCTCATAATGTATGATGGATTCGTCAAACATGACGGGTGTCTGGATGTTTACGATTTCTTCCTCCATTGCAGGCAGCAGATGCACAACGAGCAAAGCAGATAATTTCTCACACGCGAACTCCACGAATTTTGAGACCCAAACTCTTCAATAGCAGAAGGTTTTGAGGTGTTAGCTCTTTGAGCGTTGATCGACGACTGCTTTCGCGATCCCATGTTGGCTTATTAATAATGCCAATACGATGATTGTAAATTATGCCCATTGAGATTTTATATGAAGTCTTATGGTGATGACTTCACCGCGGAAATTGATCAAATCTCCGTCTTGATCGACAATACGAAGCTGTATATTGTCAATTCGACGCGTTGTGATTGGTAGATAAATGACGCTCGACGGTACTTCGATGATTTTATAGCCGGCCGGTACAGATGGGAAAAATTCGTGAATTGTATGAACTTTTCGCCCGTTGATGTATGCACCAGTGGTTATGTTACACTCGACTCGAATGGCGTTCACTTTGAGAATGGATACGGGTAGATCGGATACATGTCTTTTATTGGGCTCCAATCGACGCGACGTAAAACCCAGCAAAGGTCCAATCGAATTTTTGGATGTAAAATCAATCGATTGATTGCACTCAATTTCACTGCGTAGCGTATAATTATTCGGCTTAAGCTGAATTTGTATGTTTTTAGATGCCAACTCAGTTTTCAAATATTTTTCAATATCTTCAATTTCATAGCTGCCCGTTGGAATGGTCACCACATGATTTCCAACGTGAAATTCATTGCAACCAATGTCGATATTTGGAATCGAATTGAATGTGAGCAGCTCGACGAGTCCAAGAGTATAATTTTTGTCGGGCGATAGTTCGATGGGTGGAAAAAATTGTGCCTCGAGTATGGAGGATGATCCAGTAATGGTGATCGTCAAACTATCATCCATGATGCTCGCAGATTTAGAACTAAACACGCAGCTCCATAGTCCTCATTTATATAGTGCATAATTGTCTCGTCGATTTAGTTGTCCACACAAAAATTTCAAGCATAAATGCCCGCATATTATTGTATCGTATTCCTGATACTTTTTATAATTGTATTTCACGCTACCAACATTGAAGTATCTCATGAGTTCGGGTGGAGGTGGGAGATTACCGAAGCTGTCAAAGTATGTGACTCGTTGACCATTCTTTTTATATGCAACCCAGTGTGTCCCAGGGCCCACATTTTCATCCAAATTCACGATTGCCGATTCTTGTTTGAGTGGTCCATTTTCTGGCAAAGTGTCACGCATGAAAACCCCACGAAAGTTACGAATGTTCATGGCTCTCGCATACTTTAGCAGATCGAGGTCGGTGAGTGGTTAATGTGGTAGCGTGATTATACGTTTTTTGTCCCGAGGTAAAGACCCAAACCCTGTTTGTATGGTTTCAGATGTAAACCTTTACCCAAAGCGATGGCCTCGAGTGTTCTATTGTGACGTTTACTTTCCTCCAATTCCTTTTTAGCCGCTTGAGCAGCATTTACAGCTTTGACTATTGCAGCACTTCCACCAGACAGTGCACCAACGGCGCTAAGGCCGGCAAAGATGGGTACGAGGAAGGGCAATAAACCTCCGATTTTGCGAGGTACAGGTAGAACCCGAGGTGTGCGTACTTTAACGCCTTTAACACTGGCACGCGCACCTTTCAATGCCGACATTATTACTTTACGAGGATCCTCACTACGTATCATTCCTTTTCTTGCAGCAGCGATGATCTTTTTCAAACAAACAGTCTTTCGCGGTTTTGTTTTTTTCCCAGCTCGCTTCATGCCTAGACCAAATTTCTTTTTCGCCTTCATAATGTTCGTCACAGCCCAAGCACTTGCTCTTTCACCAAGACTTGCGTCTTTCGAGGTTACACGTTGCCAGGCTTGTTCAGCCAAAATTTTATCCGCCAGATGTCGGGCTTCCAAGTTTTCACGATTTTTCGAATATGCGATATCGTGTTCTTTACAAGCAGCGTCCAGCGCGTTTATACCAGGATCACCACGAGCAAGACGTTTGATCAATTTCGTACCAGGTCCACAATATTGATAGCCCGGTAGATGTAGTTCCACGGGGAGATTGTTGATTATACTGTTTACCAAACCTTTACCAGGTTTATCATGTACAATCATCACTCTGCAGTGGTTACAACTCGACTGACTATTCCAACATTATAAAGTTGCATTTATATGATTTTTTCAATCAGTCGCATGCGAGATGAAGTCGAAGAAACAAGTTTCGAGCGGTCGACTCCCCATAATAAATTTCGATGAATTTATTGTTGGAGCGGGTAGTGTGAAGAAGCGTCATGGAAACTTACTACCTAACAGCATTCGAGCCGTATTTTGTGGCCCCTCGAATTGTGGAAAAACGAATGCCTTACTCACGCTCCTAATACATCCAAATGGTTTGAGATTTGAGAATATATATCTATACTCGAAATCTTTGAAGCAGCCTAAATACCGATTGCTCGAGCAAATGCTTAAACCTGTGGAAGGAGTGGAATTTTTTCAATTTAACGAGCATGAACAAGTTGTGGCACCTAGTGAAGCTCGCCCAAACTCCATATTCATCTTTGACGATATAGCGTGTGAGAAACAGGACAACGTGAGAGCATTTTTTTCCATGGGAAGACACGAGATTGTGGATAGTTTTTATCTCTGTCAGACGTATACTCGTATTCCGAAACATCTCGTGAGAGACAATGCAAATTTTATAGTGCTATTCAAACAAGATGATATGAACCTCAAGCATGTATATAATGATCATGTCAATACGGATATGACTTATGCAAGTTTCAAAAAAATGTGTGTCAAGTGTTGGAAATCGGACAAGTATGGATTCATCACGATTGACAAGGACAGTGAGTTGAATGCTGGAAGATATAGAAGGGGATTTGATTCTTTCCTCACTGTCGATGATGATGATGATGATAAATAATTGTTCCCCTGGATTTTACAAGACAGTCTAAAGTCTGACTTACTCGTGTCAACATGAAGCGCAAAGAACTTTTAAAGGAGACGGCTGTATTGAGTGAACTTGCCAAGGCGAGTGATGCAATCAGACGAAAACATCGAATGTTGAAAAGTGGACGTGATAGTGCTCAGCAGAAAATGCAAGATGTGTTTAAACCGATTGTTGAACCATTAGAGGAGTTGGTTTCATATACGAAAAAACCAAAAATTAAGAATGAACGTGTGAATGTTAAGAAGGAGGAGGATGAGTCTCCAAATTTTGGAGAAAATAGCATGAAGCAAGATATTTCTTTCAAAGATGATATTTGGCATGATGCAATTACTGATGAGAATGTCGGTGTACCCTTAACTAAAAATAGCGATAATGATATTCATGAAGATAATAATGATGATGATGATGAGGACGATGATAACTTGGAATCATCTGGAGATGTTGATAATTTGATACGTGAATATCTGGGCTTACTGCGTAGTAATAACAAAACAAGATTAGATGGCGTGTATGGAGTACGAAATCTCGCTCAAAACAGATTAATGATTGGTGATTCACCAATTCATTTCGAACTCGATCATATAGTGGTTGGAGATGAAAAGTATCCCAAAAGTATTGGCTTGGTGGAACTGTTGTTTAAAAAAGAGCCCGAACTCAAATATCTAACACCAAATGACTTGGAGAAATATCAGAAAATTATCATCACAACGAATGCTCATAAAAAATTTTATAAACGCACGGGTGCGGTACGTCAGGATAAAAATAGTAAATTTAAAAATTATATATCCCAAATGCTCGGTAGCAACGATAAGAAAGGTGGTGCTCTGCCTCAGTATAAGGTAGCACGAAAGCATACCTCTGTCGACTATGTTCATTGGGATGATCCAAATGAGCTGGTAGATCGTCTTCGCTTATTGCTCGCATCTCAAGCTGCTGGAAATTCATCACATTCGAATGAAATTATATCGATTATCGAGGAGTTGCGTGAAGCTGAAATCATTTATTAACATGTGATGGCTTGCTTTCATCAACATTCCCAACATGAGCGTCGATGTGTTTGGACGAAAGTTGAGTAGACGTGGTGCAGGTCCTCCGGGTAAACCAGGTGCTGGATTCAAAATTACATCGGACGGTCATTACGACTTGGAACGAAAACGACTGAGCAACGTTGGCGAGCCAGTAAATGCTCGAGATGTTGTAACACTCGGTGCATTCAGCAAACACATTCATTCTATAACTCATAGTGTGACTCATACAACGAATCAAAAGTGTGAATCGAATGTGGCGGCTGCAGAAAAGCGTGTGAGAACCGAGCTCGCCCATCTCCGTGAAGAAATTGATAATATAAAGAGAGAAATCTCAGAACTTCATGATGATATGAAGTTTTTACGAGATCATCTAATGATAAGTCAGTGAAAAATCCTCCAGACTCTTATCTTCTGCAATTGATGAGGACCGTGGGGAGGAGAAGAAAAAATGAGTGAAAAGAAGCTTGCGGTGGTTGAAGAACTGCATAAGCCAGCTCGGCGGAATTATCCACGTCGACATGTGGATATACGTGGCCTGGATGAGACTTGGCAAGCTGATCTTGTAGATATGTCTGCATATGCACAACACAACTCCAACCATAAATTCCTACTCACCGTCATCGATATATTCTCCAAATTCGCCTGGGCCGCACCGTTGAAGAGTAAAAGTGGAAAAGATGTGACCGCTGCAATGGAGTCGATTCTCAGCAAAGGACGCATACCGAAAAATCTCCATGTGGATCGAGGGAAAGAATTTTATAATACGGACTTTAAGGCTTTGATGAAAAAGTATAATATACACTTGTATTCTACATTTAGTAATTTGAAAGCTTCAATTTGTGAACGCTTCAATCGTACACTTAAGAATAAAATGTGGATTCAATTCAGTTTTCGCGGAAGCTGGAAATGGATCGATATTCTCGATACATTAATTATAAAATATAATGATACATTACATCGTACGATAAAAATGAAACCGAAAGATGTTAGTGCTGCGAATGAGAAACAACTATGGCGTAACGTATTTAATAGAACTGTGAATCGGGAAAAACCAGCAAAATTTAAAATCGGCGATAAAGTGCGCATAAGTAAATTTAAGAATGTTTTCGAAAAAGGTTATACCCCAAACTGGACAACAGAAATATTTACAATATATCGAGTGAGAAAAACTAATCCAGTTACTTATAATATAAAAGATCATCAAGATGAGCCCATCGCAGGTGGTTTCTACGAGCAAGAGCTACTACATGTTAAATACCCCGACATATATCTCATTGAAAAAGTGTTGAAGAAGCGCGGCAGTCAGTTGCTTGTAAAATGGCTAGGTTTCGACAATACACACAATAGTTGGATAAGCAAGGATGACCTATGAATAAAGAAGATGGAAAAAATTTCAACTCTGTTTTTTTTTTATGACCACTCCTTATACATATAGCGGAGCTCGAAACATAGCAGGTATAAGAAAAAAAAGGACACATTGAGCTTGGTCGGAGATTTTTTTTTTCTTTATTTCACTTCCAATGTACAAACTCTCTCTTGCTCTCACCCACTCATACTTATTTACATCCCTTTCAAAGACATTACGGTATGTCACGGTGACCCCATGGCAAAGTATTTACTGTGCCAGGAATAATGTACCGCTTGTCGTCGTGCGGACTTAGCGCTATTTTTGTTTCCTTAATAGTATATACATTGTGTAAAGTAGATCTAATCGATGATTGAGTGCGCTTCATCTCAATTTCCTCATTTAAACATTTAGTATAATCATCAAAAGTTATAGTTCGCGCTACAACATTACTATTAACACCCTTGGCTTTTTTTACATCATTCTTACCTAAAACTCGTGTTGCATACATTTTTGACCTAAGACCGACGAATTCGGTCATAATAGCCCCGTTATTCTCATCTTTCATGAGACCGGGTACTTTTTTATTAACTAGTGGTATATTATATTTATTATCGATGGGATAATCACTTGTATCATACTTATTAAGATTGTTCTTCATATCTTTATATACATCATCACATTCAATGTGATATATTAAACTATCGGTGTCAGTGTACAATATTTTACATTTATTCTGATATAACGGAGACATGAATTCGTGATGAAACTCATACAAACATGTTTTCGATATATCTAGAATTGACATGCCAACGTATATCGGTTTATTAAACATTACATGCAAGTTCCGAAGTTCCACAGCAATTAAATTTTCAGCGAAAATACTGCGGCTATGAAAGTTGGGCTTTGCAATCATGGCTTCGGCACCATATCTTCCTGCCCATTCCGTCAAAAGCTTCACCTGCACATGACTTCGAACATCTTCCATCGTTTTCCCAAAAACAGCATTGTTCATTAGTTTAAACAGATTTTTTTCGAACTCATTCTTCGCATTTGTTCGAAACTGGGTATTCAGGTCGATATATTTCTGAAGCCATGATGATTGCCTAAATTTCAAAATCCGATGTATTTTCGTGAGTTTTACACCATGCTTCAGACATTGCTGTAATGCGCGATAATGTATGATGTAGCGTTCTTTCCCACTGACTGACGCAATGAGCTTCTCTTGTTGTTTACCCGGAGGTTTTTCATGGGATGGACAGAATGGTAAATCACTATGGATATCATGGAGGTCTTCTGGATATTCTAAATCAACCTCCAGCAGATAACCATGTGTACCATTCAATGGAATCGATTCTACATCGAAATTCTCAATATTTTCAACAAACTCAAACTGATCGTAGGGTAAAGATTGACTCATTGCCCAGCCATATAAGTTATTAACATCATAATACATTAAATACGCCGATGGTTCTGATGGATCATACGATGGCATGTATTTATTATTAGCGCGTGCATACCTACCACTGCATTGACTTAAACCCCCACGAATGCCTCTTTCGACAAATAAGACCATGTCAATATCTGTGAGCAATTCGAATCTGATCTTTGTGTATCGCATCATTGCATCCCAGGTATATCCAGGAAGTGTATAATAATATGCGGGATCAAGACCGTAACTTTTTAAGCAAGTACTACGAAAGTTTTCAAAAATGTCAGCCAACAATAAAACATCGGTTTTCAAATATAAATCACTGTATTCTCCAAGCGTTTGAGTGGAAAACCGCTCCCAAACGGTCAAAGCATGAGCATACTCATTTTCCGATACCGTTGAATTGGTTAAAGAACTATAGAATGATTCTCGCGGTGGAAGTGCCGTTTCCTCCAGTCTGTCAAAACTATCGATGTACTCGTATGGGAATACACCTTTTCGCGTTAACAGATTGAAATTATCGGTATCTCGGAATTCAGATTTTAAAACCGTGAGTTGATCGGGAGTTAGGAAAGATGCTAATTTATCAAGACTTGTGTTCAGAAATCTATAAGAATCAATGAAACGCAACTTGATATTTTTCCTATAGTCCTTCGAAGTTATAACGGTTTTCGAAAAAGAAATATACTTTTCTTTCGTTATGGGCAGTAAATCGGTTTTCCCCTCGAACGCCGTAGCTACTTCTTTTATAATAAAATGAGCATCATAGCCCGACAAATTGTGAAAAACTATTGGGATAAAAAAAAGACTGTTGATATTTTAAATTACAGTCTTGATGCGCTGGACCTCTGAATTTACCTGTCAAATGACAATGATCGCGTACTCGAACATCACTCTCTACGAATGATTTCTCACAGATGTGACATTCCTTATTTTCTCGGAATTTTCGCCATTCTTGAGGAGTCAATTCTTTCATCGGAATTACAGTGTATAAGATGGTTGCCACCTGTTTCGCCAATTGTTCCAATTTTCGTACGAACCATTGAACGCAGTCCTCACCCCGATGTGTGTGATACCCCGACAATGATTCGTCATACGAGCAGTTGACGTAGTATCCCACGCTGAAGACTTGATGCTGTTGAAATTTATTATTCTCCATATCTTCAGCCGTGGTTTTTCTCAAAATGCACTCGAGGTCTGCATATACAATAAATGGGAGAAGCTCCTTATGATTCACGTTCTTAAACTCCAACCATTTGTTTCGTGCATTCGGCAGGAGAATTGCGCAATCATTCATCTCACCACAGTCCACCTCATGTGATTGGAGCTTCTCATGAGATGAAAAATAGTGAAGGCATCTATGGAAAAATCAGAATTTTTTTTTAACTTTCAACAAATCTCATTATATTTATTGTGTGATAGTGCGATATTACTTACCGATCACAGATGTATTTTCGGCCATTGTGAGCACTCAGCTGCTTGCTGACCAACATCGATAGATTTTTAATCCATGCGAAGTGTCCCATATTTACATCCATCACATCTTCTATATACAGTAAATTAATATGTTTCGCCTTTTTCTGCTTGCTCAAGCGAATAGGTTGAACCACATTATTTGGTGCACTGTATACATTTATTGAGATGTCATTGAGATTCTCGAATTTTTTTATCTGATCTAGACTCATGGGGAAGTTTATACCCGCAAGATTCAAGATCGTAGAATAGTGAGGATATGATGATGGGCGCTCACTATATTTCGCTGCAGGGTGAAGAGCCGCAACCACCGCCCAGCCGAAACACGCGTTGTCATTAGATCGCACATTGACCACTGCTCTCCTCGATATAATTTCTTTTGTCAGAGATATGTGGCAACCCGCGCGCATAGCATTATACTTATTGATATTGACAGTCAAGTTCAGAATTGAACTTAAGGCCCAACCACTCTCACTCTCTTGAAATTCGTCGAGGGATTTAAGAGTTGGCTCAACAACATGATTTTTATACCAATCACTTATATTACATGTTTCGAGTAGCTCAACTGTCTTTGTAATTATACTTTTATTTGCATACCTGCCGTTCACAGTGAACTCACCATTAAACTCGGTATTTACTTTTATACTACTATGTTTAGAAATATTATCCATCACATGTAATTTCACTAATTGGTATGAGTCTTGCAGAAATTTTTGTGGATCGATGTAATTTTTATTAATCACAGCACCAGTAAGCACTCGATTGTCAAATGCCGCATCGATTTCACGCCATAGCAAGCTCTGATTATTTAATCCATCACCCGTGTGAATGAATTGTGAACGCACTGTCAATTTCAAAGTTTCTAAACGTATAATTCGCGCAATTAATGAACGGTGTGACGCTATGTTCAATCGAGCACGTTTGGGAGAATTTTCACCACTCAATGATTTGATGAACGCATCGCACTCTTCTTCCCACACGTTATATTCTTCTACCGATTGTAATGAAACCGCACGATCACTCAAAAGCTTTTCTACAGCTTCAGCATCATTGAAGTTTGCCATGGTGACGAGGAGAATGTGAAAGAAAACTTTGATGTGAACTCGAAGAAAACTCGATCCTGAATGTCTCGATTTTTGAAATCATCTCGACTAAATTAACATCATCCCTTTTAAACTTTTTTTCCCCCCAAAAGTTAACTTTTTTTTCTTGGAGAGGGGGTGAAATATGTGAAAACGCGGAGGTGGAAACCTGTCGGCATTTTCTTTGACATTTCCATATCATTGCTCCAGATCGATGTCGTGTGGGGAAAAAAAAAGTTGGTAGGCAAAGATTTTTTGAAAGAAAAAAATTTTTTAGGACATCTTTTGCCGAAAAATGGGTCAATCATGAGAAAAATGGTGCTTGCACGTGTTCTATCCTGTCAATTATAGCGTGAAGAAAAAAAGTTGGCCCGAACTCAAAGAGATCTTCATTCCTTGGACGTCTCGTAACAGTCCCTACGAATCGGCTTCGCGTCTTTGAACCATCCTTAAGAAACCTATGGGCCATCTTTTTTTTTTCGGAAACAATGGGTCAATCATGTGAATACAGGTATTGCCGGTGCTTCATAAACTATGCCATACCTGCGTGAAGTCTTAATTATCGATAATGATCAAATAAGTTTTCTAAAGTTTTGAAGAAAAATTCCTGAGGACATTTTTGGGAACAATAAATCAATCGTGGGGATGCAGGTGGTAGTTCAACATGAAAGTTTTTTTTTGCACGTGTTCTATCCTGTCAATGATAGCGTGAAGAAAAAAAGTTGGCCCGAACTCAAAGAGATCTTCATTCCTTGAACGTCTCGTAACACCCCCCCCCACGAATCGGCTTCGCGTCTTTGAACCAACCTTAAGAAACCTATGGGACATCTTTTTTTTCGGAAACAATGGGTCAATCACGTGAATACAGGTATTGCCGGTGCTTCATAAACTATGCCATACCTGCGTGAAGTCTTAATTATCGATAATGATCAAATAAGTTTTCTAAAGTTTTGAAGAAAAATTCCTGAGGACATTTTTGGGAACAATAAATCAATCGTGGGGATGCAGGTGGTAGTTCAACATGAAAGTTTCCGCGGTTTTTTTTTCCATCAAAGACTTACATTTAATTAGGAAACGTCATGCTCATCTTGCAACGACTGAAAAAAATATTTCGTTTCGGAGGTCATAAATCTCATACTTTATTACTAACGCACAGGTTGCCGCTATTGTCCCTTAGGGCTGAAGACATAAACGGCTTCCTCAATACCCATTCCATAAAATTTCGCTTTGAAAAAAACCGTGTGAAAGTTCATGTGAAAAAAAACACTATTCAAAAACTTTCGCTAAAAGTTATAAATTTCAGCATCTCACTCCCTCTCTCACGCCCCTCCACTTGACCATCCCTTATACTCACCTTGTGACGTAACCCATAAATTTTAGCATCTCACTCCCTCTCTCACGCCCTCCATCCCTTCTACTCACTTTGTGACGCAACCTCATCCCCTCCATGCACCCCCCGAGTTCCCCCTCCACTCTGGACCCTGCCCCGCAGTCCCCGTACTCCCCCGTCCCCGCTCCCCCCTGAGATCCCATGGGTTAGGTCTCTCCTAGCTACTCTACTCACGAGGCTTCCCGTTCGACGGTCCCGGAGCAAGAGAGCGAGGCTCACCGTTTTTCGGACGATCTCTCGCAGAACCACGATAAGTGGGGAGGGCGAAGATTCGAGACCATGTGGCTCGATCCCCGGATCGATGCTCCGTGAACAGCGCGAAAATTTTAAAGCGCAAAAGGAAGGTTACAGACTTTTCGATGAAAATGCCCGTGAAGACTTCATTCTTTGCAAACATTGTAAAAATCTGACAGGATTTGTACAATATCAACTGACAAGACGATAAAAAACCAATTGAAAATGAATCTGTTAATGGCACAACAACGTTTCCCATTACCCTATGTTTTGGGGGACTATGCACCATAAAAATTTCTATAAAAAAATTTATGAGGAGTTATATCTTGTCCACAAGTTTCGAGATGATTTTTTTTTTTACAATGCAAGTGTATATTTCATAAGAATTTTGCGTGAAATTTTTATGAAAAAACGTGGAAATGTCATATTTTTTAAAGAGGCCAAAAAATAATATTGACTTATCGAATGGAAAGTTCGAAAGGTAAATATATAGAACCCTCAAAGAGTAATTATTAAAATTATTGGCATCAATATATAACAAAATATTTGAAATAATTTGAATAATAATTTTGTCAACTTCGAAAACGAAACAGATTCGTTGTTCTCGTTCTTACTGGTAAGATAATCACGAATAATGCAATAAAAATTAAAAGTCATATATTCGAAAGTGTTTGCACGCACCCAATTGCTCAGATAACGCAGGTCGTAGCGTGTGAGCTTCGTGACGTACGATGATCCATGTTCGATCCTTGGTGAGAAACGTGCTTTTTTTTTTTAATTCTCACATGTCAGTTACGTTTGTTGACACAATTCTGCAAAGTATCATTGAGGGAGACATGCCGAAACGAATGAACCTTAACCATAAAAAATATTATTTTGAAAATATGTTATCGTTTTGGAAAAGATGATAATGAAAAAGATTGGAAAGGAAAGAAGAGCATTATAAACGAGCTCACGGGTTTCTGGATTTTTTAAATATAAAATCATCATTTAGCCTGGTTTGCAGGTCACGGTGAAATCACGAAAAAGTCGATATGCTTCATCCATGACGGTCGAAAAAAATGAAATTGCGGCAAAATTGCACCAACGTGACGTTATAGGCGAACGCCACCTGAGTGCGAGTAGGAAGGCTATGCCAGTTCTAACCCATGGGGCTCTCAGGAGGGAGCGGGGACGGGGGAGCGCGGGGACCGTTGCGGGGCTGCACGGCATGTGGAGGGGAAGGTTCTCGCACAGCGGGGGTGCGGCGGCACTTTGAAGAGACAAAAGATTTTTTTACACCCTCCAATGACTGATTTATGTTTCTGGTATATCAGATTGAATGGAATTTTCTTTTTAAAGTGCTCTTGCCGAAGATGATCTTAATTATCGGACTCCGTGACCAAAGATGTTTACATGTCACACTAATGACAAATTTATGTGTCCGGTGTTACGTATTTTGTATTGTGGGGCAAGTTCCGACAAGATTTCTTTTTCAAAATGCCCCTCCCCCAATTTTTGCTTAGAGGAATATATTCTTTTTTTCTGAGAAAAAATGAAAGTTTGCATCAGACTGGAAGTATTTGCTCTCAATGACAGATTTATGTGTCCTGTGTTACATTCCTGAGATGGCGATTTCTTTTTTCAAAATGCCCCTCCCTCGACAAATTTATGTGTCCTGTGTTGCATCTTTTGTATTCCTGAGGTGGTACAAGTTTCGACGAGATTTCTTTTTTCAAAATTGGATCATTACTGAAGTCGAGGTCGAGATGGAAAGATGTGCAAGTATGTATGCTATCCACCCGGCGAAACATCCATTGGCATTAATACCAAATGAACTTGAATCATTACCGAAGGCTTTGCTTTTGAAGTATTATAGTGCATTCATTCCTGTTTTATGGAATTGTTTACCCAAGTATTTGCAGTGTGATAGTGAAGTGCAATCATATCAATTGTGCTACGATCATTTTAATCAACCCTGGCTACATACGCATATTGATTCTTGTAGACCTAAACGTCGAGATTGTGAAAAGTGTCACATAATGGAACGACTTGTGAATATCTATACGACTCTACGCATAAAAAACCCCTGTGAAATGACATCGGAGGAGCTCCAAATTATATCTCCTACCGTCTTTAAACAATGTTTTAGTGAATATACAGATATTCTGTGGGATCGTTTACCCGAATATTACAAATCCGATAGTGAGATTGCATTATTACGTCATTGCGTTGAACATTGGAATGTATCATCAATGGACGATCATATTGACGGTCCGGCTCCGCAACGTCGAAATTGTAGGAAATGCTGTGAACGTGTTTGAACAAGTTTAGAATGCACGTGTTCATAACGTCGGTGGAATCAAAGAGCCTGTACAGAAAAAAGGACCACCGGAGGAGATTGCATCGATTCCAATATAGATCACGTTTGAACCTGTTTGAAAGCGTGTGGAAGGGGATGATCCAGTTTTGGGGTAGGGATAGATGGAAAAACTACAAATAGCAGAGTCCAAAAGAAAAAAGCATCACTTCACGTCTTCGTAAAGTTGAGTCAAGACTTGCTCTTTAAAGAAAATCTCAAAAAACTATATCCATAATGGAGTTCTCCGCCATCAACAATATCATCGCAAAGTCAGAGTATCTCCCTGCCAAGAAGCTGAAAGAACTTCAAGTCAACGAAGAATATCGCGTCTCGGACGTGAGGACAGCAAATACCAAATGGGGAAAAAGATACGTCGCCGAAATCAGGAATGAATTCACCGTATTCCTGCCACCGCGAGTTGTCAAGGCATTCGATCAGAATCCAGCGGTATTCGAGAAACTTTTGGAAACGGCACATTGTGGACAACTATACATGAAATATCTCGGTGGTGATTGGAACGCTATTGAATTTTCTCAAAGAGATTCCTAATATTCTCAACGCAAGAATGTATATATCTGAATCACCGATGAAATGTATGTTGAAGGAGGAGGAGAAGGAGGAATATTGTATAAATAAAATTACACATTTATGAAAAAATTGTTTTGTTTATTCCAAGATCCCTCTATTACATAATGCATGATATACGTATAACCAGCTTTGCAAAGATTTTACATTCTTCGTTGCACAATTAAATTTCGATTCGTTGGTGTGGTGGTGATGGTCGCAATTCGATGGACTTTTCGGCAGTTTTTTCAACGATGGGCAGTCCAAAGTCTCCAAATCGACAATCTCCGTTGACAAATCCAAAAAGTTCGTCAGCCATAAAGACTTTTCGCAGCCTTTTACGAAGATGGTATGAGCGCCGCGTAAGATAGTTTGAATTATTACTCTTGCTGCATCGTATGGTATAACACCAAAATCCCATGACAATCCATGAAAATTACGTTCCAGCCATTTGTTTGTCGTTTTATACTTTGTCGGCAGAGAATCCCATGCATACGGTGGTGCAAAGAAAAGTGTGAGAGATTCAGCATTCTTCACGTCCGCACGAATGATTGAAATTTCTTTGAGTATAAACTCATTGATAGGTCCTTTGAAGCCTTGTAGATCGATGACAAAATCCATGATGACTGTTGGCCGAAGAAGTTGATGGTACGGTTTTATACCAATTTTCTCACCCCACCACTCACTGGATTGTATTCAACGATGCGATCGTGTAGAATGAGACAGTATTCGCATGTTTGTGCTGGAATATTTGTGCTTGTTTCAAATTCGAGGCGCACATCAACAGGTCCAGACTTGAGAGAATCGTTCTGCTTCGAGCAGTCAATCACAATGAGAGGTGCAAATTTGAGAAAATCCGCTTTTGTAAGCCATGGTTCGGCTTCCTTATTGTAGTACATCGGTTGAAAGTTTGTATACATATCGTAGAGTACTGCATACTGATTTTGTTCTATATTCAAATTCATATTACCATAAGGATAGCATTGTGAATTCAAGTATAATTTTACATCAGTAACGTTGCAATGATCAAAATTACTCGCATTTTGCCTCTTATTATTCTTTCGTCCTATTTGGAATGCCAGGATCACATATCGAGGTTTTTCCAGCTGCGTTGATGCCTTGACTGACCACACGTGTTTCGATGTCGCCGGTAACATTGGATATTCATACAATTCCTACGTACGAAAACTCATTGGAATTGGGGTATCTTTGGCGATGAATTTCAACAGTTGAATTTCCCGTTTATCCGCCACGGTGACGTATGGAACGAGCCATTCAATTTTTCGTAGTGTAATTTTATAATCTTCAGCGGCTGGTTGAACTATGGCATTATCATCGGAACGTGATCTAGTCAAGATCAATTCGTGTTTTACATTCAGCCAAACTTCCTCGCTCTTTTTCTTGAATGTCATTGGCCCAAAAATTCTCTCACTCTTCATTGGTTGCAACAAAATTTCTCTCACCAGGGATTGGTAATCATGGGGGCCAAGAGGCCTATGTTTGTAGCGGTTGGAGTACGCGTATACAGATACGTAAAATCCTGAATGTGTTAGTAGCTTTTGCATAATCTTAAGCCCGTGCATAGTTTTTTCTCAGAAGTTACGACACCGAGCATGCTGATTTTGGACTCATTCGACAGAGAACTTCTTAATTAGCTAAAAGTTCAATTTTCAAAGCCGTACATAACTCATGAGCTTTGCAATTAAAGAAAATCACATACCAATTTTACCCCCACCACCGCGAATCGTTTTATTCAGAGAAAATATAGTCTCGGCGAGAGCCTCAGGCCAGCAGACGACAGGGCTGTCAATGTACTTGTCCCGAGACTCTACCGAGTCTCTCGTGTACGCAATGATGATGAGACCAATATGCAATGCGGCGCGCAATATAGAATTTGAGATTTAAGGGGTGTTTCACCCCCAGAATTTTTATTATCGGAAAAATCCAAAGACACGTGTTGTGCCCGTACATCGCACTCATTAAAACAAATTAAGCACTCTCAGCGCAAACGCAGCAATGATGAAATATCGATGCTCCCGAACGAGCGCATCGACCCTCGATGTCAACATCGAAACTTCCAGAAGAAAATCTAGGTTATATTCGCACGAGAAGGGGAAAACCCCCAAATCTATAAAATCATCGACTAACCCAAAATTCGACAGTCTTTGACGAGAATTGTAACGATTCGTCTCGAGGAAATAAAACCTCGAATTTGTAACTTCTTAAATAAACTTATTGTTAACTTGTTGTAAAAGTATCGAGTTGGAGTTCAGCTCTTTTGGCCTAAATCCCTTAAATACTCGTCCTTGATAACTCGTCCCTTCGCGACGGTCTTCGCGGACACAACACACGTCACCTTTAATTTTTTACTCTTCAAAATATTGTTTGTTCCATTGAAATCGAACGACAATTTTTTTTTATACCAAAAAATTATGAATGTCAGGGGGTGGTTTACCCCCTGCAGTAAGGGTGCATAAGAAGTTAAAAATATTATACAGGTTATTTGACGTATAAAACATTTTGCAATTGGTTAGGTTACGGTCGGTTGAGTGCTTCTATATGAAACACTCTGACAGATGCAAAACATGCCCAACTTCGGGGGTCGATTTCACCACTTAAAAATAACTTTAAGCCGATAAAAAAAAATACGTGTCTCTTATTTTTCGATGGACTATAACATATAAAAAAATTATCAAATCCTTGTAAGGATCACCTCCTATCTTTGATTATGGTAATATGTAATGGAACTTTGTTCAGCAAGTTTTGAGTGTTTCTTTTCAAATAGTATTGAAGTTTGTATAACTGCGGTATGGAGCGAACACCTTCAAACTTTCATATTTTTGTATCGCAGCATGTCTGCCAGTCATTTAAATTTTTTACACAACTGTAACATGTAATCTCAAAAATTCATCACAAACGTCGTCAGCTTTTCTAAATTCCTAAATTTTCCTTTTTCTATTCTACTCTGAATTTTTTAATTTCTAAATTCATTTCTAAATTCTCCTGAAATTGTTTTTCTCCAAAACTAATGCAGGTACCTTAAACTTTTTTGAATTCCGTTGCTCTGTTGAAATAAGTACGCTCAGTTTTTTTTGCTTCTTTGAGTCCTGACATGATAAATGTTTCCGCGTGCCTTTTTTCTGCAACTATCAAACTGTAGATAATTGGATCTCAGCGGCCACTTGCAAACTTTGGAAATATATTTCATCGGGGGCACGTTTCATATGAGACGAAAATGTATAGCTTGAGAATGCAAAAATAACATTGAAAAATGGCCTATTCTATTGGATTTGTTGAGTCTTGAATTTGATCTATCTTTCCTCTTTTCCTTTCTTTTTTCTAACGTTATAAGCCGAAAATCATATCTCGGGCCGCAACACGCATTGCTCCATGCTCTTGAGTTCCCAATGGACAAAACATAATGGAAGACAAGGGGAAAAATCATCAGAGTCCAAGAACAAACCTCTATCGAAATATTTACAGTACAATTTTTACGAAAAATAGGTCTTTTTTCGTGGAAACCAACGTTATAAACCGAAAATCATACCCTTAGGAAAAAAAAGGTTGGGACTAGTACATTGATGGTTCCTCCTTTGCTGTTAATTCCATCCATATAACAAATTTTAAAAGAAATTTTTATAAAAAATTGTCAAAAAAATTATTTTATTAAAAAAACAGAACAAATCGAAAAAAATTTAACAAATCTTGAAAAAACATTATCTTTAAAAAAAATTAACCTGTCTCTATTTTTTAAAGCATCAAAGGAATCAAATAACAAGTAAAAAATAAAAACCGAAAAATCGCGCTTGAAATTATTTTGGAAACCGATGCCTCATTCTTCTTATTTGATTCGAAGGGCTAAATCAAACCAGCACTGTAAGTAGTGTGACGTGACATTTTGCCCCGCCACTCGTACGAATAGTATCGACCAGTGGACCGGGTTTACGGCCCATTTTCCACGACTTTTCGACTCGACGGGTGTTGGTCGGAGCCAGACTCATCGTTGCGTAATTATTGTAGTAAATCCGAAATACCGCCTACATTACCGATTTGAGAGATTCTAGTTTTATTTAGCTACCTATTACCTACGCAGCAGGAAGAGAGAGAGAATTTCGTGTCTATGTTGCGTTAATTTGTCGTTTATTTTCAGTATAAATTTCGTAGTCATTTTGGGATGTTTGGTGTCGCCTCCGCGTCTGGTCTTCGCGAACCGTCTTTTATTGTGACGATGCTTTGCTGTTGTTCGACCCGATCTCGTTCGCGAGAAACACCCTCCCACACCGTCTTCGAGTTACGAACATCATTCTCGACCAGCGGACGGCTGAGAGGACACGCTGGCATAGGCCATTCGTTGAACGCCGTCCGTGCCTCTCCCGCTGTAGTGACCGAGAGTTACACCGTTCGCTACACCGTAAATTCGGGTGCTTTTGCTTGGTGGTTTTTGTCGTGGGCCCACCACGACTTCTAGACGTCCGAAGTCGTGAAGGAGGCCTCCCTTCGGTCTTTCAGTGCTACCCGCCGGATCCCCAAGAGGAAAGGCACCCGAATCACGGTAATCCAGTCGGGAGGAATGTTTCGAGTGGACGGGAGAGGCGAGAGCAACAGGGAGGTAAATTATCGACGTGTCGCGCTTCGTAATTTGAATTCCCGTGAAAGCGTGGACTTGAGCCCGTGCTCTAGTTCACGCCTAGCGGGTAAGCGCTGCGGTTCGTGGGCCTAGTGGTGGGGATGGCGCCGAATATTGAGGACCACTCGTTCGCACAATGAGTCTCGTTCCGATCACCTCACCGGCGAGTCAGAAGTCCGAGCCTACAGTCATCAAGGTCTCTTTTGTCTTTCTTCGTGTGCGACGAGTGATCTCCTCGGTAAGCCCGCTATTCTTTCTCCTCGTGTTCTTTGGGGGAATTGAGCGTATTATTTCGGAATTTAGTTCCGGTTTCTTTTGAGTTTTGTTGCCTGGTGGCATTTTTGTTGAGGGAGACATGTATGGCGAAGTAGCGAGCGAGATTGCGGCCGCTACTTCCCTTGTCCCGATCTTTTGTGTAGTTTATTTAGACGCTCAACTCTACCAGAGAATTCGCTCTTGATTTGGTTCCCAGAATATTGTCGATCTTGTAAAAATTATGTGAATGATTAGTCTTTCGAGTTTTAATAAAGCTCTGAATATATCGCCCAGTAACGTTCGTCTTCTCTTTTGTCTCTCTCTCCCTGCACGTGTCGAGAACTCTAGTGAGCGCGCTAGCCGCGTGATGTTTTCGTTGTGTCTCTCTCGATCTCATTGTCGCGTTCGGAAGGTACGGCGGTTAACCCGGACCTTATTTGTCAGTATTTTTCTTTCGTTTCTTTTATATTGCGCATTCTTTCGAGTATCCGATTGTATTATTTCCTGTCTCGTGATCGACGTATTTCTGTTACCTCTCTTGGGATATTCTATTGTAAATTACGTTATTCTCCGTCGTCGATCGTAATTTCGCCTATCTTTTGCTTTTCGCGTTGCGTCATGTATTGTTTCGAATCGCGGACTCTTACGTCTTGTGATCTCTGTCGCCGTATGGTAGGTTAGCTCGCGGATGAATTACTAGGGAAAAAAAGGTTGGGACAAGTACATTGATGGTCCCTCGTTTGCTGATAATTCCACCCATAAAAAAAACTTTAAACAAAATTTTTTTTTAATTGTAAAAAAAATTATTTCATAAAAAAAAATACAGAACAATTCGAAAAAAATTTTACAAATCTTGAAAAAACGTTATTTTAAAAAAAAACTAATCTGCATCTATTTTTTAAAGTGTCAAAAGAATCAAATAACAAGTAAAAAATAATAAACCGAAAAATCATGCTTGAAATCATTTTGGAAACCGATGCCTCATTCTTCTTATTTGATTCGAACAATTAAATCAATTGAAAAAATTCCATCTAATTTACGTGCAGCATTAAAATTTATGATATCAATCGGTGGACAAGTATTTTATTAGTAACTCCAAATTTTGACATTATTAAATTGTTCTAAGAAGCTTTTAAATCGAAAAAAATGACATGAAAGCTAGTCATTTGTTACTCTATGGTGGCAGAGACTTATAAGAAAATCGATTCTTCTCAGACTTTCAGGATCCTCTGGTATTATTCACAAAATTCGACGTCGATTGGATCGATACAAATTATGTTTAAATATGTGTTATAAACTTCCCCTAGGGAAAAAAAAGGTTGGGACAAGTACATTGATGGTCCCTCGTTTGCTGATAATTCCACCCATAAAAAAAACTTTAAAAAAAAATACAGAACAATTCGAAAAAAATTTTACAAATCTTGAAAAAACATTATCTTTAAAAAAAAAGTAATCTGTATCTATTTTTCTAAGTGTCAAAAGAATCAAATAACAAGTAAAAAATAAAAAATCGAAAAATCGGTCTTGACATCATTTTGGAAACCGATGCCTCATTCTTCTTATTAGATTCGGACAGCTAAATCAACTGAAAAAAATTCCATCTAATTTACGTGCGGCATTAAAATTTATTATATTAATTCGAGGCCAAGTATTTTCTAATGAATTGAAAAAAGTTACCACTTGAATTACGTGCAGCATTAAAATTTATGATATCAATCGGTGGACAAGTATTTTATTAGTAACTCCAAATTTTGACATTATTAAATTCTTTTAAGAAGCTTTCAAATCCAAAAAAATCACATAAAAGCTAGTCATATGTTACTCTATGGTGGCAGAGACTTATAAGAAAATCGACTCTTCTCAGACTTTCAGGATCCTCTGGTATTATTCACAAAATTCGACGTCGATTGGATCGATACAAATTATGTTTAAATATGTGTTAAAAGTACTTGTCCGGCCCATCACTATTCATTCAATAAAGAATCAATCATAAAAAAACGAAATGGCACGGCAGAATCTCGTTAAAAGTTTGTTGAAATGCGATTCATTATTAATTTAATGTTCTTAATAATATTATAGGTTAGTTCTTATTCCGAATGGAACTCGTTCGCTGGAAGAATAAGTGGGAAGTAAAAAGTGCCGTCATCGAATGTAAACTGCAGAGTTATTTTGGAAGCTTGAACATATACATTATGTACAATTTTTTTCATTTATCGATGCACAATAATATCCCTTCTATATTGCGGAATAATTTGTTTCCGTTTTTTATTAAATTAGTGCAATTAAGTAGAAATTACTTGAAGATAATTCTCTCAATTCCCTCTGCATGAATACTTGTGATCCATCAGTTCTAGACAAGCCCTGACTTTTATTTGGATAAACAATTTAAACGGAAAGTGATGGGCCGGACAAGTACTTTTAACACATATTTAAACATAATTTGTATCGATCCAATCGACGTCGAATTTTGTGAATAATACCAGAGGATCCTGAAAGTCTGAGAAGAGTCGATTTTCTTATAAGTCTCTGCCACCATAGAGTAACATATGACTAGCTTTTATGTGATTTTTTTGGATTTGAAAGCTTCTTAAAAGAATTTAATAATGTCAAAATTTGGAGTTACTAATAAAATACTTGTCCACCGATTGATATCATAAATTTTAATGCTGCACGTAATTCAAGTGGTAACTTTTTTCAATTCATTAGAAAATACTTGGCCTCGAATTAATATAATAAATTTTAATGCCGCACGTAAATTAGATGGAATTTTTTTCAGTTGATTTAGCTGTCCGAATCTAATAAGAAGAATGAGGCATCGGTTTCCAAAATGATGTCAAGACCGATTTTTCGATTTTTTATTTTTTACTTGTTATTTGATTCTTTTGACACTTAGAAAAATAGATACAGATTACTTTTTTTTTAAAGATAATGTTTTTTCAAGATTTGTAAAATTTTTTTCGAATTGTTCTGTATTTTTTTTTAAAGTTTTTTTTATGGGTGGAATTATCAGCAAACGAGGGACCATCAATGTACTTGTCCCAACCTTTTTTTTCCCTAGGGGAAGTTTATGGTTTGATATCACGTCTTTTTTCTCAAAAGATCCTTATTTATGTTCAGTTGACTGTAAGATTTTAGTTTAAATTTCTATGAATTGTTTATAATTTTTAGCGTATAACGTTGGTTTTCACGAAAAAAGACCTATTTTTCGTCGAAATTGTACTGAAAATATTTCGATAGAGGTTTAGTCTTGGACTTTTGTGATTTTTCTCCTTGTCTTCTAATATGTTTCGTCCATTGGGAACTCAAGAGCATGGAGCAATGCGTGTTGCGGGCCGAGATATGATTTTCGGTTGATAACGTTCGGAAAAAGAAAGGAAAAGAGGAAAGATAGATCAAATTCAAGACACAACAAATCCAACAGAATTGGCCCTTTTTAAATGTTGCTTTTGCATTCTGAATCTAGACATTTTCGTGTCATTCAAAACGTGTCCCTGACGAAATATATTTCCAAAGTTTGCAAGTGGCCGCTGAGATCCAATTATCCAGTTTGATAGTTGCTGAAAAAAGGCACCCGGAAACATTTATTATGTCAGAACTCAAAGAAGCAAAAAAAACTGAGCGTACTTAATTCAACAGAGCAACCGAATTCAAAGACGTTTAAGGTATCTCCATTTGTTTTGGCGAAAAACAATTTCAGGAGAATTCATTAATGAATTTAAAAGTTTAAAAACTCAGAATGAAATAGAAAACGGAAAATTTAGGAATTTAGAGAAGCTGAAGACGTTTGTGATGAATTTTTGAGATTACATGTTACGGTTGGAGTAAAGAATTTAAATGATTGGCACACATGCTGCGACACAAAAATATGAAAGTTTGGAGGTATTCGCTTCATACCGCAGTAATACAAACTTCAATAGTATTTAAAAAGAAATACTTTAAAACTTACTAAACCAAGTTCTATTACTCATTCTCATAATCAAAGATAGGGGGTGATACTTAACACACATATTTATGCACAGAAATTTCAGAGTTCGCAGGTATCTGCTGCGATTCAATGTATCTGCGCAATAAATTTTGAAGACAGCAATTTAAAATCTATCCATAAATGAGCAGCTGAAGACTTCTGTGATGAGTGTTTACTTCATATATATGTTACAGTTAGTTTTAAAAAGTAAAATGCGTGACACAGTATATCAATTTTAGAATTCGCAGATTTTTGCTGTATTTCAATAATCCAAATCTATAGTATTATAGAGAGAAGTTGGTAAAAGTCATGATGTTATGTTGAAATTACATAGCGAACATTGGATTCAGAAATTCTGTATGTTCCCATGGATGTTAGCAGGCATTATATTTGATCGCATCCAAAACTGAGCAACTGTAGACTTAGCGTAATGAATCTTTTCACTAATAATTCCACATTTGTAGTTTGCAAAGTGAGAATACTCAATATTACCATAATTAAAGATAGGAGGTGATACTTAGCACATATATTTATCCACAGAAATTTTAAAGTTCGCAGCTATCTGCTGCAATTCAATGTATCTGCGCAATGAGTTTGGAAAACAGCAATTTCAAATCAAATTTCAAAGCATAAATGAGCAACTGAAGACTTTTCTAATGAATTTTTCACTTCATATTTATGTTGCAGTGAGAGTCAAAAAGTAAAATGAATGGCAAAGTATATAAATTTTATAGTTTGCAGATTTTTGCTGTATTTCAATGATCCAAATCTATATAGTATTATAGTGAAAAGTTGTTCAAAGTCATGATGTTCCATTAAAATGACATAGCGCATATAACATTTAGAAATTCTGTAGGTTTCCATGATGTTGGCAGGCATTATACTCAATCGCATCCAAAACTGAGCAACTGTAGACTTATCGTAATGAATGTTTTCACCAATAATTCCCCATTTGCAGTTTGCAGAATAGGAATACTCAACATACGAGTTATTTCATAAGTATTGTTGTCAAAATTTGTGTTTGCCTACCGCATTCCGAAGATTCAACTTTTCATACTATCAGCAAAAAAAACATCCAAAGACTTTTTGGAACAAGTTTCAAAATTTATTACTCGACAGACCAGGTGGAAAAAGTATAACTGCACTTATATCAACACCAGAAACTGTTTTGAGAATCAGATATACAAAATGTGCGATTGATGATCATAGTCGGAAACCACTTGAATTACGTTACCACAATCAGCATGAAGAAATATTAGACAATCATAGGACACATATTAGGAAACCAATTAATAATATGTATCCATCCGCTGCAAACCGATGGAGTCAAAACAAGGATCGGATAGAGCAGAGCCAAACTCAATAGGAAGCAAAATATGGGAATATTCAAAAATAATGATGACACAAGAAATAAATTAGAAAACATTTATTCAATTGAAGTTTCTAACATCATACTAACAGTTCCGTGTGTTTTTGTTTTATTAATTATTTATCAACCATGTCATTTCAGATCAAAAAGAAAATTTGAGGTTATAGGTTGACACACGTTTTTCCTCACAACTTTGAACTTTTAGAACTCTTTTCGATTAACTGATTTGACTTAGAAAGTTTATATTATTTACCAACTATACGGACGTTCGTTACATTTGTCGCGCCTTCGTAACGTCAAACGCCGGCTGATTCGTTAACACACAACTATCAAAGCGAACTCGTATACATAATCTAATTACACACATGACATATAACCATGCTTTAACTGACGATATATTTACACTGGACAATATCCCTCGCACACTGGTTCAATTGAAGGAATTAATACTTATTTCCAATCGAACGAAATAATAAAATCTGCATCACCCAAAAACACACGGATCACAGACTAGATTTACGCGGCCGCTTTTATACCGGTTTAATTCACTAAAAGACCGGTTTTCTTAATATTATGACACCACATCACTATTTTTACTAAAATAATAAATATTATGCACTCTACTAAACAACAAACATTTTTTAAAATTGAATTTAGACCACACTTTATTATGTCGAAACTACGTTTGTTCATGATGCTATCAAAAACTGACAGATGGTTGTACATATATACGTTGACGAAGTCTGAGCGTGGTTACGTTCATGGAGTGTGACCGTGGATACGTTTATGGAGTTTAAACGTGGTCTGTCAGATGGAGTGAGCCAATCAGAATGCGTTGAGATACAACTCTACTACCACTAACTCACGTCAAAACGCGTATACGTATACGTCGAACTCGTAATGTGTCAGTAACTTTTGCATAATCTTGAGCCCGTGCAAAGTTTTTTCTCAACAATTACGCCACCGATCATGCTCATTTTGGGCGGAATCGAAAGAGAATTTATTAATTAATCTCCAGTTCAATTTTCAAAGTCTCAGATGACTTATGAGTTTCGTATTTGAATAATATGACATGCCAATTTTACCCCCACCACGGCGAATCGTTTTATTCAGAGAAAGTATACTCGGCGAGAGCCTCAGGCCAGCAGACGACAGAGCTGTCAATGTACTTGTCCCGAGACTCTACCGAGTCTCTTGAACCAATTTTCACTAACCATTTTCATTTATTAATTAGAGTCCGCACACAACAGCACTTTGGGGATCATAACCTCACCTGTCAAAATGACGTTCAGTATGAAAACAAGTCTCGGGTGGTTTCGGATGTGCGTATCGATGTATTGATATCTTATAACCTATATTCACAAATGATATAAATGATAAACTTATTTTCAGTCAAACGAATTAATGAAATCTTAAAAAGTTTCGTTGACATGCACCGCGTATTTTTTTATTTTATTCTTTTTCACACACCAGACTACATTTACGCGCCTGCTTTTATACGGGTTTAGTTTAGCATTCCACAGGTTTTAGTACTATGCACTTCGTTAGATGACGAAAGTTTTTTTTATATATTCCACACAGTGTTAGACGGCCTAAAATGGCGAACAGGCATTCTGTATAACGCATATATAGATATACAGAATGCCGGTTCGCTATTTTAGGCCTTCTAACACTTGAGCCTCACCCGCGGTCGGCCTAGCAGCTGAAGGAGCCGACATCGTTGAGCCAATCAGAATGCGTAGAGGCAACAACTCTACTACCACTAACTACGTCAAAACGCGTATACGTATACGTCGAACTCGTGATGTGTCAGTAACTTTTGCATAATCTTGAGCCCGTGCAAAGTTTTTTCTCAGCAATTACGCCACCGATCGTGTTGATTTTGGGCGCAATCTAAAGAGAATTTCTTAATTAGCTGAAAGTTCGATTTTCAAAGCCTCAGATGACTCATAACTTCGGTAATTCAAAAAAATCACTTGCCAATTTTACCCCCACCACGGCGAATCGTTTTATTCAGAGAAAGTATACTCGGCGAGAGCCTCGGGCCAGCAGACGACAGGGCTGTCAATGTACTTGTCCCGAGACTCTACCGAGTCTCTTGAAAAGTACTTGTCCGGCCCATCACTATTCATTTAAATAAAAATCAATCATGAAAAAATGGAATTGTATGGCAGAATCCGGTTAAACATTTATTGAAATGCGATTCATTATTAGTTTAATGTTCTTAATAATAGTATAGGTTAGTTCTTATTCCCAATGGAATTCGTTCGCTGGAAGAATAAGTGGGAAGTAAAAATTGCCGTTATTGAATATAAACTGGAGAGTTATTTTGGAAGCTAAAACATATGTATTATGTACAATTTTTTTCATTTATCGATGCACAATAATATCCCTTGTATATTGCGAAACAATTTGTTTCCGTTTTTTATTAAATTAGTGCAATTAAGCAACAATTACTTGAAGATAATTCTCTCAATTCCCTCTACATGAATACTTGTGACTCATCAGTTCTAGACAAGCACGGATTTTTATTTGGATAAACAATTTGAACGAAAAGTGATGGGCCGGACAAGTATTTTTAACACATATTTAAACATAATTTGTATCGATCCAATCGACGTCGAATTTTGTGAATAATACCAGAGGATCCTGAAAGTCTGAGAAGAATCGATTTTCTTATAAGTCTCTGCCACCATAGAGTAACAAATGACTAGCTTTCATGTCATTTTTTTCGATTTAAAAGCTTCTTAGAACAATTTAATAATGTCAAAATTTGGAGTTACTAATAAAATACTTGTCCACCGATTGATATCATAAATTTTAATGCTGCACGTAAATTAGATGGAATTTTTTCAATTGATTTAATTGTTCGAATCAAATAAGAAGAATGAGGCATCGGTTTCCAAAATGATTTCAAGCATGATTTTTCGGTTTTTTATTTTTTACTTGTTTTTTGATTCTTTTGACACTTTAAATAATAGATATAAATTAGTTATTTTCAAAGATAATGTTTTTTCAAGATTTGTAATTTTTTTTTCGAATTGTCCTGTACTTTTTTTTTTGTAAAATAATTTTTTTTACAATTAAAAAAAAAAAATTTTTTAAGTTTTTTTTATGGATGGAATTATCAGCAAACGAGGGACCTTCAATGTACTTGTCCCAACCTTTTTTTTCCTAGGGGAAGTTTATGGTTTGATATCACGTCTTTTTTCTCGAAAGTTCCTTATTTATGTTCAGATGACTATAGGATTTTAGTTTCAATTTCTATAAATTATTTATGATTTTCGGCTTATAACGTTGGTTTTCACGAAAAAAGACCTATTTTTCGTCAAAATTGTACTGGAAATATTTCGTCACAGGTCTATCCTTGGACTTTGGCGATTTCTTTCCTTATACTTTAATATGTTATGCTTATTGGCAACCCAAGAGCATGCCGAAATACGTGTTGCGGGCTGAGATATGATTTTCGGCTTATAACGTTAGAAAGTTAGCAAAAAGAAAGGAAAAGAGGAAAGATTGATCAAATTCAAGACACAACAAATCCAACAGAATTGTCCATTTTTAAATGTTGCTTTTGCATTCTGAATCTAGATATTTTCGTGTCATCCAAAACGTGCCCCCGATGAAATATATTTCGAAAGTATGCCAGTGGCCGAAAAAAGGCACCCGGAAACATTTATTATGTCAGAACTCAAAAAAGCAAAAAAAATTGAGCGTACTTAATTCAACAGAGCAACAGAATTCAAAAACGTTTAAGGTACCTTCATTGGTTTTGGAGAAAAACAATTTCAGGAGAATTTAGAAATGAATTCAGAAAGGTAAAAATTCAGAATAGAATAGAAAAATGAAAATTAAGAAATTCAGAAAAATTGAAGACCTTTGTGATGAATTTTCCAGATTACATGCTATGATTGGAGTAAATAATTTGAATGTTTGGCACAAATGCTGCGACACAAAAATATGAAAGTTTGAAGGTATTCGCTCCATACCGCAATAATACAAACTTCAATACTATTTGAAAAAAAACACTTTAAAACTTGCTCAACCAAGTTCCATTACATATTACCATAATCAAAGATAGGGAGTGATACTTAGCACATATTTATCCACAGAAATTTCAAAGTTCGCAGGTATCTGCTGCGATTCAATGTATCCGTGCAATGAGTTTGGAAGACAGCAATTTCAAATCCACCCATAAATGAGCAACTGAAGACTTTTGTAATGAATTTTTCACTTTATGTTTATGTTACAGTGAGAGTCGAAAAGTAAAATGAATAGCACAGTATATAAATTTTATAGTTTTGCAGATTTTTGCTGTATTTCAATGATCCAAATCTATAGTATTATAGTGAAAAGTTGTTAAAAGTCATGATGTTACATTAAAATGACATAGCGCACATTGCATTCAGCAATTCTGTAAGTTTCTGGGGATGTTGGTAGGCATCATATTTGATCGCATCCAAAACTGAGCAACAGTAGACTTATCGGAATGAATTTTTTTTATAATAATTCCATATGTGTAGTTTGCAAAGTGGAAATACTCAACATACATGTCATTCTATAAGTTTTGTTATCAAAATTTGTGTTTGCATACCACATTCCTGAGATACGACTTTTCATATCATTAGCAAAAAAAGCATCCAAAGGCTTTCTGGAAAAGTTTCCAAATTTATCACTCGACAGACCTAATGGGAAAAGAATAACTACACACTATACCAAGACCAGATTTTTTTTTGAAAATCTGATTTACAAAATGTGCAATTCAAGATTATGGTTAGAAACTTCTCGAATCATGTTACCACAATCATCATGAAGAAGGAGTAGAAAATCATAGAACACATATTAGGGAACGAATTAATAATATGAATCGATCCGCTGCAAACTGAGCGGGTGAAAACAAAAGGATCGGAGAGGGCAGAGCCAAACTGTATATCAAACAAAATATGGGGATGTTTAAAAATAATGACGACACAAGAAATAAATTAGAAAACATTTATTCAATTAAAGTTTCTAATATCATTCTAACAGTTGCGTGTATTTTTGTTCTATTTATTCGTATATATAACCTATGTACACATGATATATAATCACGCCACTGACAATATATTCGCACTGGACAATATTTCTCGTACTCTGGTTTAATTGAAGGATTATTTCAGTGAACACTTATTTCCAATCGAACGAAATAATGAAATCTTGAAAAGTTTCGTTGACATATATGCATCACGCATTTTTTATATTCTTTTTCACACACACATCACAGACTACATTTACGCGGCCGCTTTGATACCGGTTTAATATATCACAAATAACAAAATAAATAGTAATATGGACTTCTTTAGATGACGAAAATTATTTTTTTATTGATCCCGCACGCACTTCGTAATGTCGAAACTCTGTTCATACGATCAAAAACTGACACATGGTTTGTACATATATATATGTATATCGGTCGAATTTATGACTGCTGTTACCAGCTGTGCTGCGCCGTGTGCTACGTTCTGAAGTTGACGTCAGATTTCCAATCATCAACAACTAATTTCAACAACCAATCACAACGTCTAAAAATGGATGTCGTCAGATCCAACGAATCAGATATTCGAGAGCATCAAAGTGCCTTTGATGGTGTTTATAAATACAGACGCATAAATTCTTGAATGTGTTGGTAACTTTTGCATAATCTTGAGCCCGTGCAAAGTTTTTTCTCAGCAAATACGCCACCGACCATGCTGATTTAGAGCGGAATCGAAAGAGAATTACTCAACTGGCTTAAACTTCAATTTTCAAGTTGTTAAATGGCTCCTGAGCTTCGTAATTCAATAAAATCACATGCCAATTTTACCCCCACCACGGCGAATCGTTTTATTCAGAGAAAGTATAGTCTCGGCGAGAGTCTCAGGCCAGCAGACGACAGGGCTGTCAATGTACTTGTCCCGAGACTCTACCGAGTCTCTTGATTGGGTAGGAAATTACCAGGTGTCGATTACCTTTTGCCTTTGCGCTACCTACGACACCCGCGTAATCTACCTGGGATTGTCTTACAGTGATCACTTTGTTGCCTACCCTGCCGTAGTGATCAATGTGTTACAATTTCCGTCATAGCAGTTACCTATTATCTATTACCTCTAGTTACCTATTGGACTCGGGTAGGTCGTTTGCGACGTTTAGTTACCTGCTTGTAAATAGCGCCAACGCGACGGCGAATTAAAATTATCATTCTTCCGAGCTATTCTTTTGTTCCGTTTAAATGGCGAATCTGAATCATTGTCTCCCGAAATATTATTCTGTTTAACCATTAATTGGCGATCTCACATTTTTCTTTCGTATAATTGATTTCTCCGTGCAAACTGTTAATAAATGGCGCATCTTGTTTCGAATTTTGTATTTTGTTGTTGGCTATTTCTTTTGTGTTTCGTGACTGCTACTTTGCCCCAAGGATCCCCCCCTCTACCTTTTTGTATCTCAGATGAGCTGAGTAGTCGGACCGTCCTCGGTCACTCGTTTCCCTCCTGCCCTCTACACTCTAATTTTGTATTGCGTTACCATCACGAGAATCGACAAAAATCAAGTCGAACAATTCGACGGTACTTTGTACCTGGCGCCCAGTCTACTCTCTTAGCCGGAGAGTGGCGCGAGACGAGGTGAGTGAGCCGAGAAGGGACTGGATCGTACCCTTGCGGGGAAAATCTACGTTACAGTAGCCACGACTCTTCACATATTCGAACGACGAGCATCGTTGCTTCACCGTCACACCAGACTCTTCGAACAATGACTTTTTTTTCTTTTGATTTTCGCATGTGATCAACCGCGTTTCGTGAGTGCAAAATTCGTAAAGCCTCGCTTATACGTTCGGTCTTTCGGGATCTTCGAACATTACCATTTTTCTTTTGATTTTCGCGGGTATTCACCGCGCTTCGCGAGTGCCAAATTCGTAAAGCCTCGCTCATACATTCGGTCCTTCGGGCTCTTCGAGCATTGACTTTTTTTTCTTTTAATTTTCACGTGTGATTAACCGCGTTTCCCGAGTGCAAAATTCGTAAAGCCTCGCTCATACATTCGGTCTTTCGGGATCTTCGAACATTGCCATTTTTCTTTTGATTTTCGTGCGTGATCAACCGCGTTTCGCGAGTGTAAAATTCGTAAAGCCTCGCTCATACATTCGGTCCTTCGGGCTCTTCGAGCATTGACTTTTTTCTGTTGATTCTCGCGTGTGATCTACCGCGTTTCGCGAGTGCAAAATTCGTAGAGCCTCGCTCATTCATTCAGGTCTTCTGGCTCTTCGAACATTGATTCGCCTTCAATTCTACGGGTTGTGTCAACGACTCAACGGATACCCACGGCGTCACAATGACCACGGTTCAAGCAAAAGCGGATCGCTGCATTGCTGGGCTGTACAGTGCATTTCAGTGCATTCTCGGCTTCGCGGAAAGTGCACTGAAATGCAGTCGTCGACCTCAAACCTCAAGATCCTCATTTCATTCTCCCTCACCACGGTGTTGTTCGCATGCACAGTGCCACGACAAAGCTTCGGGTCGTCTTTAACGGCTCCTGCAAAACTTCTTCTGGACTTTCGTTAAACGACATCCTTCATACCGGGCCTAAACTTCAACAAGGTGTTTCGGACGTGCTTCTGTGGATCCATCAGCATCGGTTCATCTTCGCGACGGATATCACAAAAATGTATCGGCAAATCCTTCTGCACCCGGATGACCAGGACTTTCAACGCATTCTTTGGGTCGATGTCAACAATGACCTGGTCAGCTTCAAGCTCACTACGATCACTTACGGACTGAGTTGTGCACCGTACCTGGCTATTCGCATCACGCTTCAACTGGCGGAGGACGACGGTCATGACATTCCGCTGGCGATTCCACCCCTCACCAAGGGCCGGTACGTGGACATCTTTGGCGGAGCTGAAACAGTTCACGAACTTCAAGAGATTTCGCGTCAACTTCGACAAATTTGCGCCCGGGGTTGCCTTCCACTTCAAAAATGGTCTTCGAATTCAACGGCGGCTCTTCAAGATCTTGATCCTTCAGACTTACAACCTGAAGCGGTTACGATCAAAACGGAGGATTCTACAACGAAGCTCTTGGGCCTGATCTGGGATCCAATCGGCGACGATTTCCGGTTCAAGCTTCAAACAAACTTCGCTACCGAACTCACCAAGCGGATAGCCCTTTCAGAAATCGCTTCCTTATTCGATCCCCTTGGCTTCATTTCTCCGGTTATCATCACGGCCAAGATTTTTTTATAAGAACTCTGGCTAGCGCACCTTCAGTGGGATGACCCTCTCCCGGCTCGACTTCAACAACGACGGGGGCACTTTCGCGAGAGTTTAAGTGATTTGCCCCTCATCGCTCTTCCTCGATGGCTTCATATCCCTCCGTCGGCGAAGATCGAGCTTCACGGATTCTCGGACACTTCGCAACTGGCAATGGCAGCTGTCATCTACCTTCGGTCAACATCTTCAGACGGCACAACCACTGTCACACTCATTTCATCGAAAACGAAGGTGGCACCTCTAAAACGATTGAGCATACCTCGGCTTGAGCTTTCGGCTGCCCTTCTTCTTGCGCGGCTACTCGCATACGTCCGAAAGACCCTCCCGCTTAACGACGCGCCAACATTTCTATGGATTGATTCATCAGTGGCTCCAGCCTGGATCTCTTCACACCCTCTTAGATGGAAAGACTTCGTTCGGAATCGGGTTACTCTTGTTCAAGAGCTCACTTCGACTTCTCGGTGGCGCTTCATTTTGGGAAAAGAGAACCCCGCTGACTGCGCGTCGCGAGGCCTCTCTCCGCTTCAACTGTCGAAACATCAGCTTTGGTAGGTTGGTCCATCCTGGCTATCCAAGCCTCGAGAGTTTTGGCCTTCGCAACCAAGCGAGCTCCCAGCAACGCCTGCCGTCGAGTTTCGGTCCAGTCTTCTTCTCACGTCCATAGTGGAGCCAGCGGCATTGGTATAGGACCTCCTCAATCGGTACTCCTCGCTAACTAAACTCCTTCGCGTTACGGCTGTGTGTCAACGAGGCGCAGCCCATTTCAAAGGTCCGCAATCTCTAATAGCGGGGGTTCATTTGTCGCCTGATGACCTCGAACAAGCTAGACTCTTCTGGGTGCGTCATCTTCAAGCGGAGTTACTTCTCATCGGAGTTACGGACACTGTCAAACGGTGACATGTTACCTCGAGGACACTTCTTATCGGCTCTCACTCCTTTCATTGATCAACTCGGAACCCTTCGGGTCGGCGACCGTCTTCAGCATTCAGCTCTCAGCCCAGAAACCAAACACCCAGCCATTCTTCCACGGCATTCCGTTTTCACGACATTGGTCATCGCCGATGCCCACCTCAGAACTCTTCACGGCGGAATTCAATCGACACTAACACTCCTTCGCTCGAGCTACTGGATTATCGGTGGTCGAGCTCCAATTCGCTCTTTCATTCTTCGGTGCACTAAATGTGTACGATTTCGGGGACTTCGAGCACAACAGCTCATGGGTCAACTTCCGGTAAGTCGAGTCACTCCTTCTCGAGCGTTCCTTCACACCGGGCTTGACTATGCAGGACCGTTAACCATTAAAACCTGGCGGGGTAGACACACCAAGACTTACAAGGGTTACATGGCTGTCTTCGTCTGCTTTTCAACATCGGCGGTTCACCTAGAATTGGTAACGGACTATACTTCAGAAGCCTTCATCGCTGCATTTCGACGGTTTACTAGACGACGCCGCTTTTGCCATACACTCTACAGCGATTGCGGGACCAACTTCATCGGTGGCGATGCTCAACTTCGGGGTCTCTTCAAAGAGAGTGCGGCGGCGATGCAACACACCATCCCTGCGCTCACAAATATCGGAACTCGGTGGTCCTTCAATCCGCCTTCGGCTCCTCACATGGGTGGTAAATGGGAGGCCGCAGTCAAGTCGACCAAACATCACATTCAACGGGTAATCGGGGACTCATCTCTTACGTACGAAGAATTTACAACTCTTCTTACGCAAGTCGAGTCAGTTCTGAATTCACGGCCATTAGGATCCATGTCAGATAATCCTGATGACTTCACGGCCTTGACGCCTGGCCACTTTCTTATAGGCGAGGCCCTCAACACAATACCGGAACCTTCACTCACTTCAATCTCGGAGCCAAAGCTTCCGCGCTGGCCCCAAATTCAACGGAAATTCCAACTGATTTGGCAACGCTGGTCAGCGGACTGCCTTCAACACGGGTTAGGAACTTCAAAATGGCGTCATCCAAGCCATGAGATCAAAGTGGGCTCCATGGTGCTCATTACGGATGAACGACTTCCGCCAGCAAAATGGTCGCTCGCACGAGTGGTCTCACTCCATCCAGGAGAAGACGAGCTCACCAGAGTCGTCACACTTCGCACGGCCTCTTCAACCTTCAAATGGCCCATTTCAAAGTTGTGCATTCTTCCGGTCATCTCTTCAACAACATCGGTCGTCGAAGGCGGGGAGTGTGCTCAGAAAAGGGCATAGTTCGCCGTTCTCTCACGTGAGGCCCTCAGTCGACGATCGGTCTCTCGCTTGAGCTCAGCGGTACTTTGCACGTCTGCGCGCGCTTCCCTCCCTCGTACTACGCATGCCGGGAGTGAACCGGCGTCTTCTCTTCCTTCTTCCACGGATCGTTGCTCGACACGGATCGATTTTACATCGAGTGCGGGTTTTCTTGATTGCTTCGCCATTCAAACCTTCGTGCCTTCTAAAATTCGGGTTCGGGAGTGTTCGCGATTTACAACCGTGGCCTTCCGGCACCGAATCGGAATTAATTCAGTGCATCTCTTCACATTTTCGGAACTATTTCGCTGACTTCATCTTTTTTGGCTTTTTGCCTTTTTTTCGGTTCCCTTCACGCTGCGTACCGCGTTGGCTACCCGCCATTTTGCCTTATCAATATTTACTATGCTCAAAACTGTATTTCGCGCAATAATATTGTGATACCGTTGTGCATTTTATTGACGCCTTCACATTTCGAATTTTCATTCTTCTGCTACAATTCTCACTATTCCCACTTCTCAAACCAGGAATTTCTAGACTCTTCAAAAAAAATAACAAAGTACTTGTCCGGCCCATCGCTTTCCCTTTAAAGTGTTTATCCAAATAAAAATCAGGGCATGTCTAGAACTGATGGATCACAAGTATTCATGCAGAGGGAATTGAGAGAATTATCTTCAAGTAATTTTTACTTAACCGCACTAATTTAATAAAAAACAGAAGCAAATTGTTCCGCAATATACAAGGGATATTATTCTGCATCAACAAATGAAAAAAATTGTACATAATATGTATGTGTAAGCTTCCAAAATAACTCTCGTTCATATTCAATGACGACAATTTTTGCTTCCCACTTATTCTTCCAGCGAACGAATTCCATTCGGAATAAGAACTAACCTATATTAATATTAAGAACATTAAACTAATAATGAATCGCATTTGAACAAATTTTTAACCAGATGCTCACATACAATTTCGATTATTATGATTGATTTGTTATTGAATGAATAGTGATGGGCCGGACAAGTACTTTTAACACATATTTAAACATAATTTGTATCGATCCAATCGAAGTTGAATTTTGTGAGTAATACCAAAGGATCCTGAAAGTCTGAGAAAAATCAATTTTCTTATAAGTCTCTTCTACCATAGAATAACAAATGACTAGCTTTAATGTGATTTTTTTTGGATTTAATGTTTTTCGGCTTGTAACGTTGGTTTCCACGCAAAAGACCAATTTTTCGTAAAATTTGAACCGGAAATATTTCGTCACAGGTCTATCCTTGTACTTTGGCGATTTTTTTCCTTGTACTCTAATATGCTTCGTCAATTAGGAACCAAAGAGCACGGTGGAAAGCGAGTTGGAGGCCGAGATATGATTTTCGGCTTATAAGATATATATCTTATAAAATATATAGAAAAAAGAAAGGAAAAGAGAAAAGATAGATCAAATTCAAGTCACAACTAATCCAACAGAATTGGCCATTTTTAAATGTCGTTTTTGCATTCTGAATCTAGACATTATCGTGTCATCTAAAACGTGCCCCCGATTAAATATATTTCCAAAGTTTACAAGTGGCCGCTGACATCCAGTTATTTACAGTTTGATAGTTGCTGAAAAAAGGCACCCGGAAACATTTATTATGTTAGAACTCAACGAAGCAAAAAAACTGAGCGTACTTAATTCAACAGAGCAACGGAATTCAAAGATGTTTAAGGTACCTGCATTGGTTGTGCAGGAAAACAATTTCATTTCAGGATAATTTAGAAATAAATTAGGAAATTCAGAAATTTAGCATAGAATTCAGAAAAAGGAAAATTAAGTCAATTAGTAAAGCTGAAGACTTTTGTGATGAATTTTTGAGATTACATGTTACGGTTGGAGTAAAAAATTTAAATGATTGGCAAACATGATGCGACACAAAAATATGAAAGTTTGAAGGTATTCGCTCCATACCGCAGTAATACAAACTTCAATACTATTTGAAAAGAAACACTTTAAAACTTGCTGAACTAAGTTCCATTACATATTACCATAATCAAAGATAGGGGGCGATACTAGCACATATACTTGCCCACAGAAATTTCAAAGTTCGCAGGTATCTGCTGCGATTCAATGTATCTGTGCAATTAGTTTGGAAGACAGCAATTTCAAACCCATCCATAAATGAGTAACTGAAAACTTTTGTAATGAATTTTTCACTTCATATTTATGTTACAGTGAGAATCAGAAAGTAAAATGAACTGCACAGTATGTAAATTTTACAGTTTGTAGATTTTTGCTGTATTTCAATGATCCAAATTTATAGTATTATAGTGAAAAGTTGTTAGAAGTCATGATGTTACATTAAAATGACATAGCGCACATAACATTCAGAAACTCTGTAGGTTTCCATGATGTTGGCAGGTATTATACTTAATCGCATCCAAAACTGAGCAACTGTAGACTTATCGTAATGAATGTTTTCATCAATAATTCCACATTTGCAGTTTGCAGAATAGGAATACTCAATATACACGTCATTTCATAAGTATTGTTGTCAATAATTGTGTTTGTCTACCGCATTGCCGAGATTCAACTTTTCATATTATCAGCAAAAAAGCATCCATACATTTTTTGGAACAAGTTTTAAAATTGATTACTGGACACACCAGGTGGAAAAAGAATAACTACACGTATATGAAGACCAGAAACTGTTTTGAGAATCTGATGTACAAAATGTGCGATTGATGATCATCGTCGGAAACCTCTTGAATCACGTTACCACATACAGCATGAAGAAATAGTAGAAAATCATAGGACACATATTAGGCAACCAATTAATAATAAATATCGATCCGCCGCAAACCGACGAAGTGAAAACAAGGATTGGAATAAGCAGAGCCAAACTCAATAGGAAGCAAAATATGGGAATATTTAAAAATAATGATGACACAAGAAATAAATTAGACAACATTTATTCGATTAGAGTTTCTCACATTATACACTAACAGTTCCGTGTGTTCTTGTTTTATTAATTATCAACCATAATATTTCAGATCGCAAAAAGAAATCTTGACACATTATAGATTGACGAACATTTTTCCTTACAACTTCCAGACCTATTTTTGATAAACGGATTTGCCTTATTTATATTATTTACTAATTATGCGAACGTTTGTTACATTTGTCCCGCACTTCGTAACGTCAAACGTCGGTCGGTTCGTTACCACACAGCTATCAACGGGAACTCGTAATATAACCTACATTATTAGACCTGCTACACACGGTCAATAATATTGCGCAATATAGGTGGTTACACAATATTATTGAACGTGTCGATGTAGTATTGAAACATTCCGCAATCATTGAACAGAAGTTTGAGCTATCTTAAATTTATGGTGCACTACACACCATACAAACTTATTGTGCAATATTACTGTGCAATATTATTGACCGTGCGTAGCGGGCCTAACAGAGGATAACAGACGGTATACATGAAAATGTAGAGGACTATCAGAAGTTCTTTCATCGGCGATTGGTCGAAACGTATAGATTCTCTCCGGTGATTTGTTGTGATGGGCATCAAGAGGCCCTTGTATGTATCAGTCTAAACCCATATACAGATGCGTCAACTCCGTAAATGTGTTGGTGCTTTCGCATAATCTTGAGCACGTGCAAAGTTTTTTCTCAGTAATTACGCTACCGATCATGCTGATTTTGGACGTAATCGAAAGAGAATTTATTAATTGGTTCAAACTTCAATTTTCAAGTTGCGAAATGACTCCTGAGTTTCATTATTCTACAAAATAACATGTCGATTTTACCCCCACTACCACGAATCAAGAGACTCGGTAGAGTCTCGGGACAAGTACATTGACAGCCCTGTCGTCTGCTGGCCCGAGGCTCTCGCCGAGACTATACTTTCTCTGAATAAAACGATTCGCCGTGGTGGGGGTAAAATTGGCATGTGATTTTCTTTAATTGCGAAGCCTATGAGTTATGTACGACTATGAAAATTGAACTTTCAGCTAATTGAGAAATTCTCTATCGAATGAGCCCAAAATCAGCATTATTGGTGGCGTAATTGCTGAGAAAAAACTTTGCACGGGCTCAAGATTATGCAAAAGTTACCAACACATTCAAAAATTTATGTGTCTGTATATTATAGTAAATAAAAAACAATCGAAAAAATTCTGTAAAGAAAAATAAAAAATTTTCAAAAAAATTCATAAATATTGGATAAATTGAAAAATAAACTATCCAAGTAACATGCAGTATAAAAATGTATGATATCAATTGGAGGCCAAGTTTTTATTGATAATTTGAAATATTTATCGAACAAATCGCAAACTTTAATTGAAATTCATGATGATTATTTTCAAGAAAAAAGTTAATGAAAAAAAAGTCATAACGGAAGTTACGTGCAGTACTAAAATGAATTATATCAATTCGAGGTCAAGTATTTATCAGTTATTCGAAATATAATCTCCGGCGACAAATGAGCGTTGAGAATCCTTGTCGGGCTCACAACGTTTTATCAAAATTACTAAAAAATTAATGGAAATAAAATCATTAAAAATTCACATGAAAGTCATTCGTTACTTCAACAAGATACACACTGTAAAGAATCGATTCCCCTCCGACTTTCAGGATCCCCTGGTATTATTCACAACATTCAACTTCGATTGGATCGGTACAAATTATGTTCAAATACGTCTTAAACGTACTTGTCCGGCCCATCACTTTTTATTCAAATTGCTCATTCGAAAACAAATCAAAAACGAAGTTAATGCATGTGTTAATATTAAGAAACAGTAATTCCCCAGAAAATAATTTTCCTTCGAATCGCTCTTGTCAAAATGAAACGAAAATGAAAGATGAAGTTGATTAATCTATTTATATTATATGGAGTCATAATTCACAACAAAATCATTTTTCTTCAAATTCCAGGAATCCACGTGTCGTACTCGACTAGTGATATTTATCAAAATGTGTACGTGACTATAGAAAAAAAAACATTGCTTGGCTGAGTAGGTTCGAAAATTTCTAGTAATGCGCCTGATTATTTCTCATTTTCATTGGTTCTTACCGAATGGTATGTGTTCACTGAAGAAAATGAGAAGTGGATATTGCTATACGAACTTGCGAACAATCAAGTTCAAATTACTTGGAGATATTATTTTTATTTCTATCCATTTTATTATATTTGTCATTATAGAACAGCCCTAATTTGTTTTCGAATGAGCAATTTGAATAAAAAGTGATGGGCCGGACAAGTACGTTTAAGACGTATTTGAACATAATTTGTACCGATCCAATCGAAGTTGAATGTTGTGAATAATACCAGGGGATCCTGAAAGTCGGAGGGGAATCGATTCTTTACAGTGTGTATCTTGTTGAAGTAACGAATGACTTTCATGTGAATTTTTAATGATTTTATTTCCATTAATTTTTTAGTAATTTTGATAAAACGTTGTGAGCCCGACAAGGATTCTCAACGCTCATTTGTCGCCGGAGATTATATTTCGAATAACTGATAAATACTTGATCTCGAATTGATATAATTCATTTTAGTACTGCACGTAACTTCCGTTATGACTTTTTTTTCATTAACTTTTTTCTTGAAAATAATCATCATGAATTTCAATTAAAGTTTGCGATTTGTTCGATAAATATTTCAAATTATCAATAAAAACTTGGCCTCCAATTGATATCATACATTTTTATACTGCATGTTACTTGGATAGTTTATTTTTCAATTTATCCAATATTTATGAATTTTTTTGAAAATTTTTTATTTTTCTTTACAGAATTTTTTCGATTGTTTTTTATTTTTGTTGAATTTTTTTGAAGTTTTCAATTTTTCGTTTATTATTTCTATAGAATTTTTTTCCTGGTTCTGAATCTTTTTTCTATGTCATCCAGAAACAAGAGACCATCAATGTACTTGTCCCAACCTTTTTTTTCCCTAGGGGAAGTTTATGGTTTGATATCACGCCTTTTTTCTCAAAAGTTCCTCATTTATGTTATGACGGTTATAGGATTTTAGTATAAATTTCTATGAATTAATTGCTTAGTACATTTTTATAGATTCCATTCTCATACGAACATTTTTTATGGGATAATCTTTTTCATGAAATTATCAGCAAATAAGGGACCATCAATGTACTTTTCCCAATCTTATTTTCCCTGTGTATGATGTTCGGCTTATAAAGTTGGTTTCCACCATAAAAAACCAATTTTTCGTAAAAATTGTAGTGAAAATATTTCGTCACAAGTCTGCCCTTGAACTTTGGCGATTTTTTTCCTCATACTCTAATATGTTATGCCTATTAGGAACTCAACAGCATGGAGGAATCCGGGATGAGGCCCGAGAAATGAATTTCGGTTTATAATGTTGGTTTCCACGTAAAAGACCAATTTTTCTTCAAAATTGTACTGAAAGTATTTCGGCACTGGTTTGGTCTTGGACTTTGGTGATTTTTCTCCTTGTCTTCTAATATGTTTTGTCTATTGGGAATCCAAGAGCATGAAGAAATACGTGTTGTGGGCCATAATATGATTTTCGGCTTATAACGTTGGTTTCCACGAAATAAGATCTATTTTTCGTCAAAATTGTACTGGAAATATTTCGTCACAGGTCTGTCTTTGGACTTTGGCTATTTTTTTTCTTCTACTCTAATATGCTATGCTTATTGGGAACCCAAGAGAATGGTAGAAAGCGGGTTGGGGGCCGAGATATGATTTTCATCTTATAACATTGGTTTCCACGAAAAAGGACCTATTTTTCGTCAAAATTGTACTGGAAATATTTCGGCACTGGTTTGTTTTTCCACGTTGGTGATTTTCCCCCTTATCTTCTAATATGTTTTGTATAATAGGAATCCAAGAGAGTGAAGAAATGCGTCTCGTGAGCTGTAATATGATTTTCGGCTTATAACGTTGGTTTCCGCGACAAAAGATCTATTTTTCGTCAAAATTGTACTGGAAATATTTCGTCTCCTGTCTGTCCTTGGCCTTTCGCGATTTTTTCCAATTCTTCATACCAAGAAAGAACTGATGTAAAGATTTCCTTAATAGAACAGATTTTATTTATCCCTGTTCTTCAAAATTCAAATGAAAGATAGATCAAATTCATAACACGAAAAATCCAACAGATTTGCCCACTTTAAATGTCGCTTTTGCATTCTGAATCTAGAGATTTCATTTCATCCAAAACGTGCCCTCAATGAAATATATTTCCAAAGTTTGCAAGTGGCCGCTGAGGTCCAATTATCCACAGTTTGATAGTTGCTGAAAAAAAGTACCCGAAAACTTCTAACATTTATTATGCCAGAACTCAAAGCAGCAAAAAAAACTAAGCGAACTTAATTCAACAGAGCAACAGAATTCAAAGACGTTTAAGGTACCTGCATTGGTTTTGGAGGAAAACCATTTCAGGACAATTCAGAAATGAATTTAGAAATTCGAAAACTCACAATGGAGTAGAAAAAGGAAAATTGAAGTATTTAGAAAAGCGGAAGACTTTTGTGATGAATTTTCTAGATTACATGATACGGTTGGAGTAAATGATTTGAATGATTGGCACACATGCTGCAACACAGAAATATCAAAGTTTGGAAGTATTCGCTGTATATCAGTCATACAAACTTCAATACTATTTGAAAAGGAACACTTAAAAACTTGCATGTACCTTACATATTACCATAATCAAAGATAAGGGGTGATCCGTCGCACGTATATATATCCACAGAAATTTCAGAGTTCCCAGGTATCTGCTGCGGTTCAATGTATCTGCGCAATGAGCTTCGAAGACAGCAATTTCAAATCTATCCATAAATGAGCAACTGAAGACTTTTATAATCAATTTTTTACTTCATATAGATGTTACAGTTAGAGTCAAAATGTAAAATGAATGGCACAGTATTTAAATTGTATAGTTTGCAGATTTTTGCAGTATTTTAATGATCCGAATCTACAGCATTATAATGAAAAGTTGTCAAAAGTCATGATGTTACATTAAAATGACATAGCGCACATTGCATTCAGCAATTCTGTAAGTTTCTGGGGATGTTGGTAGGCATCATATTTGATCGCATCCAAAACTGAGCAACAGTAGACTTACCGGAATGAATTTTTTTTATAATTCCATATTTGTAGTTTGCAAAGTGGAAATACTCAACATACATGTCATTCTATAAGTTTTGTTATCAAAATTTGTGTTTGCATACCGCATTCCTAAGATACGACTTTTCATATCATCAGCAAAAAAAGCATCCATAGGCTTTCTGGAAAAGTTTCCAAATTTATCACTCGTCAGACCTAATGGGAAAAGAATAACTACACACTATACCAAGACCAGATGTTTTTTTGAAAATCTGATTTACAAAATGTGTAATTCAAGATCATGGTTAGAAAGCTCTCGAATCATGTTACCACAATCATCATGAAGGAGTAGAAAATCATAGGACACATATTAGGGAACGAATTAATAATATGAATCGATCCGCTGCAAACTGATGGGGTGGAAACAAGGATCGGAGAGGGCAGAGCCAAACTGAATATCAAGCAAAATATGGGGATGTTTAAAAATAATGACGACACAAGAAATAAATTAGAAAACATTTATTCAATTAAAGTTTCTAATATCATTCTAACAATTCCGTGTGTTTTTGTTCTATTTATTCGTATGTATAACCTATTTACACATGATATATAACCACGCCAGTGACGATATATTCGCACTAGAGAATATTTCTCGTAATCTGGTTTAATTGAAGGATTATTTCAGTCAACACTTATTTCCAATCGAACGAAATGATGAAATCTTGAAAAGTTTCGTTGACATATGCATCGCGCATTTTTTATATTCTTTTTCACACACACATCACAGACTACATTTACGCGGCCGCTTTGATACCGGTTTAATATATCACAAATAACAAAATAAATAGTAATATGCACTTCTTTAGATGACGAAAATTATTTTTTTATTGATCCCGCACGTACTTCGTAATGTCGAAACTCTGTTCATACGATCAAAAACTGACACATGGTTTGTACATTATTATATGTATATCGATCGAATTTATGACTGCTGTTACCAGCTGTGCTGCGCCGTGTGCTACGTTCTGAAGTTGACGTCAGATTTCCAATCATCAACAACTAATTTCAACAACCAATGACAACGTTTAAAAATGGATGTCGTCAGATCCAACCAATCAGAAACTCGAGAGCATCAAAGTGCCTTTGATGGTGTTTATAAATACAGACGCATAAATTCTAGAATGTGTTGGTAACTTTTGCATAATCTTGAGCCTGTGCAAAGTTTTTTCTCAGCAATTACGCCACCGATCATGCTGATTGTGGGTGGAATCGAAAGAGAATTTATTAATTAATCTCCAGTTCAATTTTCAAAGCCTCAGATGACTCAGGAGTTTCGTAATTGAACAAAATGACATGCTAATTTTACCCCCACCACCGCGAATCGTTTTATTCAGAGAAAAGATAGTCTCGGCGAGCTCGGGCCAGCAGACGACAGGGCTGTCAATGTACTTGTCCCGAGACTCTACCGAGTCTCTTGATAACACCATCAAAGGCACTTTGATGCTATCGAGTTTCTGATTGGTTGGATCTGACGACATCCATTTTTAGACGTTGTCATTGGTTGTTGAAATTAGTTGTTGATGATTGTGTTACGTCCCAGGAGGGAGGATTAGTTGGGGGCGCACAGTCGCCGATTTAGAGAAGCAGAGTGTACGTTGAGTACCTCTGCCAGTGAGTCTTCTTTGGGACTTGTGCGAGGCCCGAGAACATATACTATATTTTCAGGTATACGTGACCTTTTATTGTGGTTGTGCCCGCGAATTGGAAGGATTTTCCAATTGTTGAGCGGTGTCGAAGGCTTGATGAAATAAGTACACTCGATGATATTTTGTTTATTACAAAATATTCTGATGTGTTTATTGAGACACTTATGCACTTATTTACTTTACAAATTAAGAAATTAAACTGTTAAACAAAGAGTTAGCTATTATTCGGAGCTCTCTAAGATGAATTAGGATTTAGAGAAAGGAGAGTTCTCCGATGTTAATGTCTTAATAGTTCGATGCTGACTAACTAACAACTAAGATTCTTAGCCTAGTTAGAGTTCGAGAGGAGGATGTGTTTTTTGGGGGTAGGATGCTGTAGAGGGGGTTTGTTCTCTGTGGTTTTTTAGTTTGGATTGAGTAAAAAGTATCGTCTGATTTGATGATTGGATTTGAATATGGGGGAGACTTTTCCGGAGATATGATTGGAGGAAAAGTCGCTCGAGATTTCTTAGAATTAGGGAAAGTATGTCGAGCGGAGTTCTGAGATGTGCACGTGTTGCACTTGAGATAAGAGCATCTGTTTTCGGGACTCGTGAGAAACGCGAGTTTCGGAACGCATCTCTGGAATTTTTTGTGGATTTAGGAAATGCTGCATTGATAATAAATTCAAGGATAGGAAATCGGTCTTGGAGTGTTTATTTCTGGTTTTCCGTGCTCGTCTTGTAGGATTATTTATGGCGCCGGAACGTCGGGGAGAGTCTAGGGCGCGCGTTGTGAGTGTTTAAAGAATGGACAGTTGAGGAAAAAAATATGTGCGAGCGCCGAGTGTCTCGCAGGATGTATTTGTTATGGGTGGTCTGGATACGCTCTGTGTTTAAATATATTCCTAGATAAGAACTATGTATCGACAAATGATGATAAAGGTTAGAAATATACTCGTGATAGCGTTTGAGTTGAAGAGAAAAAGTGAGGGGCGTTTAGCGTAATGCTAGGACGTAACACCTCCCTCCTTTAGATTGAGCGTCTCGCTCAATTGGATTAATCAAAATTTAATCGTGAGAGTTTATGAAGGATTGGTAATCATCGTTTGTCGATTTACACTGGAGTTAGATTTATTGAGCTAAATTCTTAAATCTTAAGATTACAATGTTGTTGTGACATTTATTTTATTGTCGTTTTACGTTCTTACTAATAGGCATTTGAAGAATATTTGTTCGTTATTATTTATTTCCTATATGTAGTGATTAAGATATTCGTTGAGTTTCGACCAGTTGTTCTGGCTAGTTTTCATTTGATGTGTTGTAAAATAACGAATTAAGGTATGTATTGTGTTACAATATATGTTACAATATCTTAATCAATAATTTTGAGGTATTGTTTACTATTACATAGATTTTGTGTCTTCAAGATTATTGTTAATTATTTTTATTGTTCTTATATGAAATGTATATATATATATATATATATATATTCTAGTTTAACATTGGTATAATTTTCTGAGTTTCAGAGTTCGATGGGGGTATTCGAGGTGGGGTTGCTTTTCGCTTCATTTCAGCGTAGGAGTGGGATGTGGGACTAAGGGTTTGTCTTTAGTGATGGTGGGGACAAGGGTACGACTACGTTTTTTGGTGTCTTGACCAATAAGCGATGGCGATAGTTATATGTCTAAAGGTGGGTGTACTTGTTCGGGCTTATTTAGTGTGGTTCGAGTAATTTTCCCCATGATCCTGAAAAGCTTCCGATTTTATGAGTCTCGAGAAGTTTTAAATGATACTTAATGTGCTATTTTTGCTCTGTCACAATGAATGATTTTCCTCTTTTTGTTTTCGAGCTCGATTTCGATATCATTTTGTTCTGGGAAGGTGCGTGTTATTAGATAAGGACCTTTATAGTTGTCATCGAATTTTCCGATCTTTGGATTCTTTACTAAATAAATTTTTTCGCCGACATTAAATTTTACTTGATGGATATTTCTATCGTAATAGGTTTTCGATTTTTGTTTTGCGGCTTCTAAATTGTTTCGCGCTAATTTTCGTACTTCCTGTAATTGAGTCGCGAGGTTTTTCACGTGATCATCGAACGTGATGAAATCGTCCATTTGTGTGAATTGAGATGGAAGACGAGGTTCTTTGCCAAAGACTAGACGGTATGGCGAGAATTTTGTGCCTTCGTGTATGGTCGCGTTGTATGAAAGTGTTGCTGGCTTAAGCCATTTATGCCAGTCTTTTTTGTTGGTATAGTGCTTCAGGTAATCTGTGAGTACCTGATGGCTTCGTTCAAGGGACCCGTTTGACTGTGGGTGAAAGGCTGTAGTTTTGATTTGTTTAATTTTGAAGATTTTTGTTAACTGTTTCATGACGCGGCCAATAAACGCTGCTTCTTGATCTGTTAAAATTATTTTTGGACAAGTGAAAACACATATGAATTCTGTTACCAGTGCGTCTGCGATTTCGTTTGCTGTCGCGCTCATGAGCGGAATTGCGAAGGAGAATTTCGAGAGATTATCTTGAATGGTGAGGATAAAACGATGACCTAGGGTTGATACCGGTGTTATCGGTCCGACTATGTCCATTGCGATCTTATCGAATACGTCGATCGGGGTATTGGTAATGACCATAGGTTGTTTCGTTTTTATTCGAACCTTTTTTCTCCTCTGACAACTTTCGCATTGCCTGACGTAGTCTTCTACTTGTTTTTTTAGATTGTCCCAAAAATATCTTTGACGGATTCTATTATATGTCTTGGTGACGCCTTTATGGCCTGCTACCGGGGAGTCGTGGCACTCTCTTATTATTTCTAATCTGTGCTCTTGAGGTGGAGTTGTAATCTCGTCTTTACATATTTTTATTTGGATTTTTGAATGTGCGAAAATTTCGCGTATGAGATTTTTTATTTTGATCCAAATTGAAGGGTCGAAATTATTTCTTTTTTGAGAAATTGCTGCTGAATTCAACTTTAATTCTTCCATCTTGATTCTGAGATTTTTTAATGATTTTGTGAAATTTTCTAGAGTGATGGGTGATGAATCGTTTTCTTGAATGACTAAGCCGAATGTCTTTTTATTTTTAGTGCCTGAAACTAGTACTTGACCTACTTCCAGTTTGTTCGAGGGGGATAAGGTGAGGAAGCCTAGTTCGATTAGTCTCTTGCCAATCTCGCTTGACACCGTACCGTCTGCTGAGATGAAACATATATAGTTGTCTTTGACCATTTCTAAATTGTCATTTGTTTCGATAATATTGACGGTGTCGATTTCTGTGCCACTATCGTTCACGATATTTGGGGTGCCTCCCGCTGGAGGGGGAGTTTCACTCGGAGGTTGTGTGACGATATTTACGGTCGGTGTAAGGGGTTCCTGCCTCTGGGGGTTTGTCGGTACTACGTCCTCGTGCAATAATTCAAAATTGTTTTCGTTGTGGAGGCTTAGCGGCCTTTCGTTTTCGGACGACGCTTCTTTGTCGTTTTCGTTTTCCGGGGATATGCAAATTTCGTCTTCGATGACTGTGTCATTTCGTTTAACAATTTTATGAATTTTATCCGTGCGTTTTTATTTTTTGTTTTTAGGAGGGTTTGCTGGAATGCTCGTCGTTGATACGACTGTAGGCATTATTCTTTGGGGTGGGCTAAGCCCGGTTTTGTTTGAATCTTGGATTTGTTTGGTGTAGTTTTTATATTCATGCGTGTGTTGTCCCGCTTGTGAACAATATGTGCATTGCTTTGGTTTTCTTTCTCTTGACGATCTACGAGTCGGTAACAATGGTGGTTTTTTCATTCTTTGCTTCTTGAGGGGCTTGGGAATTTTCCACTGATCGTTGTGAACCGTATTTGCCATTACTACGGGGTCTTTACTGTCTTTTGGGGATTTAATGTGTGTTAAAATGGTATTTTCTTTATTTTCTATGGCGTTAGGCTTTTCGTTCGAGAGCGTTGTGCATATTAAATTTGTGTCAGGTACCGTTTTTTCGTTAGGGGCTATTTCTTTCCCGTTTAGATCACTTGGTGTTTCCTGGCTGTTTTCGGGGTTCTGTGTATCGCATGTTTGAGACTGAGTTTCGCTCTTTTGGGTTTCCCTATCTGGATTACTCCCTGATTCGAGAGAGCTTGTGGTGCTGTGCGATTTTCTTTTCGTACGTTTACTAGGGGGCGGTGTGAATTCTGCCGTTTTTTGTGTACGTTTTTCTAAAGGTTTTTGTGGGATCTCAGTTATTCTTGGTGACATGTGGTCACTGAGAATTGGAGGGGTTTGAGGAGTAAAGTACAGGGATTTTTCGTCGGATTCTGTGCTGGTTTCGGCCGAAGGTGTGTTTGGACAATGTGGTGATGTGACCTCCATTGATTCAGCAGGGTTAGAGTTTTCGGAGTGTATATTTTCGAGGGTTATGAAGGATTTGTCCTGTTCCTCAGAAATTTTCTGATCCGAGGATGGGCAAATCTCTTGATCTGTTGCAATTGAAGAGACCGCGTCGACTGTATTGTCTTCGCATTCTTCTGAAGAAGAGGGAGATCGATTTTTATGAGTGCTGTAGGATTTGTGTCGTTTATCGCGATCTTTCTTCTTCATTAGGATTTTCCTCTTACATCTATCGTATTCCGAATAGAGTTCTTGGTTTTCTGAATTGCTACTTTGAGATTTTTGTTTTTTGATTGAATTAAGAGACAAATTCGCGTCGCGTTTTGAATTGGTTGATTTGGACGAATTTGTTTTTAGATTTTTTGATAAATTCGTGTGATGCTCTGAGTTTGAAGATTTAGACGAATTTATTTTTAAATTTTTTGATGAATTCGTATGATGCTCGGAATTTGAAGATTTAGACGAATTCTTTTTTCTTTGCAAACTTGTATGAGGGTTAGAGTTAATTGATTTAGACAAGTTTGCTTTTTGATTTTGCAACGAGTTCGTATGATGCTCTGCGCTACTAGATTTAGACGAACTTGTTTTTTCTTTTTGCTCTCGTAAATTCGTATGATGCTCGGAATTAAAAGATTTAGACGAATTTATTTCTTCGAGCTCTGGATTTAGGATGCTCCCATTATTGAGGCATATATCAGACGATTGATCAGATCGCTGATGATTTAGGATTTCGTTTGTTTCTTCACCAACTTGATTAACGTACGTTTCTCTAGGAACTTCCGTATCCGTGTAATCAGTTAGTTCTGAAACAGGGTTTGATGTGGAGGGATCTTTTTGAACACCTTCCGAATTAGAGAAAGAAACTTTGGGTCTCTTTAAGTTTTTGTCTGAATTTGAAACAGACGAGTATGTTCTGGCGATACCTGGGTTCAAGCTTAATAGCTTTCCACCTGTAGGTGTCTGACTGATTCGCCATTTGAGTTTTATCGGGAGAGTTATTGGATTACGCGATAGTGCGTCAGCGTTTGTGTTTATTTTTCCCGGTTTGTATTCGATTTTATATTCGAACTCTTTTAATCTTTCTCTCCATCTCAGTACACGCGACGTCGGGTCACTCATTGAGTCGATCCAAGCAAGTGGTCGGTGATCCGTTAGAAGTAAGAATTCCCTGCCATAAAGGTAGGGTCTGAAGGTTTTTATTGCGAAGAGCACTGCGACCATCTCTTTTTCGGTGGTGGAGTAGTTCCGTTCGGCTTTATTTAAGACCCTTGAGGCAGCAGCCACCATAGGGTCTTGACCGACTTTGCCTTGTGAAAGAATTGCACCGACCGCATAATTAGATGCGTCGGTTGTTACGATGAAGGGTTCGGAGAAATTTGGGTATTGAAGGATTGGAGCAGAGCACAGCTTATCGCGTAGCGTTTCGAATGCTAATTGATGTTCTGAATTCCAGTGGAATTCGATATTTTTGCTGGTTAGATCTGATAATGGTTTTGCTATTGCTGCGAAATTTTTTATGAAACGCTGGTAGTAACCTGCAAGTCCTAAAAACTCTTTAACGTTTTTTGGGGTTTTTGGTACGTTAAATTTTTGAACCGCTTCGATGTTTTTAGGGTCGGGCTTTACGCCATCAGCTGATATAAGGTGACCTAGATATCGTACTTCCGTTCTTAAAAATTCGCATTTATCGGTTTGGAGAGTAAGATTAGCATTTCGTAGACGTTCGGCCAATTTTTTGAATTTACTATTGTGTTCGTCTAAGGAACGAGCGTAGATGACTATGTCATCCAGGTATACGAACAGTTCATTGCCCTGAAGACCTTTAAGTACGAGGTCCATTAGGCGCTGAAAGGTTGCTGGTGCATTCTTTAGACCGAATGGCATTCTGTTAAACTCGTAGTGACCGTGGGGGGTTGTAAAAGCTGTTTTATGTTTATCTGCTGGATCCATCTGTATTTGGTGGAATCCAGATGCTAAATCGAAAATTGAAAAGTATTTTGCTCCGCCGAGTTGATCAAAGATATCGGTTATTAAGGGTAAAGGATAAGCGTCTCCTATCGTGACTTCGTTGAGTTTTCTAAAATCGATCACAAGTCTCCATCTTTTATTTCCTTTTGAGTCTGCTTTTTTCGGAACTATCCACACCGGTGAATTGTACGGAGATTTAGATGGTTCGATTATATTGAGTTCTAATAAATCGTTAATTTGTTTTTCGATCTCTGGTCTTTGAAAGGGTGGATGTCGGTATTGTCTCGTGTTGACAGGTCTGTCGTTCACTGTTAAGATTCGATGCTTGCATTCGCTAGTTGATTTCAGAGGGTCGCCCGGTAAATGAAAGAGGTCTGCGTTTTCTGCAACGAGTGCATTTACCGCGTCTCGCTCTTCGACATTAAGGTGGTCGAGGCGCAAAAGGTTTATCACGTTTTCTACACGATTTTCTCGCGTCCGAGAAGGGATACTATGTATTTTAGCTTTGCCAATTGCGGAATCTTCGTTCTGTTCCTCGTTTTCATCTGTACTCATATCAAAAGGATAGAGGGATATAACGGGAACGTCCACTTTAACGTCTTTGTCAAGGGTATTGATAGCGTAAAGGTAAGCTCTGCCGTCGGTGTTTTTCACCAATGCTTCGCCTGCGTAAACGCCTTCTGGAAATCTTATGCGGGGTACGTAGCCTGTCTCTAGAGTATTTCCCACTCGAACAAACATGACCATTTTCTGTCTGGCCCGCAGAAGAAATGATTCGGTGTTTGTAAATGGTACTTTTACATCATTGATTTGCACGCACCTCTCCATCCAGTCAATTTTACCGTTGCTATTACCGAGGGTCTCATGACCAAGTATTGCATCAAATTCTACAGGAAAATCGTCGCCTACAACATGAAACATTTCCGGTTTTCCATGAATAGCGATGTTAATTTGACCGAGAGTTTTAGGTCTATCGGAACTTGAGATTCCGTATAGTTCGTAAATGATCGATTCGTTTATTGAATTTTTATCTGCGATGTTTTGAATTTTGATTAGATTTTGTTGCGATCCCGAGTCAGCGAGGAATAGGGTTTGTTCTTTGATTAAGTCCCGTGACTCTAAAACGATGGTTGGCGCGTTATAGTTATGAGAAGACGCGCTGAGATTTCAATTAGCCCGAAGGATATTTCGTTTTATTTCTTCGGGTCTTTCGGATTTTGGTGCCTCTACTGATTCTGTCCCGTCGAGGCACCTGGCCGAGGGGTCGTTGACTCGTTTCCCGGCTGGTTACCTGCATTCGCCGCAGCCTTTTTGCCGTTATTGTACGCTCTCCTACGACAGTCGTTTATTACGTGTCCCGGTTTTTTGCAATAGTTGCAAGATACACTACTTTTGTTTTCAGTCGTTTGTTGTTGCTGTAATTGTTGAGGTTTTTGTTGTTGTTCTTGTTGTTTGTTTTGTTTTGCAAGAGCGTAACAGTCGTCCGTAACGTGATTTGTTTTCTTGCAAAATTTACAAAGTTTACCGGTCGTGTTTGTGTTTTGCATTGATTTATTATTTGAGTTTTTGTTATCTTGCGAACTAATAGGGAGGCAGGTTGATTGATTTTTGTTATTTCTTTCTATTGGTCCTACTAGTTTTTCGATTTCGATTGTCTGTTGATAAATACTTTCGAGGGTAGCGAAGACTGTGATAGGTATGTGAGCGCTGTAAGCTGGGTTTACGCCTCTACGGAATTGATTTATTGCCATGTCTCGAGCGTAATTTTTTGCTCCTTCCGGGTCTTGCAATTTTGACAAGCCGATGGCCTGTTGAGTTTGAGTAAGATGCAAGTTGATTCGACTATAGAAAGCGAGCAATGTTTCTTTATCTTTTTGTTCGAAAGTGTTTAATTCCTCGAGCCACGCGAACAAGGGTTTCGATGTAATGAATCTACTTCTCAAAATGTTGATGAGGTCATCGATTGTTGAAATTGTAAAACTTTCTAGACTTTCGCATGCAACGCCTTTGCATTTACTTCTCAGTAATGCGACTACTGGTCTTTCGCCAATCGCTTGAGTGTATTCTCTTGCGGATTCACAATAATTAATAAAAGTATTGAGGGAACATGTTTTTATTGTACCATCGAACTCTGGTACATACCTAGTGAAATCTTTATAATTCGCATGTATGGGGTATGGTGTGTTTTCTGGTGCTCGATTAGCATTGACATGTTGGGGAGCTTGACGTTGAATATTATCTGCAATATATCTACTGAGTACGTCTATATCTACATTAACTTGTAGAGGGTTGGGATTTGGTCCAAATTCGTTCTGTGGATTCGGCTGACCTGCGTTATTTTGATTTGGCGGTCCGCCCTGTCCGTAGACGTTCATGGGGTTCTGGTCTTCGTTGGACATTGTGAGTTTTATGACTTACGTTACGAAGATCTTGTAGTCGGGTGACGCGTGCCGATGAACCTGTTGTTGAGTTGTGGTGATGATCCTGCTAGTGGTCTACCGCTGCTGGTGTTTTTGACCTGCTCTTCGATGATGCCGATGGTTTATGGCTGTGTCCCTCCGATGGCTTGGAGTACTCGTACGTGTTGGAGGAGATTTCTGGAGTTCGTTGATACTTGTTGATGTTTATTTTCGATGTTGTCCTTCGGTGTGAATTCCGTTGACACCAATTTTTAATATAAAATTAAAAGTGGTGGGTTTTTGTTGTTGTTTTCCGATGCCACCAATTTGGAGATAAAATTGAAGAATTGGTGTTTGCTGATTTTTGTTGTTTTCCGTTGCCACCAGTTTTGAAGATAAAATTAAAAATGGTGTGTGTTGATTTCCTTGTTGGTTTCCGCTGCCACCAGTTTTTAATATAAAATTAAAAAATGGTGTTTTTTGTTTTTTTTTTGGTTTCCGCTGCCACCAGTTTTTAATATAAAATTAAAAAATGGTGTTTTTTTGTTTTTTTTTGTTTCCGCTGCCACCAGGTTTAATATAAAATTAAAAAATGGTGTTTTTGTTCTTTTTGGTTTCCGCTGCCACCAGTTTTTAATATAGTAATATGTTACGTCCCAGGAGGGAGGATTAGTAGGGGGCGCACAGTCGCCGATTTAGAGAAGCAGAGTGTACGTTGAGTACCTCTGCCAGTGAGTCTTCTTTGGGACTTGTGCGAGGCCTGAGAACATATACTATATTTTCAGGTATACGTGACCTTTTATTGTGGTTGTGCCCGCGAATTGGAAGGATTTTCCAATTGTTGAGCGATGTCGAAGGCTTGATGAAATAAGTACACTCGATGATATTTTGTTTATTACAAAATATTCTGATGTGTTTATTGAGACACTTATGCACTTATTTACTTTACAAATTAAGAAATTAAACTGTTAAACAAAGAGTTAGCTATTATTCGGAGCTCTCTAAGATGAATTAGGATTTAGAGAAAGGAGAGTTCTCCGATGTTAATGTCTTAATAGTTCGATGCTGACTAACTAACAACTAAGATTCTTAGCCTAGTTAGAGTTCGAGAGGAGGATGTGTTTTTTGGGGGTAAGATGCTGTAGAGGGGGTTTGTTCTCTGTGGTTTTTTAGTTTGGATTGGGTAAAAAGTATCGTCTTATTTGATGATTGGATTTGAATATGGGGGAGACTTTTCCGGAGATATGATTGGAGGAAAAGTCGCTCGAGATTTCTTAGAATTAGGGAAAGTGTGTTGAGCGGAGTTCTGAGATGTGCACGTGTTGCACTTGGGATAAGAGCATCTGTTTTCGGGACTCGTGGGAAACGCGAGTTTCGGAACGCATCTCTGGAATTTTGTGTGGATTTAGGAAATGCTGCATTGATAATAAATTCAAGGATAGGAAATCGGTCTTGGAGTGTTTATTTCTGGTTTTCCGTGCTCGTCTTGTAGGATTATTTATGGCGCCGGAACGTCGGGGAGAGTCTAGGGCGCGCGTTGTGAGTGTTTAAAGAATGGACAGTTGAGGAAAAAAATATGTGCGAGCGCCGAGTGTCTCGCAGGATGTATTTGTTATGGGTGGTCTGGATACGCTCTGTGTTTAAATATATTCCTAGATAAGAACTATGTATCGACAAATGATGATAAAGGTTAGAAATATACTCGTGATAGCGTTTGAGTTGAAGAGAAAAAGTGAGGGGCGTTTAGCGTAATGCTAGGACGTAACAATTGGAAATCTGACGTCAACTTCATAACGTAGCACACGGTGCAGCACAGCTGGTAACAGCAGTCATAAATTCGATCGATATACATATATATATGTACAAACCATGTGTCAGTTTTTGATCGCATGAACAGAGTTTCGACATTACGAAGTGCGTGCGGGATAAATAAAAAAATAATTTTCGTCATCTAAAGAAGTGCATATAACTATTTATTTTGTTAAAATTTATGATATATTAAACCGGTATCAAAGCGGCGGCGTAAATGTAGTCTGTGATGTGTGTGTGATATAAAAAATGCGCGATGCATATGTCAACGAAACTTTTCAAGATTTCATTATTTCGTTCGATTGGAAATAAGTGTTGACTGAAATAATCCTTCAATTAAACCAGATTACAAAATATTGTCCAGTGCGAATATATCGTCACTGGCGTGGTTATATATCATGTGTAAATAGGTTATACATACGAATAAATAGAACAAAAACACACGGAACTGTTAGAATGATATTAGAAACTTTACTTGAATAAATGTTTTCTAATTTATTTCTTGTGTCGTCATTATATATAAACATTCCCATATTTTGCTTGATATTCAGTTTGGCTCTGCCCTCTCCGATCCTTTTTTTCACCCCATCAGTTTGCAGAGGATCGATACATATTATTAATTCGTTCCCTAATATGTGTCCTATGATTTTCTACTCCTTCTTCATGATGATTGCGGTAACATGATTCGAGAGGTTTCTAACCATAATCTTGAATTGCACATTTTGTAAATCAGATTTTCAAAAAAATTTCTGGTCTTGGTATACTGGGTAGTTATTCTTTTCCCATTAGGTCTGTCGAGTGATAAATTTGGAAACTAACTACAGATATGGAATTATTATAAAAAAAATTCATTCCGATAAGTCTACAGTTGCTCAGTTTTGGATGTGATCAAATATAATGCCTACCAACATCCCCAGAAACTTACAGAATTTCTGAATGCAATTTGCGCTATGTCATTTTAATGCAACATCATGACTTTTGACAACTTTTCATTATAATGCTGTAGATTCGGATCATTGAAATACAGCGAAAAACTGCAAACTATACAATTTATATACTGTGCCATTCATTTTACATTTTGACTCTAACGGTAACATATATATGAAGTAAAAAATTGATTATAAAAGTCTTCAGTTGCTCATTTATGGATAGATTTGAAATTGCTGTCTTCGAAGCTCATTGCGCAGATGAATTGAACCGCAGAAGATACCTGCGAACTCTGAAATTTCTGTGGATAAATATATATGCTACGGATCACCCCTTATCTTTGATTATGGTAATATGTAATGGAACTTGGTTCAGCAAGTTTTAAGGTGTTTCTTTTCAAATAGTATTGAACTTGTATTACTGTGGTATGGAGCGAAAACATTCAAACTTTCATATTTTTGTGGCGCAGCATGTGTGCCAATCATTTTAATTTTTTACTCCAACCGTAACATGTAATTTCAAAAATTCATCATAAAAGTTTTCAGCTTTACTATTTAACTTAATTTTCCTTTTTCTAAATTCCATGCTAAATTTCTTAATTTCTAAATTTCTTTCTAAATTATCCTGAAATGAAATTGTATTCCTCCACAACCAATGCAGGTACCTTAAACGTCTTTGATTTCCGTTGCTCAGTAGAATTAAGTACGCTCAGTTTTTTTTGCTTCTTTGAGTTCTGACACAATAGATGTTTTCGGGTGCCTTTTTTCTGCAACTATCAAACTGTAGATAATTGGATCTCAGCGGCCACTTGCAAACTTTGGAAATAAATTTCATCGGGGGCATGTTTTGGATGACACGAAAACGTCTAGATTCAGAATGCAAAAGCGACATTTAAACATGACCAATTCTGTTGGATTTGTTGTTTCTTGAATTTGATCTGTCTTTCCTCATTTCCTTTTTTTTTCTAACGTTATAAGCCGGAAATCACATCTCAGCCCGCAACACGCATTGCTACATGCTCTTGAGTTCCCAATGGACAAAACATATTAGGGTGCAAGGAAAAAAGAGCCAAAGTCCATGAACAGACCTGTGACGAAATATTTCCAGTAAAATTTTGACGCAAAATAGGTCCTTTTTCGTGGAAACCAGCGTTATAAGCCGAAAATCATATCCTGGCCTCCAACCCGCTTACGACCGTGCGTTTGGGTTTCTAATTGACAAAACATATCAGAGTACAAAGAAAAAAATTGCCAAAGTCCAAGGACAGACCTGTGACGAAATATTTTCAGTACTATTTTGACGAAAAATAGGTCTTTTTTCGTGGAAACCAACGATATAAGATGAAAATCATAAATAATCCATAGAAATTCAAACTAAAATCCTATAGTCAACTGAAAATAAATAAGGAACTTTTGAGAAAAAAGACGTGATATCAAACCATAAACTTCCCCTAGGAAAAAAAAGGTTGGGACAGGTACATTGATGGTCCCTCGTTTGCTGATAATTCCATCCATAAAAAAAAACTTAAAAAAATTTTTGTTTTTAAATTGTAAAAAAAATTATTTTATAAAAAAAATACAAAACAATTCGAAATAATTTCATAAATCTTGAAAAAACGTTATATTAAAGCAAAAACTAATCTGTATCTATTTTTCAAAGTGTCAAAAGAATCAAATATCAATTAAAAAATAAAAAACCGAAAAATCGGTCTTGAAATCATTTTGGAAACCGATGCCTCATTCTTCTTATTAGATTCGGACAGCTAAATCAACTGAAAAAAATTTCATCTAATTTACGTGTGGCATTAAAATTTATTATATTAATTCGAGGCCACGTATTTTCTAATGAATTGAAAAAAGTTACCACTTGAATTACGTGCAGCATTAAAATTTATGATATCAATCGGTGGACAAGTATTTTATTAGTAACTCCAAATTTTGACGTTATTAAATTCTTCTAAGAAACTTTTAAATCCAAAAAACTCACATGAAAGCTAGTCATATGTTACTCTATGGTGGCAGAGACTTATAAGAAAATCAATTCTTCTCAGACTTTCAGGATCCTCTGGTTTTATTCACAAAATTTGACGTCGATTGGATCGATACAAATTATGTTTACATATGTGTTAAAAGTACTTGTCCGGCCCATCACTTTCCAATTAATTTGTTCATCCCAATAATAATCAGTGCTTCTCTAGAACTGATGGATCACAAGTATCCATGCAGAGGGAATTGAGAGAATTATCTTCAAGTAATTTTTACGTAATTGCACTAATTTAATAAAAAAAGCAAAGAAATTGTTCCGAAATATACAAGGGATATTATTGTGCATTGATAAATGAAAATAATTGTACATAATATATATGTTCAAGTTTAAAAAATAACTCTCCAGTTTGTATTCAATGACGGCAATTTTTGCTTCTCACTTATTCTTCCAGCGAACGAATTCCATTCGGAATAAGAACTAACCTATACTATTATTACGAACATTAAACTAATAATGAATCGCATTTCAATAAATGTTTAACCGGATTCTGCCATACAATTCCATTTTTTCAAGATTGATTTTTATTTAAATGAATAGTGATGGGCCGGACAAGTTCTTTTAACACATATGTAAACATAATTTGTATCGATCCAATCGACGTCAAATTTTGTGAATAATACCAGAGGATCCTGAAAGTCTGAGAAGAATTGATTTTCTTATAAGTCTCTGCCACCATAGAGTAACATATGACTAGCTTTCATGTGAGTTTTTTGGATTTAAAAGCTTCTTAGAAGAATTTAATAATGTCAAGATTTGGAGTTACTAATAAAATACTTGACCACCGATTGATATCATAAATTTTAATGCTGCACGTAATTCAAGTGGTAACTTTTTTCAATTCATTAGAAAATACTTGGCCTCGAATTAATATAATAAATTTTAATGCCACACGTAAATTAGATGAAATTTTTTTCAGTTGATTTAGCTGTCCGAATCTAATAAGAAGAATGAGGCATCGGTTTCCAAAATGATTTCAAGACCGATTTTTCGGTTTTTTATTTTTTACTTGTTATTTGATTCTTTTTGACACTTTGAAAAATAGATACAGATTAGTTTTTGCTTTAATATAATGTTTTTTCAAGATTTATGAAATTTTTCTCGAATTGTTTTGTATTTTTTTTATAAAATAATTTTGTTTACAATTTAAAAACAAAAATTTTTTTAAGTTTTTTTTATGGATGGAATTATCAGCAAACGAGGGACCATCAATGTACTTGTCCAAACCTTTTTTTTCCTAGGGTATAATTACTTTCGTTTTAACCCGGTCGACATATGTTTACGATTAATTATCTTTTACTGCAGTAGGGAAGTGTTGTCGCAGCTGAAAAACTTTCAATAATTATTGTGTTTCGTCACCTTTTTTTGTAAATTTTGTTAGAAAAATTAAACTAGAATTATAATAATTAAACGATAATTAGCGCAATTAATATGAGATTTAGGGGACGTCGGGAGATAACTCCTGCATCTCTTTTGGGTGATCTGGAAACCTTCATCCCATAAAATTCATACAACAATAAAAAACCATCAAAAAAAATTCTGTAAAGAAAAATAAAAATTTTCAAAAAAATTCATAAATATTGAACAAATTGAAAAATGTACTATCCAAGTTACATGCAGTATAAAAATGTATGATATCAATTAGAAGCCAAGTTTTTATTGATAATTTGGAATATTTATTGGACAAATCGGAAACTTTAATTGAAACTCATGATAATTATTTTCAAGAAAAAAGTTGATGAAAAAAAAGTCATAACGGAAGTTACGTGCTGTACTAAAATGTATTATATCAATTCGAGGTCAAGTATTTATCAGTTATTCGAAATATAATCTCCGGCGACAAATGAGCGTTGAGAATCCTTGTCGGGCTCACAACGTTTTATCAAAATTACTAAAAAATTAATGGAAATGAAATCATTAAAAATTCACATGAAAGTCATTCGTTACTTCAACAAGTTACACACTTTAAAGAATCGATTCCCCTCCGATTTTCAGGATCCCCTGGTATTATTCACAACATTCAACTTCGATTGGATCGGTACAAATTATGTTCAAATACGTCTTAAACGTACTTGTCCGGCCCATCACTTTTTATTCAAATTGCTCATTCGAAAACAAATCAGGGCTGCTCTAAAATGACAAATATAATAAAATCGATAGAAATAAAAATAACATCTCCAAGTAATTTGAACTTGATTGTTCGCAAGTTCGTATAGCAATATCCACTTCTCATTTTCTTCAGTAAACACATACCATTCGGTAAGAACCAATGAAAATGAGAAATAATCAGGCACATTAAAAGAAATTTTCGAACCTACCCAGCCATGCAATGTTTTTTTTTCTATAGTCACGTACACATTTTGATAAATACCACTAGTCGAGTACGACACGTGGATTCCTGGAATTTGGAGAAAAATTATTTTGTTGTGAATTCTGACTTCATATGATATAAATAGATTAATCAACTTTATCTTTCATTTTCGTTTCATTTTGACAAGAGCGATTCGAAGGAAAATTATTTTCTCGGGAATTACTGTTCCTTAATATTAACACATGCATTAACTTTCTTTTCGAATGAGCAATTTGAATAAAAAGTGATGGGCCGGACAAGTACGTTTAAGACGTATTTGAACATAATTTGTACCGATCCAATCGAAGTTGAATGTTGTGAATAATACCAGGGGATCCTGAAAATCGGAGGGGAATCGATTCTTTAAAGTGTGTAACTTGTTGAAGTAACGAATGACTTTCATGTGAATTTTTAATGATTTCATTTCCATTAATTTTTTAGTAATTTTGATAAAACGTTGTGAGCCCGACAAGGATTCTCAACGCTCATTTGTCGCCGGAGATTATATTTCGAATAACTGATAAATACTTGACCTCGAATTGATATAATACATTTTAGTACAGCACGTAACTTCCGTTATGACTTTTTTTTCATCAACTTTTTTCTTGAAAATAATTATCATGAGTTTCAATTAAAGTTTCCGATTTGTCCAATAAATATTCCAAATTATCAATAAAAACTTGGCTTCTAATTGATATCATACATTTTTATACTGCATGTAACTTGGATAGTACATTTTTCAATTTGTTCAATATTTATGAATTTTTTTGAAAATTTTTATTTTTCTTTACAGAATTTTTTTTGATGGTTTTTTATTGTTGTATTTTTTTGAACTTTTCAATTTTTCGTTTATTATTTCTATAGAATTTTTTTCCTGGTACTGAATCTTTTTTCTATGTCATCCAGAAACAAGAGACCATCAATGTACTTGTCCCAACCTTTTTTTCCCAAGGGGAAGTTTATGGTTTGATATCACGCATTTTTTCTCAAAAGTTCCTCATTTATGTTATGACGGTTATAGGATTTTAATTTAAATTTCTATGAATTATTTGCTTAGTACATTTTTATAGATTCCATTCTCATACGAACATTTTTTTATGGGATAATCTTTTTCATGAAATTATCAGCAAATAAGGGACCATCAATGTACTTTTCACAACCTTATTTTCCCTGGGTATGATGTTCGGCTTATAAAGTTGGTTTCCACCATAGAAAACCAATTTTTCGTAAAAATTGTAGTGAAAATATTTCGTCACAAGTCTGCCCTTGAACTATGGCGATTTTTTCTCTTATACTGTAATATGTTATGCCTATTAGGAACACAAAAGCATGGAGGAATCCGGGATGAGGCCCGAGAAATTAATTTCGGTTTATAATGTTGGTTTCCACGTAAAAGACCAATTTTTCTTCAAAATTGTACTGAAAATATTCAGACACTGGTTTGGTCTTGGATTTTGGTGATTTTTCTCCTTGTCTTCTAACATGTTTTGTATAATAGGAACCCAAGAGAGTGAAGAAATGCGTCTCGTGGGCTGTAATATGATTTTCGGCTTATAACGTTGGTTTCCGCGACAAAAGATCTATTTTTCGTCAAAATTGTACTGGAAATATTTCGTCTCCTGTCTGTCCTTGGCCTTTCGCGATTTTTTCCAAGTCTTCATACCAAGAAAGAACTGATGTAAAGATTTCCTTAATAGAACAGATTTTATTTATCCCTGTTCTTCAAAATTCAAATGAAAGATAGATCAAATTCATAACACGAAAAATCCAACAGATTTGCCCACTTTAAATGTCGTATTTGCATTCTGAATCTAGAGATTTCATTTCATCCAAAACGTGCCCTCAATGAAATATATTTCCAAAGTTTGCAAGTGGCCGCTGAGGTCCAATTATCCACAGTTTGATAGTTGCTGAAAAAACGTACCCGAAAACTTCTAACATTTATTATGCCAGAACTCAAAGCAGCAAAAAAAACTAAGCGAACTTTATTCAACAAAGCAACAGAATTCAAAGACGTATAAGGTACCTGCATTGGTTTTGGAGGAAAACCATTTCAGGACAATTCAGAAATGAAATTAGAAATTCGGAAACTCACAATGGAGTAGAAAAAGGAAAATTGATGTATCTAGAAAAGCGGAAGACTTTTGTGATGAATTTTCTAGATTACCTGATACGGTTGGAGTAAATAATTTGAATGATTGGCACACATGCTGCAACACAGAAATATTAAAGTTTGGATGTATTCGCTGTATATCAGTCATACAAACTTCAATACTATTTGAAAAGGAACACTTAAAAACTTACCGAACCAAGTTTCATTACATATTACCATAATCAAAGATAAGGGGTGATCCGTCGCATGTATATATATCCACAGAAATTTCAGAGTTCCCAGGTATCTGCTGCGGTTCAATGTATCTGCGCAATGAGCTTTGAAGACAGCAATTTCAATTCTATTCATAAATGAGCAACTGAAGACTTTTATAATCAATTTTTTACTTCATATAGATGTTACAGTTACAATCAAAATGTAAAATGAATGGCACAGTATTTAAATTGTATAGTTTGCAGATTTTTGCAGTATTTCAATGATCCGAATCTACAGCATTATAATGAAAAGTTGTCAAAAGTCATGATGTCGCATTAAAATGACATAGCGCACATTGCGTTCAGCAATTCTGTAAGTTTCTGGGGATGTTGGTAGGCATCATATTTGATCGCATCCAAAACTGAGCAACAGTAGACTTATCGGAATGAATTTTTTTTATAATAATTCCATATTTGTAGTTTGCAAAGTGGAAATACTCAACATACATGTCATTCTATAAGTTTTGTTATCAAAATTTGTGTTTGCATACCGCATTCCTAAGATACGACTTTTCATATCATTAGCAAAAAAAGCATCCAAAGGCTTTCTGGAAAAGTTTCCAAATTTATCACTCGCCAGACCTAATGGGAAAAGAATAACTACACATTATACCAAGACCAGATTTTTTTTTGAAAATCTGATTTACAAAATGTGCAATTCAAGATCATGATTAGAAACCTCTCGAATCATGTTACCACAATCATCATGAAGGAGTAGAAAATCATAGAACACATATTAGGGAACGAATTAATAATATGAATCGATCCGCTGCAAAACTGATGGCGTGAAAACAAGGATCGGAGAGAGCAGAGCCAAACTGAATATCAAGCAAAATATGGGGATGTTTAAAAATAATGATGACACAAGAAATAAATTAGAAAACATTTATTCAAGTAAAGTTTCTAATATCATTCTAACAATTCCGTGTGTTTTTGTTCTATTTATTCGTATGTATAACCTATTTACACATGATATATAACCACGCCAGTGACGATATATTCGCACTGGAGAATATTTCTCGTAATCTGGTTTAATTGAAGGATTATTTCAGTCAACACTTATTTCCAATCGAACGAAATAATGAAATCTTGAAAAGTTTCGTTGACATATGCATCGCGCATTTTTTATATTCTTTTTCACACACACATCACAGACTACATTTACGCGGCCGATTTGATACCGGTTTAATATATCACAAATAACAAAATAAATAGTAATATGCACTTCTTTAGATGACGAAAATTATTTTTTTATTGATCCCGCACGCACTTCGTAATGTCGAAACTCTGTTCATACGATCAAAAACTGACACATGGTTTGTACATATATATATGTAAAACGAAAAATTGAAAAGTTCAAAAAAATTCAACAATAAAAAACAATCGAAAAAAATTCTGTAAAGAAAAATAAAAATTTTCAAAAAAATTCATAAATATTGAACAAATTGAAAAATGTACTATCCAAGTTACATGCAGTATAAAAATGTATGATATCAATTAGAGGCCAAGTTTTTATTGATAATTTGAAATATTTATTGAACAAATCGGAAACTTTAATTGAAACTCATGATAATTATTTTCAAGAAAAAAGTTAATGAAAAAAAAATCATAACGGAAGTTACGTGCTGTACTAAAATGTATTATATCAATTCGAGGTCAAGTATTTATCAGTTATTCGAAATATAATCTCCGGCGACAAATGAGCGTTGAGAATCCTTGTCGGGCTCACAACGTTTTATCAAAATTACTAAAAAATTAATGGAAATGAAATCATTAAAAATTCACATGAAAGTCAATCGTTACTTCAACAAGGTACACACTTTAAAGAATCGATTCCCCTCCGATTTTCAGGATCCCCTGGTATTATTCACAACATTCAACTTCGTTTGGATCGGTACAAATTATGTTCAAATACGTCTTAAACGTACTTGTCCGGCCCATCGCTTTTTATTCAAATTGCTCATTCGAAAACAAATCAAAAACAAAGTTAATGCATGTGTTAATATTAAGGAACAGTAATTCCCGAGAAAATAATTTTCCTTCGAATCGCTCTTGTCAAAATGAAACGAAAATGAAAGATAAAGTTGATTAATCTATTTATATCATATAAAGTCAGAATTCACAACAAAATAATTTTTCTCCAAATTCCAGGAATCCACGTGTCGTACTCGACTAGTGGTATTTATAAAAATGTGTACGTGACTTTAGAAAAAAAAACATTGCGTGGCTGAGTAGGTTCGAAAATTTCTTGTAATGTGCCTGATTATTTCTCATTTTCATTGGTTCTTACCGAATGGTATGTGTTCACTAAAGAAAATGAGAAGTGGATATTGCTATACGAACTTGCGAACAATCAAGTTCAAATTACTTAGAGATATTATTTTTATTTCAATCGATTTTATTATATTTGTCATTTTAGAGCAGCCCTGATTTGTTTTCGAATGAGCAATTTGAATAAAAAGTGATGGGCCGGACAAGTACGTTTAAGACGTATTTGAACATAATTTGTACCGATCCAAACGAAGTTGAATGTTGTGAATAATACCAGGGGATCCTGAAAATCGGAGGGGAATCGATTCTTTAAAGTGTGTACCTTGTTGAAGTAACGAATGACTTTCATGTGAATTTTTAATGATTTCATTTCCATTAATTTTTTAGTAATTTTGATAAAACGTTGTGAGCCCGACAAGGATTCTCAACGCTCATTTGTCGCCGGAGATTATATTTCGAATAACTGATAAATACTTGACCTCGAATTGATATAATACATTTTAGTACAGCACGTAACTTCCGTTATGATTTTTTTTTCATTAACTTTTTTCTTGAAAATAATTATCATGAGTTTCAATTAAAGTTTCCGATTTGTTCAATAAATATTTCAAATTATCAATAAAAACTTGGCCTCTAATTGATATCATACATTTTTATACTGCATGTAACTTGGATAGTACATTTTTCAATTTATTCAATATTTATGAATTTTTTTGAACTTTTCAATTTTTCGTTTATTATTTCTATAGAATTTTTTTCCTGGTTCTGAATCTTTTTTCTATGTCATCCAGAAACAAGGGACCATCAATGTACTTGTCCCAACCTTTTTTTCCCAAGGGGAAGTTTATGGTTTGATATCACGCCTTTTTTCTCAAAAGTTCCTCATTTATGTTATGACGGTTATAGGATTTTAGTTTAAATTTCTATGAATTATTTGCTTAGTACATTTTTATAGATTCCATTCTCATACGAACATTTTTTTATGGGATAATCTTTTTCATGAAATTATCAGCAAATAAGGGACCATCAATGTACTTTTCACAACCTTATTTTCTCTGGGTATGATGTTCGGCTTATAAAGTTGGTTTCCACCATAGAAAACCAATTTTTCCTAAAAATTGTAGTGAAAATATTTCGTCACAAGTCTGCTCTTGAACTTTGGCGATTTTTTCTCTTATACTCTAATATGTTATGCCTATTAGGAACTCAACAGCATGGAGGAATCCGGGATGAGGCCCGAGAAATAAATTTCGGTTTATAATGTTGGTTTCCACGTAAAAGACCAATTTTTCTTCAAAATTGTACTGAAAATATAGGCAGTGGTTTGGTCTTGGACTTTGGTGATTTTTCTCCTTGTCTTCTAATATGTTTTGTCTATTGTTAACCCAAGAGCATGAAGAAATGCGTGTTGTAGGCCGTAATATGATTTTCGGCCTATAACGTTGGTTTCCACGAAAAACAACAAATTTCTCGTCAACATTGTACAGAAAATATTCCGTCACAGGTCTGTCCATGTACTTGGGCTATTTTTTTTCTTCTACTCTAATATGCTATACTTATTGGAAACCCAAGAGAATGGTAGAAAGCGGGTTGGGGGCCGAGATATGATTTTCGGCTTATAACGTTGGTTTCCACAAAAAAGGACCTATTTTTCGTCAAAATTGTACTGGAAATATTTCGGCACTGGTTTCTTCTTCCACGTTGGTGATTTTCCCCCTTATCTTCTCATATGTTTTGTGTAATAGGAACCCAAAAGAGTGAAGAAATGCGTCTCGTGGGCTGTAATATGATTTTCGGCTCATAACGTTGGTTTTCGCGACAAAAGATCTATTTTTCGTCAAAATTGTACTGGAAATATTTCGTCACCGGTCTGTCCTTGGCCTTTGGCAATTTTTTCCAAGTCTTTGAACGAAGAAAAAACTGAGGTAAAGATTTCCTTAATAGAACACATTTTATTTATCCCTTTTCTTCAAAATTCAAATGAAAGAACACGAAAAATCCAACAGATTTGCCCACTTTAAATGTCGCTTTTGCATTCTGAATCTAGAGATTTCATCTCATCCAAAATGTGCCCCCAATGAAATATATTTCCAAAGTTTGCAAGTGGCCGCTGAAGTCCAATTATCCACAGTTTGATAGTTGCTGAAAAAAAGTACCCGAAAACTTCTAACATTTATTATGCCAGAACTCAAAGCAGCAAAAAAACTAGGCGAACTTAATTCAACGGAGCAACAGAATTCAAAGACGTTTAAGGTACCTGCATTGGTTTTGGAGGAAAACCATTTCAGGACAATTCAGAAATGAATTTAGAAATTCAAAAACTCAGAATAGAGTAGAAAAAGGAAAATTGAAGTATTTAGGAAAGCGGCAGACTTTTGTGATGAATTTTCTAGATTACATGATACGGTTGGAGTAAATGATTTGAATGATTGGCACACATGCTGCAACACAGAAATATCAAAGTTTGGAAGTATTCGCTGCATATCAGTCATATAAACTTCAATACTATTTGAAAAGGAACACTTAAAAGCTTGCCGAACCAAGTTCCATTATATATTACCATAATCAAAGATAAGGGGTGATCCGTCGCATATATATTTATCCACAAAAACTTCAGAGTTCGCAGGTATCTGCTGCGGTTCAATGTATCTGCGCAATGAGCTTCGAAGACAGCAATTTCAAATCTATCCATAAATGAGCAACTGAAGACTTTTATAATCAATTTTTTAATTAGAATAACTACAGACTATACCAAGACCAGATTTTTTTTTGAAAATCTGATTTATAAAATGTGCAATTCAAGATCATGGTTAGAAACCTCTCGAATCATGTTACCACAATCATCATGAAGGGGTAGAAAATCATAGGACGCATATTAGGGAACGAATTAATAATATGAATCGATCCGCTGTAAACCGTAACTCAAATGGTAACTTTTTTCAATTTATTAGAAAATACTTGGCCTCGAATTGATATAATAAATTTTAATGCTGCACGTAAATTAGATGGAATTTTTTTAAATTGATTTAGCCCTTCGAATCAAATAAGAAGAATGAGGCATCGGTTTCCAAAATGATTTCAAGCGCGATTTTTCGGTTTTTATTTTTTACTTGTTATTTGATTCTTTTAACACTTTAAAAAATAGATACAGTTTAGTTTTTTTTAAAGATAATGCTTTTTCAAGATTTGTGAAATTTTTTTCGAATTGCTCTGTATTTTTTTTATACAATAATTTTTTTGCCCATTTTTTATAAAAATTTTGTTTCAAAGTTTTTTTCATGGATGGAATTATCAGCAAACGAGGGACCATCAATGTACTTGTCCCAACCTTTTTTTTCCTAGGAGAAGTTTATGGTTTGATAACACGTCTTTTTTCTCAAAAGTTCCTTATTTATGTTCAGTTGACTATAGGATTTTAGTTTAAATTTCTATGAATTATTTATGATTTTCGTCTTATAACGTTGGTTTTCACGAAAAAAGACCTATTTTTCGTCAAAATTGTACTGGACATATTTCGTCACAGGTCTGTCCTCGGACTTCGGCGATTTTTTCCCTTGTACTCTAATATGTTTTGTCAATTAGGAACCCAAGAGCACGGCCGCAAGCGGGTTGGAGGCCGGGATATGATTTTCGGCTTATAGCGTAGGTTTCCACGAAAAAAGACCTATTTTTCGTAAAAATTGAACTGGAAATATTTCGTCACAGGTTTGTTCTTGGACTTTGGCGATTTTTTTCCTTGTACCTTAATATGTTTTGTCAATTAGGAACCAAAGAGCACGATGGAAAGCGGGTTGGAGGCCGAGATATGATTTTCGGCTTATAACGTTGGTTTCTACGAAAAAAGACCTATTTTTCATCCAAATTTTACTGAAAATATTTCGTCACAGGTCTCTCCTTGGACTTTGGCGATTTTTTTCCTTGTACTCTAATATGTTTTGTCAATTAGGAACCAAAGAGCACGGTGAAAAGCAGGTTGTAGGTCGTGACATGATTTTCGGCTTATAACGTTGGTTTCCACAAAAAAGACCTAAATTTCGTCAAAATTGTACTGGAAATATTTCGATAGAGGTTTGTTCTTGGACTTTGGTGATTTTTCTCCTTGTCTTCTAATATGTTTTGTCCATTGGAAACTCAAGAGCATGTAGCAATGCGTGTTGCGGGCTGAGATATGATTTCCGGCTTATAACGTTAGTGAAAAGAAAGGAAAAGAGAAAAGATAGATCAAATTCAAGACACAACGAATACAACAGAATTGGCCATTTTTAAATGTCGTTTTTGCATTCTGAATCTAGACATTTTCGTGTCATCCAAAACATGCCCCCGACGAAATATATTTTCAAAGTTTGCAAGTGGCCGCGGAGATTCAATTATCTACAGTTTGATAGTTGCAGAAAAAAGGCACCCGGAAACATTTATTATGTCAGAACTCAAAGAAGTAAAAAAAACTGAGCGTACTTGATTCAACAGAGCAACGGAATTCAAAGACGTTTAAGGTACCTGCATTGCTTGTGGAGGAAAACAATTTCATTTCAGGATAATTTAGAAATAAATTAGGAAATTCAGAAATTTAGCATAGAATTTAGAAAAAGGAAAATTAAGATAATTAGTAAAGCTGAAAACTTTTGTGATGAATTTTTGAAATTACATGTTACGGTTGGAGTAAAAAATTTAAATAATTGGCGCACATGCTGCGACACAAAAATATCAAAGTTTGAAGGTATTCGCTCCATACCGCAGTACTACAAACTTTAATACTATTTGAAAAGAAATACTTCAAAACTTGCTGAACAAAGTTCCATTACATATTACCATAAAGATAGGGGGTGATACTTAGCACATATACTTATCCACAGAAATTTCCAAATTCGCAGGTATCTGCTGCAATTCAATGTATCTGCGCAATGAGTTTGGAAGACAGCAATTTCAAATCCATCCATAAATGAGCAACTGAAGACTTTTGTAATGAATTTTTCACTTCATATTTCTGTTACGGTGCGAGTCAAAAAATAAAATGAATGGCACAGTATATAAATTTTATAGTTTGCAGATTTTTGCTGTATTTCAATGATCCAAATCTATAGTATTAGAGTGGAAAGTTGTTAGAAGTCATGATGTTACATTAAAATGACATAGCGCACATAACATTCAGAAATTCTGTAGGTTTCCATGATGTTGGCTGGTATTATACTTAATCGCATCGAAAACTGAGCAACTGTACACTTATCGTAATGAATGTTTTCACCAATAATTCCACATTTGCAGTTTGCAGAATAGGAATACTCAATATACACGTCATTTCATAAGTATTGTTGTCAATATTTGTGTTTGCCTACCGCATTCCGAAGATTCAACTTTTCATATTATCAGCAAAAAAAGCATGCAAAGACTTTTTGGAACAAGTTTCAAAATTTATTACTCGACAGACCAGGTGGAAAAAGAATAACTACACTTATATCAAGACCAGAAACTGTTTTGAGAATCTGTTGTACAAAATGTGCGATTGATGATCATAATTGGAAACCTCTTGAATCACGTTACCACAATCAGCATGAAGAAATAGTAGAAAATCATAGGACACATATTAGGCAACCAATTAATAATATGCATCGATCCGCTGCAAATCGATGGAGTCAAAACAAGGATCGGAAAGAGCAGAGCCATAGTTAAAAAGAAAAAAGACAGCGCAATTGAAAGAGAACAGAAATCAAAATTGTTTCATGTATCTGTGCATTAGTTTCTGAAGACAGTAATTTCAGATCTATTCAGAAATAAGTAGGTGAAGACTTTAGTAATGAATATCTTCGTTAATATATTCCAGTCGGAACCAAAAAGTTAAAAGATTGGCATACCTGCTATTTCACAGAAATATCAAAGTTCATAGGTACTTGCTACGTACCAGTTATACAGACTTTGGTGCTATAGGGAAAAACACTTCAAAATTACATGAACCACATTTTTGAAACTTATTATGACACATTCAAAAAAAAAGTGACAGATACGATGCATGTTGAAGCAAGCAAAATGCTGTAATTTTGTATGTCTCCTTGGTTATCCGCAGACAAAATATTTGATCACATCCAAAAATGATCAGGTGTAGACTTACAGACATGAATTTTTCAACCCACAATGCCAATCGCAAACATGGTCTGGAAATATTCAATATACATGTCACTTCATCACTTTGTCGAACTTTAGAGGTGTTCATTGCATTTCGAAGATACAAATTTTGATATCATGAAAATTAAGCACCCAATGACTTATTGAAATAAATTTCCAAATTTATCATGTAACAACTCAAGTGAATATATCTATGCATTTACATGGCCCAAAGATTTTTCAAAACTTGGGTGTATGAACAAGCAATCATGAAGGCTTTTTGTTATAAATATTTCAAATTATCTTGTTGAAATTAATATAAAAAAATAGAAATACGAATATCTCTCGTATTGTCTGGAGAACAAATAGAAATTGGTATGACAATACACTGTAAGCTAAGGAGGTGGAAAAAAGTGACCGGTGAACACAGCCAAACTAAATGAAAGAAATTATGACAACAATACATTGAATTACTTGACCAAAGTTTTTTAAAATTTATTTGAATTCGTTTACACACAACCATCCACCTCTTTCTTTAATGTAATTACACAACATAGAATTTCTGTTTGGAAAGAACATTTTAGAGGTTATAATGAACGAACGTTTTTTTTCTCATTGTTATTATTATTATTATTCAACACTAATTAGTCACGTCATTAATAATATCGATTCCTTCCACTTTTCAATAACCACTTTTATTTTTCTACACTCTGCACGCAACAGCACTCCGGCGGTCATAACCCCAAACGTCAACATGACGCGAAATCTCGCAAATTTGCTATCTATGTATATATTACGATATCGAAGTAGAACAGATAATTCTTAATTTTCACGATACACATTATTCACGTTTTCACTTCTCAATATTTTACTCACTCTCAGTACACTGTATGAGATCAATTAATCCACTTTTGAGGTTTTATTTATTATAGATATTATTGTCGTGAATTGGGCTCGAAACTTATTGAAACTTCTTTTATGAAAAAAATAAAATTGATTATATCCACTGCTATTTCCAATAATGTTTTATTTATTTAAACGAAATTTGCAAATCTTGCACCGTTGATCCACGGGGCTACGATCGCAATCACTTTATAATAACATAACAGACGATAACAGACGGTATACAAGAAAACATTGAGGACTATCAGAAACTTTCTCATCGGCGATTGGTCGAGACGGATAGATTCTCACCGGTGATTGGTTATGATGGGCATCAAGAAGCCCTTGTATGTATCGGTCTGAACCCATATATGGATACGTCAGCTGCGTAAATGTGTTGGTACTTTTTGCATAATCTTGAGCTCGTGCAAAGTTTTTTCTCAGCAATTACGCCACCGATCATGCTGATTTTGGGCGCAATCGAAAGAGAATTTCTTAATTAGCTGAAAGTTCAATTTTCAAATTGCGACATAACTCCTGAGCTTCGTAATTCAAGAAAATGACATGTCGATTTTACCCCCACCACCGCGAATCGTTTTATTCAGAGATAATATAGTCTCGGCGAGAGCCTCGGGCCAGCAGACGACAGGGCTGTCAATGTACTTGTCCCGAGACTCTGCCGAGTCTCTTGATATGGGTCGAATTTATGACTGCTGTTACCAGCTGTGCTGCGCCGTGTGCTACGTTCTGAAGTTAACGTCAGATTTCCAATCATCAACAACTAATTTCAACAACCAATCACAACGTCTAAAAATGGATGTCGTCAGATCCAACGAATCAGAAACTCGAGAGCATCAAAGTGCCTTTGATGGTGTTTATAAATACAGACGCATATATTCTTGAATGTGTTGGTAACTTCTGCATAATCTTGAGCCCGTGCAAAGGTTTTTCTCAGCAATCACAACACCGATTATGCTGATTTAGGGCAGAATCGAAACAGAATTACTCAACTGGCTTAAACTTCAATTTTCAAGTTGCTAAATGGCTCCTAAGCTTCGTAATTCAATAAAATCACATGCCAATTTTACCCCCACCACGGCGAATCGTTTTATTCAGAGAAAGTATAGTCTCGGCGAGAGTCTCGGGCCAGCAGACGACAGGGCTGTCAATGTACGTGTCCCGAGACTCTACCGAGTCTCTTGATAACTGTAATAATTACGGTTCAATTATTCTCTAATAAATCTTTTCAGATCAGAATAATGAAATTCTAAGGGAGCAGTTTTATGACAAATTATTTTTGGTTTATTTGTATTTGCCTTTTTTGTGTGTTTCGATTCATTATTTTAAATTTTTTAAGTATGCCATTTTGCAGGCAAGAGTTTTTTGTTTTTTTAACAAAAAAGAACGGTAATTATGCAGTTTGATTACTTTTCCGAAAATCATCGAAAGAAATTTTTTTTTAGCATGGACGGCTTCGATTAGTTACCATTGATGATATTTCGTCGGGGGAGGCTAACATTTTCCATAAAAACCATGTGTTTGAGGTTTTGAAGTTATTGGAAAAATATGATGAAATATGGTATATTTGAATATTTTTGAGTTCACAACACGACAGAGTGCACACACACACATACACACACACACACACATCAAAGGTATTCTAAACCCGCCCAGCAATACCACACAAGCATCAAAAATGCTCTGAATACACCTACCGATTTCGCATAAACATCGCATATGTGTATCCGGAACAACTTTTGATGTGTGTGCGAAATCGTCGTATTGGTTCAGAACACTTTCGATGTGTGTGTGGAATCGTTGGGTGGGTTCAGAACACTTTCGATGTGTGTGTGGAATCGTTGGGTGGGTTTAGAACACTTTCGATGTGTGGGTGTGGTTTCGCTGGGCGGGTTTAGAGCAACTTTGGTGTGTGTGTGTGTGTGTGTGCGTGCGTGTGTGTGTGTGTGTGCGCGCGCGCGCGTGTGTGTGTGTGTGTGTATGTGTCCACCTGTCCTTATGTGAACTCCTAAATAGCCTGATATACGCCAAATCCCCGCATTTTTCCAACAACTTCAAAACTCCATAACTCATGGTTTTTATGGAAAATGTTAGCCTCCCCCGACGAAATATCACTTACTATAGTCCAATCGATAACTTCGAGAAGAAAAAAAAAAAATTCCATTGATTTTCGGAAAAGTAGCCAAACTGCATAATTACCAAAAGAACTAACACTTATAAACGTAGATTCTTCAGTCTATACGTAGTTTTTTAATTTTCGGACACACCATTCCCATAAAAATGAATGACACTTATAAAATCAATTGCACGAATCAATAACCCTTTTCCACATGAATGAAAAAATTGTAGATAACTCGAATGAAATAAAAGGAATACGGTAGCGTCGTTTCCCTTGTTGGCTATAACAGCCAGGATATAGCATGCTACGCTACCGACCTTTCCTTCCCTACTTCCCTCCGTTTTTTCTGTCGAACGCTACGGTATTCGTCGAAGTGGCGTCACGGCTGAGGCGAAAAATGTTGCCCTCTCAGAGCAAAGAAGTTTCACTTCAATAATCATGATAATATATTCTCTATTTTTTATTTCTCGCTCGGGGTTCAATATGGATCTCTGATGTAATATTCTTCATTCAAAAACAGCTGTTGAACGTGATTTCCATCCTATTCTGATGCTGTAATTTTTTTTACTGAGTAAAAATATTAAACGAAATTTTCAATATAAAAAAGTCGAGATAGTGATATCTCAAAATTGAGCGATCGAGCTCAGACTTGTACACAGTTTTTTTTGTTGATGCTCAACTATTGCACGTGAAGGCCCAAGAAAATAATAGTATATTACGCACCTAGGGAGGGAAAGTAGACTTCTTCAAATCGCGGGTATAATTGTCACCCGAGCCGAAGTGCGAGGTTGACAATTGACAAGCACGCGGCTTGAGGTGGTCTAATTTCACACCTGTGGAATGTATACTATTTTTCACCACACATGCACCGAAAATTCAACCTTCCGATTTCGGAAAGTTGAACTTCCAGCGCATGTGTGGTGGGAAAATGCCTTTTTGTTGATGTTATGAAATTGAAAGTCGACTTTATTCGTAGTTATTGTTTTCTTAAATTTATCGTTTTTTATCATTGCTCGAAAATAATTTAGATAAATGATTGTCTTTTTTTTTACATATACAGCTCAAATTTAGACATTAAGCAAATGAAGACTTATTGTAATCGTTATGAACGGTATGACCAGATTAGTTATAGAAAAAGTGCTCATTCAATTCGCAACCGAAATGTAACATGACGTTAGATTGTGAAGTGGGGAGAACCATTCCCGAATGGCGGGTGCTCTCGCGACAAAATTGAAATTGCCCGCTCAGTGAATTTTATATTTTCCAATAACAATCTTATTAATATTCTCATCAATCGAATTATTTACTCATATTATTTGAGTTCAAACTTGTAATAATAGTCCATTAAAAAATTATAATAATGCAAATTTAGTAACTCCTGAACAAATCAGTATACCGAGATATTGTTGTGGAAAAACTGAAATTCCAACGAATTCGTAAGTTCATGGCGATATTGGCGAGTTCGCCGTATCGCTAGGAGGAACAACTGATATTGTTTTATTGAATACACATTATATCCATATTCCATGGTATTACCCAAAAAAGCAAAAGACTTGTGATTTTTCTCACTTTCCGGTGTGTATTCTTAAAAAATAAGAGTAACATGAAGTTATCGTATAAATGAGATTAAGTTGTATAAATATCGCACATGTTGGAAATATCCATATTTTCAATAATAATGACTATTTCACGGCTTATCTTGAGCTGATAAGTCAATTTATTGATTTAAAAAAAAATCGATTTTCAAAAAAAAATTTTTTGTTCCTCCAATTTTGAGTTTTTGAAGCATGTTTTCAGCCGAATAACGAAATTTTGCAGATTTCCAAGGGAGAAAAAATGTTCTAAATTTTCGGGGAAGTGTTCCGCTTTGCCCGCCTGTTTCACTTTGCCCTACTTTCCTCTATATCCAGTGGAAAAAGTTGAAATTAATATTTTAGTGTTGTTAGTTGAAGAAGTGGATCGACAATTCATAATATTACTTTTTACAGGTAAGTCATAGATTCTATATATTTTTATAACAATGTGTACGCTCTGCGCCTCATCTAAATAAGTTAGGATAAGGAGCACACATACGCTGTGACATAAGGAGGAGAGATAGCTGAGAAACAAGAAGCATGACAAATTGACTTTGCAATAGAGATGGGTGTGATTATAGAAGTATATAATGGCATGGCTTTCGAATTGTTTAAAAAGTTTCAGTAGCCCGTAAAGACAGCCATCCAGTTTAGAGTATGAACAAACAAGAAATAATCAAGGATTTTAATAATAAATAATAAATTTGTTTTAATAATAATAAATTTTAAAAAATTCATCAACCAATGACAAAGCAATGATATACTTAATCTTGCGTGGACTATATATATTTTATATAACGCAACCATGTTTTTCTCGCTTTGGAGCCTGTCGACGGTACGCAAAGTAAGTGTTTTACCGACTGTTGAAGTAGATTAGTGGTGAGGAGTACGTAAAACACCACTTTTAACTCTTAGGAGTTAAAACGTTACGTACTTCCCACCACTAATCCACTTCAACAGTCGGTAAAACACCTACTTTCCGTACCGCCGGCACGCTCGAAAAAGCTCGGAAACGTGGTTTGGTTATATAAAGTATCGTGTGCATCTCGGAGGCAGGGTGGATCTTTTACGCCGAGCGCGATGTTTTCAGTACGAGTCGTAGCGCGCTGCTGCGCGCGCTATTTAAATGCGAATCTTTAAATATTGTTCGTAGTGCTTATGTACTAAAGTTATACTATATACCAATTTTTTTAAATTTTACTGGTTACAGTAGCGCTGCTGACAAAGAGTACTGACGAAAAAGAAACTTGCAGGATGTGCCCGTTACAATTTTGTCCATAATTTCCTTTATCATAATGTCGTAAAATAATATTTCAGTGTTTCTACGTAAATTGATTGACAATCTGAAATATCATCAAGTTAAACTTTTTTAGCCTGCAAACTAAAAGTTGGCCACTTTTTTTATGTAGGGTGAAAATAGTGGAGAAAATTACAGGTTTTGTTTATATATTTTGCCATCGCTGATGCGCGCGCTGGTTAGAACCCCACCCCTTGTCAGTCCGCTAGCACGTTCGTGCGTGCTTTAGTTCTTGTAGCACTTTACATTTTATTCTGACACGTGTTTACGAGTGTATCGGATTGTTCAAAAGCTTTTCCATAATTCTTCTTGTGTTTTTATATATTCATTTTCTTATTATAATTTAATATTTCAGTTTTAACTTGCGTTAAACTTTAGTTAGTTTTACTTTTTTAAGGCTCGACTATTAATGTTTTGTTTTTTCATATCTCCCTAGAGATAATTTAATCGTTAGTTTTGTTCATTTTTTTCTTACATCGTTCATTTATTTATTATTCGTGGTGAGCTTTACGTATTAGTGCGTTATTCTGTGTTTTTATTTGAATTTTGTATATCGCGGCAATCATTATGCCTCGAAGACCGCAAAGTCGTTTACTATTATCCGATCGGATCAAGGACGGGCGAATTTATCAAAAAAGTGGTAGATCTCGCGATGGCGCAACCATGTAAGTAAAAATAAGTGTTCGCAAATTTTCGCGTGGTTATTATATTTCGACCATGCATTTTATTGTACATATCTATTGGTGGGCCCTTCTAAAAAGTTTCTATTAAAATCATCTTTTACTGCGTTGAAAAATGAAAGTGTGGAAAATTGAATCTGTTTTATATCATGTACAGTTTTTGAAAATTTTTGTACCATTAACAAACTTGGACTTGTCATACATATTGAAAAATTGCAATATCGGCATGGGACGTTCAATTAAGGTTACGTATTACGAGTATGTTTGTATGTATTCTGATACGTTTTTAAGGGCATTAAGGCATTAATAATTTTTGTCGCATGAAAGCATATACGCGATTGCGGAAACAAAAAGCATGAGGTGTCAAGCAAAAAAAAACACCAGTAGAGACGAGGCTGCGAACGTTATGAAAAGGTTTGTTTACATCTACGATCACCAGCGCACAGCGCGTGCTCTCTTTGTCTCTTTCTGCCGGCCAGTTTGTTCTCTCTCCCTTTCCCTCTTTCTCTCTTTCTTCTGCCTTTCTCGCGTTCTCGAGTCGATCTCCGTACAATGAAATGCGCTTTAGTTTTCAACAATGTATACAGTGGCGTGCAAAAGTTTCGGGCCACCCTATTTTTATCAACTAATTGATCAAATATTTTAGTTATCCACTCGTTCATCGTTCGAAAAATCCACAACAGTTAGCATATAGTTAATAACGTCATATATTACTATTTTTCATGGCGTATTTTTCGTGTACTACGCGAAATGACTTTCGTCGGTGTGCAAAAGTATTGGGCCGCTATCTTGCCGCGGCTCCATGTGCCCGGTTTGTTTACATTTTTGTCCTCTTTAGTTCCAAAACATGCCTCACAGTGGAAAATCAGTCTCATTTTCGCAACAATGCCGAAACACACGAATATTCAGATTCGTGAAATCGTGTTAAAACTTTCTTCACAAATGAAAAGTTCTCGTGATATTGCGAGTACTTTATCTATTAGTAAAAGTACCGTTAATCGTATTAATTATTGCTAAATATAAATTAACAAACTCACTAAGTGACAAAAAACGAAGCGGTAGACCACGAAAAACTTCGAATCGTGTCGACAAAATTATAAAAAGAAAGTGCGTCGCAGATCCACAAAAAACTGCAGCAGAAGTTTCACGAGAATTACGAAGTGAAAATCTAGCAGATGTTAGTCGGAGTACGGTATCTCGACGTCTGAAGGCTGCAGGGCTGATTGGACGTATTGGTGTTAGAAAACCATTAATTAGCAAAAAGAATAAGAAGGCTAGGTTGGACTTTGCAAAAAAATATCAGCGCTGGACGGCGTCCGATTGGCGAAAAGTGCTTTTTTCCGATGAATCGAAATTTCAACTGTTTGGAAGTGATGGTAGGAAGTACGTAAGACATCCAACAGGTACCAGATACAACGTAAGGTATCAAATTCCCACTGTAAAACACGGTGGTGGAAACATCAAAGTTTGGGGAGCTTTTTCTGATGATGGTGTTGGTCCATTGGTGGAAATTCATGGCAATATGGACGCTACAATGTACAGGAACATACTGCAAGACCATATGCTCCCATTTGCAACGAAAAATTTGCCGCGTGGCTGGATTTTTCAACACGATAATGATCCGAAACATGCTTCGCGTCTTGTGAAAAATTTTCTCCAAAGCCGAAAAGTCCGTCTTCTTGACTGGCCATCGCAGTCACCGGATTTTAATCCGATTGAACACTTGTGGCAAGTCCTAAAGGATCGTGTTGGAACAAAAAATCACTCCAACAAAACGGAATTGTGGAACCATTTACAATGTGAGTGGAAAAATTTGCCATAATGAACGAATCTCGCAATTAATTGCGTCTATGCCTCGTCGGTGCGCTGCCGTTATCGCTGCTCAGGGTATGGCAACAAAGTATTGAGTCAAGTGAAAGAGCCCAAAATGTAATTTCTTAATATTCAGATTTTTTGTTATTTTTTTCATACTGAATAGTGTGTGGCCCAATATTTTTGAACCGATATCAATAGAAAAATGGACGAAAAATTAATTATTAAGAAGAATATCAATGTACACAACCCATTGTATTCAAATATAAGTTAATACGTGTTGCAATCACCTGTTTATATTTCTCCCACCATCGGATTTCTGTACAATATGTATGAAAAGCAGGATGGCCCGAAACTTTTGCACGCCACTGTATATGAAATGTTTAGGAATAACAAATGCACATGCCGTCGTATACATATAATATTACAGTTTCAAGACCCTGGTGTTATTTTGATTGGAAACAGGCATATCTCGTGAATTAATGTGGAATCGGGAAGTCTTGAAAAAAATATTGATGATCGTAAAATATTGTGGTACAAACATTTCAAATATTTCGTATTCTTTATAAATAATTATTTTCATAATTGTGACGTGTTTTAATGCTTTGAAAATATATAAAATTTGCCATAAATGACGACTATTCGTAAACAAGTGAGGAAAAGATATTGGGGCCTTAGCACAATTGAATTCAACATGGTGGTTCGATGGCTACGCGCATGTGCTAGCGATGCGCGCAAGTGATAGAGAGAGAGCATTTTTTGTTTTCTTCAACGTAATTGCCCTCTGTTCGAAGAAATTTTTTGCAGATCGAGTTAAGTCTGAATTTAAATACAAGCCTAGATCAATACACATTTATCTGCAAAATAAATCTGAGAAAAAAAAACATGCCGAGAGACTTGTGGTATGCGTAACAAATTGTTTCGTCTTCAAATTTCTTACAAGAACTGAATACTGCAAAAGTTTGCAAAAATTGTCCGTTTTATGTACATTTTTCTAACGTTTATTAGGTCAATACGATTTGTTAGTTGCGTAAATAATTTTGTAAGATTTTGATTTTTCTGCAAAATTTGTGAAAAAAAATTCTGGAAAAATTAAAGCGCAAAGAAAATCAAAAAGTAAGAAATTTTCCATTCAGATGTTTTGTCTCAAACGCCATGGTTCTCGAATTAAGCTACTCCTCCAATGGGGATTTCGACTAAGTATAATAAAAAAAAATCTTGAACAAAAATTATGAAAAAATTTTAGAATTTTTACTCTCATTGATTTCATAAAGACCCTGTAGTTTTCTTATTATGCAACATATTATGAATTTGGTATTTTTCACACAAAAGTGGCATATTTTTACGAAAAAAATTGCACGGAACTTTGTAAAAAACGAAATTCAAGTTTAAGCCTCCCTGTTACAAGTGCTTCGCCCAATATTAGACAGCTAATAAAAGCGCGAAAAACGACTATATTCAAAACCAGTTGAATGTGTATTTTCCAAAACGCCGTTCGCATAATTGAGATATATGCTTTTTTAGCAGAGCAATCGAACTTTTAGTGTCGCTCGAAGTTACGATCAGAGTTTCCATCATACCTTCAACCGGCAGTGTACATCGAATAGTTGCCTTAAAATATAAAGACGTTTACGCAACCTATTAATGACTGAATGAAATTTCAAAATTCGAACAGCTACAGGGAAATTCGATTCGTTTATATTTTCGCACAGTGCATTTCATATCAAAATTTCTCGTACGATAGTGGAAAGTACCTTCAGCTCAATTCAATTCTCTTTCACAGTTATCTTCGGTGTAAGCAGAAAGTAATCTGTCAGGGCACAGCGAAGTTGGTCAATGGAGTTATAAAAGAAGTCCATCACCATTCCGAATATTGCGTGCCAGACGATAAATTCGAAATAATTAGTCGCTTTAAAGAAGAGTTGTCAGAAGCACTGCGATGAAATTGGTACAAGCTAAAAAACTTGTACGATATGTTAGCAACTGTGTAAGTTTTTTTACGTGATTGCATGGTTTTTGAAGCATTGCTTTATGTAGACATCTGTTAGCATGTTTATTTTGCTAACTAATCTATGCAAAATAACAAATAATCTTGTTATCTATGCATGGTATTTATAATTTTATCTGATAATATTTTATACTGTGCTTTTTACACGAATTCGAATTACTTCTCAATGTATCGATGGAAATCCTGATGTTTCTTTTTTTGGCACCTAACATATATAGTCATCCGGAAGCCGCTCGTTATTTATCGTTCCGAAGTGTTCGATCTTTCATGCAAAAATGCAGGAGGCGGCATTATCCACCATGCCCTAGAACCATCGAAGAATTCGTGGGCCGACTTTCCGATCCAGCGTCTGCAAGATATCTGGAGTACACAAATGGGCGATTATCAGTGCGACTGATCACCGACGAAAGTGGTGCGCAACATGCTCTTTTTTTCGACGAAAACTTCGTTCGTCAGGAAATGAGCGATGTTACTAGATTGCTGATCGATGGGACTTTTTGCTCAAGACCCCAAGTCGCAGGAGTGTACCAGCTACTAACCGTCATGGGAATCAAACTCAACCATGTAAGAAATTGTTTACAATTTAATGTATTTATAAAACCTACTGGTGTTAAATTTCTGTACTATACGACAGATGAAACGGTATTAACCATGCTGACAAGGTTTTATATGCCGTTTTAAATTTTCTGAAAGTTTTTTTTAGTTACATAAGGTAACGAAACGTTTTTTCTTAAAAAAATAAATAATTTAGCAGTTTAGAAAAAGAATTGCACATTATGTTTGTTGACCGGAGGTCAGGACTACTGGTATTTTCTCTCCGGATATTGATGAATATTATCAATTATTCAGATAATTGATATTTGGTCGAGTAAAATTCTCCAATATTCGATTAAGGACGTTGTAAGCAAAATTTTCTATCGATAAAGTTGCTTCAAATTTGCACCACACAAAAAGATTAGTGATATAATAGCTCACGCAATTTTAAAAGGTTTCACCACGTAGAAGTCGAGTAATTTATTCAACGTTCTGCGTTTTAAAAGTTCCATTTTTTTTCGAAATTTTGGTTATTATATAACAAATACATATTACCTCAGACGATCCTGAATTTAGAGTATGTTCTTTAGTTAATTTGTAACAATTTTTTTTTTTTTAATGAACTTAAGCTCACAAACCATTTTGTATATAAGAAAAACTGAAAATAAAAATTTAGATTTGACCGCTGCCATACAACGTCCGCGATTCATACTCGACATAAAATAAATATCCAATATCCAAAAAATAGGTACTCGTCGTGGGAAAGCCTCAAATATTCAATCATTTGATACTTAATGACAAATAAAGTATCTAATATTCAAGAAATTTATATTTGATCGGGGAAAATTCTCAAATTATCAATTATATGATATTGGACGAAAAATAAAATATCAAATAGTCAAAAACTTCCTATTTGGTCGGAAAAAATGCTTCAATAATAATTATTCGATAGTTGATGAAAAATAATGTATTAAATATTCAAGAATTATTTTCAAATATTAGAGAAATATCTTTAAAGGCAGAAAACCTTTGGTCGGGGACAATTCTCAAATGATCAATTATTTGATATTTAACGAAACATATTGTTTCATAAAATATTCGAGGAATTTGTATTTGGTCGGTAAAAATTCTCAAAAACTCAACGATGATAAGATACTTTATGAAAATAATAGTATTAAATACTCCAGAAATTGGTACTTCATGTGAAAGTATTTTGACTTGGTAAAATGGTAAAATCCGAGAGAGGCATACCCACGGTAAGCTTGGCGAATAGGGGGCGGGTTGCTATAATAGACGATTCTAAAAGAGTGTATCTAAGAGAAAGAGAGAGAGAGAGAGCGAAAAAGTAAGAAAGCGAGAGCAAGAGTGACTATTTGATTATTTGAGAATTTTCGTCGAGTAAATACAAATTTCTTGAATATTTGATACTTTATTTTTCATCAAATATCAAATAATTAATTCATTATTTGAGGATTGTTCCTGATCAAATATCAATTTTTTGGATAATTAATAATGTTATTTAGCCAAATTTAGATTTTTCCATTAATTTGTAATTCCAACGTTTTTGGATACTGATTCGCCAAGAATTGAAGGCTGGAACTTATTCAATATTTTTTATCGGTCACTACTGTTTGATAAATCATGCAAGTTTACATACAACGTACAGATACACGTTAGATTATTATTAAACAAAACTTTTGAAAGAAGAATAAGAGATTGAGAAAAGTAACCCCAACTGTAAACAGAATATTATTGACGTATATTTTTCCCCATTATTTTCTGATTATGTTTATTTTTTTGGACTCCAGGGTTTTCCTTTCGTATGGGTCGTGATGACGAAAAAAACGCAGGTAGCATATGTTGCATGCCTACGATATATTAAAGAACATGTCCTGCCTGCGAACAATATTGTGCTTGCGATGAGTGATTTCGAGCGTGGATTGCGCAATGCGATCACGGAAATTTTTCCAGGAGTGCATAGCATGGGTTGCAACACGCACCATGATCGCGTAAGTATTTATGCAGTATATGATATAATTGCTCAGCGAAAAAATAAAGTACAAAATATAAAACGTAATACAAAATTACCACATGGACAGCGACGGATAACATTGTATAGATCGTGAAATTTTGCTCATTGAATGCCTTCAACCGTATTTATGTAATCGGTTTACAGATTTTCTCAAAAGTAAAATTAACTTTATACAATGAAATACCAGTCTAAATGTGCTAACGAATGAACGAATTTTAGTTTATTTATTGTCACACTTGAAGTTTAATAATATTGCAAATACATTTATACATAAGTACATAAAACAATATATACAGTAGTCGAGAATTAGAAGAGTACGGTTAAGATTGTTACCCGTTCACAAGCGCACTCCCAGTAATTTCAGATTGGAAAATGGTAATTCGTACCACGTATCCTTCTTTTCCAGAAGGCCTCCATTTAATTCGGATTTAAATTAATTAGTCTCCAGTCAATTTTTTAATAGTGTGAAAATTCAAGCGTCTCGAATTTGAGCGTTGCACTTAAGCGCACCGTAGTATATTTAGATCGAATTTTCCATAGATCAACAGCCTTCAATCGTTATTCCGATTAACACATCCGGAAATCATGTTTATTCCGTAATTTAGTTTTCCTTGACTTTCTAAATTATTGCCAATGCTCAGTCATCTGTTCTGCTGTTTCCAAATATGAAAACTGAAAAATAATCATAAAAATGTTAGTACGTTAAAACAAACGAGTTACAAAAAAAAAAGCATCCACTGATAAGCTCTCCAAATAAAATTCATCGAGTACCATTTCAACTATTGGATATTTATAAGCAAAAGTAATAATGTGATTTCAGGCACTGTATGGGAAAGCTAAAGCCCTCGGGCTTCAGAATTTTCTACGAACGAATGAAGAGGCTAAAATGTACTTCAAAAAAGTTCTGGCATTAGCATACTTGCCAGCTCACCTCATCGGGACCAAATTTCGAGACCTGAAGAATAGGTTATCGGATGCAGTGAAAAGACGGTTGCGATCATTTAACGATTACTACGCGCGATACTGGCTGGGAATCGTTAAACCGGAAGGTTTCAGTGTGTATGCACTTGCCTGTCGCACTAACAATATAGTTGAATCCTACCATAGTAGGTTGCAGCACAGGATGGAAAGTCGCCCTGGCGCATGGGATTTCGTTTGTAAGTACCACTTGTGTAGCCGAACACAACAAGACAAAACTCGAACCTCAAATGAACACTAACTATTGTTAATATTGGTAAAAATTTTTGCAACAGGCAAACTGCTTAAATTGCAAGCAGACGTTCGAACCGACGTTGAACGGCTAAAAAACAATGTTCAAATCGGTCGCCATGCACGATACTCATCCGTATTTAAGCAAAGACAACTGATCAGAGGTAAAACCGCGTTTAATCAACTTTCAATTCAATCACGCTAAAAGCATTAGAGATAAAGTCCTTAATTCATGCAGTTGTATGACGTTTCCAGTTTCTAATTTGCAAATATACTCGTATTCATAATACGAATCGTTGAGTATTATTGCATTATATAGTCATATTATGATATTGACTAACATTTTATTTACCATGGCATGAACTCCGCATGCAGCAGATCACGGACGATGAGTTCCTGAAGAAAGCAGCTGCCTTGAAAGGCAATGTTGACGCGCTCATCGCTCATCATAGAGATGATCAAGTCCATGATGAAGCTCTTGATGAGCATGAGCTGCAGGAAGCTTCACAAGCCAGACCATTAGGTAAATTTTTTTGTGGAAATGCATTCGCGCTTTCAGGAACAACTGTCTCAAAACACAATTTTGCAGGACTTAATGTAGATCCTGATTTCGACGATGAATTTTTTTCCGGAGAACCACCTCATTGGCTTCGTGATAATGCAGCAGCATTTCCCGAAAATGGTAATTATCAATGAAAGGTTTATGAAAATATTGATAAAATGTAGCACTTAATAATGCAATGGTACTCACAGTACTAAGTGATGAAACTAGAAGTAAATGTTTTCAAAAAAATTTATTTATATACTTATTGTTAGATGATGAACCCATAAACGACAATTCGAGTGACGAATCGATGGTGGTTGAGACATTCAACCAAAGAGGTAATAATAAATTAGTTAATCGTGATGAGTAGTTGCCGCCTGGGAAGCTCATACAGCAACGATTACTCACAATCATTTGCGATTCACAACAATTACTCATCATATATTAAACTGGAACGAAAAGACTGAGAACTTCACTTGAAATTTCATCTGTAAAATTATATTTACTTACATATTTAACCTTTAAAGGACGTGACTGATCTCTTTAAGGACCACCTGGTGGTCGGAGACTTCCCCTGAGTTGCAGGTTCGATTTATATATGAATTACTCGATTTGAAATAGGTCAATTACATTACTGAAAATTTCTTGCCCTCTAAAGGTTAAAACCAACCCCTTCGGTAACATCTGTAGTTTTCAGTTTCATTAACAAGTAAATTAACAAGTAACAAGTAGAAATGTCAGTAGAAACAAATTGAGCCTTATGGATTTTTTATCCAAAGAAGGATACCTGCCAATTGAGATAATCGAAGAGTCACATCAATCTTCGTCCTTGGATGATGCTGGAAATTTGTCCGCAGAAGATAATGCAGAAAGAGAGAATGTCGATGATTTCGAGGAAGACGCGCAGCAATCTTCACGAGCCAACGATATCGGTATTTCAAGAGACTCGGTAGAGTCTCGGGACAAGTATATTGACAGCCCTGTCGTCTGCTAGCCCGAGGCTCTCGCCGAGACTATATTATCTCTGAATAAAACGATTCGCGGTGGTGGGGGTAAAATCGACATGTCATTTTCTTGAATTGCGAAGCTCAGGAGTTATGTCGCAATTTGAAAATTGAACTTTTAGCTAATTAAGAAATTCTCTTTCTATTGCGCCCAAAATCAGCATGATCGGTGGCGTAATTGCTGAGAAAAAACTTTGCACGGGCTCAAGATTATGCAAAAAGTACCAACACATTTACGCAGCTGACGTATCCGTATATGGGTTCAGACCGATACATACAAGGGCTTCTTGATGCCCATCATAACCAATCACCGGTGAGAATCTATCCGTCTCGACCAATCGCCGATGAGAAAGTTTCTGATAGTCCTCAATGTTTTCTTGTATACCGTCTGTTATCGTCTGTTATGTTATTATAAAGTGATTGCGATCGTAGCCCCGTGGATCAACGGTGCAAGATTTGCAAATTTCGTTTAAATAAATAAAACATTATTGGAAATAGCAGTGGATATAATCAATTTTATTTTTTTCATAAAAGAAGTTCCAATAAGTTTCGAGCCCAATTCACGACAATAATATCTATAATAAATAAAACCTCAAAAGTGGATTAATTGATCTCATACAGTGTACTGAGAGTGAGTAAAATGTTGAGAAGTGAAAACGTGAATAATGTGTCGTGAAAATTAAGAATTATCTGTTCTACTTCGATATCGTAATATATACATAGATAGCAAATTTGCGAGATTTCGCGTCATGTTGACGTTTGAGGTTATGACCGCCGGAGTGCTGTTGCGTGCAGAGTGTAGAAAAATAAAAGTGGTTATTGAAAAGTGGAAGGAATCGATATTATTAATGACGTGACTAATTAGTGTTGAATAATAATAATAATAACAATGAGAAAAAAAAACGTTCGTTCATTATAACCTCTAAAACGTTCTTTCCAAACAGAAATTCTATGTTGTGTAATTACATTAAAGAAAGAGGTGGATGGTTGTGTGTAAACGAATTCAAATAAATTTTAAAAAACTTTGGTCAAGTAATTCAATGTATTATTGTCATAATTTCTTTCATTTAGTTTGGCTGTGTTCACCGGTCCCTTTTTTCCACCTCCTTAGCTTACAGTGTATTGTCATACCAATTTCTATTTGTTCTCCAGACAATACGAGAGATATTCATATTTCTATTTTTTTTATATTAATTTCAACAAGATAATTTGAAATATTTATAACAAAAAGCTTTCATAATTGCTTGTTCATACACCCAAGTTTTGAAAAATCTTTGAGCCATGTAAATGCATAGATATATTCACTTGAGTTGTTACATGATAAATTTGGAAATTTATTTCAATAAGTCATTGGGTGCTTAATTTTCATGATATTAAAATTTGTATCTTCGAAATGCAATGAACACCTCTAAAGTTCGACAAAGTAATGGAGCGACATGTATATTGAATATTTCCAGACCATGTTTGCGATTGGCATTGTGGGTTGAAAAATTCATGCCTGTAAGTCTACACCTGATCATTTTTGGACGTGATCAAATATTTTGTCTGCGGATAACCATGGAGACATACAAAATTACAGCATTTTGCTTGCTTCAACATGCATCGTATCTGTCACTGTTTTTTTGAATGTGTCATAATAAGTTTCAAAAATGTGGTTCATGTAATTTTGAAGTGTTTTTCCCTATAGCACCAAAGTCTGTATAACTGGTACGTAGCAAGTACCTATGAACTTTGATATTTCTGTGAAATAGCAGGTATGCCAATCTTTTAGCTTTTTGGTTCCGACTGGAATATATTAACGAAGATATTCATTACTAAAGTCTTCACCTACTTATTTCTGAATAGATCTGAAATTACTGTCTTCAGAAACTAATGCACAGATACATGAAACAATTTTGATTTCTGTTCTCTTTCAATTTCGCTGTCTTTTTTCTTTTTAACTATGGCTCTGCTCTTTCCGATCCTTGTTTTGACTCCATCGATTTGCAGCGGATCGATGCATATTATTAATTGGTTGCCTAATATGTGTCCTATGATTTTCTACTATTTCTTCATGCAGATTGTGGTAACGTGATTCAAGAGGTTTCCAATTATGATCATCAATCGCACATTTTGTACAACAGATTCTCAAAACAGTTTCTGGTCTTGATATAAGTGTAGTTATTCTTTTTCCACCTGGTCTGTCGAGTAATAAATTTTGAAACTTGTTCCAAAAAGTCTTTGGATGCTTTTTTTGCTGATAATATGAAAATTTGAATCTTCGGAATGCGGTAGGCAAACACAAATATTGACAACAATACTTATGAAATGACGTGTATGTTGAGTATTCCTATTCTGCAAACTGCAAATGTGGAATTATTGGTGAAAACATTCATTACGATAAGTGTACAGTTGCTCAGTTTTCGATTACGATTAAGTATAATACCTGCCAACATCATGGAAACCTACAGAATTTCTGAATGTTATGTGCGCTATGTCATTTTAATGTAACATCATGACTTCTAACAACTTTCCACTCTAATACTATAGATTTGGATCATTGAAATACAGCAAAAATCTGCAAACTATAAAATTTATATACTGTGCCATTCATTTTATTTTTTGACTCCCACCGTAACATAAATATGAAGTGAAAAATTCATTACAAAAGTCTTCAGTTGCTCATTTATGGATTTTCTGTGGATAAGTATATGTGCTAAGTATCACCCCCTATCTTTATGGTAATATGTAATGGAACTTTGTTCAGCAAGTTTTAAAGTATTTCTTTTCAAATAGTATTAAAGTTTGTATTACTGCGGTATGGAGCGAATACCTTCAAACTTTGATATTTTTGTGTCGCAGCATGTGTGCCAATTATTTAAATTTTTTACTCCAACCGTAACATGTAATTTCAAAAATTCATCACAAAAGTTTTCAGCTTTACTAATTATCTTAATTTTCCTTTTTCTAAATTCTATGCTTAAATTTCTGAATTTCCTAATTTATTTCTAAATTATTGTCACAACCGACGTTAAATTTTTATTATTTTATTTTTCTGTTACAACTTAACTAACACAAACTCGAACTAAGTACGCATATCACCTAATCAAAACACCGAATATAACGCATAAACATATCATTTACAAGGACACGTGCCTGACGCAAGTATTCTGGGTTTTACGAAACTCCCATCCGAGCACTACTGCCCTAAATTTCGGGGATTCATCGATTGATTACACAGATGTTTTTTCCTTATAAGGACCGAAAAATAGAACTCTGAACACTTGTGCCCAAGGTAACGATAACAAACCCCACCTATTTGACCCAAATCTAGCCCTATAAAAAGGCCAAGATTTGCGGTACAACTTGCATTCCGTTCCGTACCTAGAGTCGCGTTTATACTGTTCGCAGTAGTTCGGTTGTCATTCGGTTAGCCGTCTTATACTTAACCTCTGGACGAACTCCAGGTCTTCCGTAGAAGAGAGCGAGTCGACTCCAGCAACGAAGGTGTTAAGGTATTTTTGCTCCGATTCGAGACTTTAAACATTCCTCCAATCGCCTCGACTAGTGACTTCAAATATTTACGACCGATCGCGAAATCTAATAACGACCGCGCATCGACGAGTTGAAGACACCTCTCCGGTAACGTACCACGTATCATACCGAATCGTATCACTTATTGTAACTTACGCAATATCCATGATATATAGAGAATCCTAGATCTCTCTATCATATTCTACAATTGTACTTTACTAACACCTTACGTTGTATGACGAACATATAGAGAATCCTAGATCTCTCTATCATGTTCTACTACTGTATTTTACTAAAAATCTATTTTCATTAAAGAATGTATAAGGAATCTTAGATCTCTTTGTCCACGACTTTTAATACCTTTCCTCAATCGCAACTAGACAAAAGCAAGACTTCTCGAGGTCTCTCAGCGTGCGCCCACGATACTCGAACGAGTATATCTATATAATAACGCTCTGCGTATACATGCTGAATGGAAAAGTCTATGGGACATAGCGTTTGCCGCTCGACGCTCAAACACCCGAACCTTTCCTTCACGCTCCTCCGGACGTGACAGATAAAAATTTGGTGACAGCGGTGGGATGTCTAGTGCGCTGAACGCTTAATTCTAGTTGCTACTGATGAAACGAAAAACTAACAATTATACACTTTTCAAATAACGAAAATCAAAAAGGAAAAATACATATATCGAATTGCACCAGGAATTAAATAATTAAAATTGAAAACGAAGTATTAACGAATAAAAGGGAAATTAAAAGAAATTCTTCAAATAAATAAAAATGGCAGAACTTGCAAACATTACTCATCATCAAGCCATCACCGACGCCATGCTCACGAGTATGGGCGAGTGTATGGCCTTACAACAAGCACTCATGCATGTGCCAAGTTTTAACGACAAAAATATGCCCCTCAAATCATTTATAGAAGACGTAGAGAATGGTTTCACATTTGTGCCAGAAGGCTTAAAAACGTCATTTTTTAAAGGCGTTTGTTCCAAACTTAAAGAAACTGCTCGCGACGCAGTAGCCGATAAAAGAATAGAATCCGTAGAAGAATTGTCTACAGCCTTGAAAGAATATTTTGCACCTAAGAAATCATACCCATATTATTGTGCTGAAATTCAGTCTGTCAGACTAAGAAGAGACGAAACAGTTCTCGATTATTATACCCGAATAAAAAGATTACGAACAAGTGCTATCGCCGCTTTAAAAGATAAATTCACAGAAGCTGAAGCAAACCGAATGCTACCCATGCTCGACGGAGTAGCATTAGAGTCATTTAAAAGAGGCCTTTCAGACGATCTATTATACGCCATCAGCGTACAAGATCCCCAAACACTAGAAGACGCATTCAAGGTAGTGCAACGCATAGAAAGAGACATGGAAGGAGCAAATGCTCGAAACTCGAATTCACTAAGATACACTCAAATTGATCAAGATCGTGCGCCCCAATATAATAACGGTAACAATGGGTACCGCAGAGTTTCTTTCCAAAACAAAGATAACTTCGATAACAGAAATTCAAACTTCAGTAGAATTTTCCGTCGCGACGCACCTCCGCCTCGCGAACCGAGACCAATGCGCGAAAATTTCCCGGCGCGAAGACCTCCAATCAGAAATCAACCTCCAAGGAATTTTTACAGTTACCCACCGAACGGGTTTTATGGACCCCAATACTATCCGCCGGTCCCCTACGGACCCCCGATGTACCCACCGTACAACGGATACCCCCCAAACTATCAAACTCCACACGGGATGTATCAAAACTCCTTATTCAAACGCGAAAATTCATTCCAAGAGATGAGACCAACGTCTCCCCGACCAAGCAACACATCGGATAATTTAAACTCTCACGACGCCCGTCGAGCGGACGCATCGACGAGCGATCGCCAGAACCAGCGTCCCACTGCCGTGAAATTTCTCACAGCAGGAGATTTGTTAGATGGACCTGTGGATAAGGACGGTCCCCAATAATTACCCTTCGAGCCCCGGAACTCGAGAACGGCTTCGGACGTTTTCTTATAGACACGGGAGCCGATATAAACATAATTAAACTACCTACATTAAAGCGAAGGTGTATAATCGCGGGACACGATTTTCTAACACTATCAGGCATAACGCCCGACAAAATTCAAACTCTTGGCTCTACGGAGTTAACACTTTTCGACAAACCCGTTAAATTCCAAGTCCTCAACGAAAATGCTGCAATCCCTGCAGATGGAATAATAGGCATTGAGTTTCTTCAAAATGAAAAAGCAGAACTATCCTTTCACCATAATACATTAGTCACTACGTCAAAACCTATAACGCCTATCCCATTTGAAAATTTTCCCGAAAATGTAATACAAGCTCCAAACACAACATTTAACATAAAACAAAATAACGAAGGATCAACCTTTATCCTCAGAGCCAGAATACGCATGAAAGTCCCCATCAAAGTACTAAATCCAGATTTAAAAACGGGATTCCTCCCTAGAATCCAGACTCCTGAAAATATTTTTATGGGAAACGCAGTCGTCACGAATGATAACGGGACGTGTTATATTTATGCCATCAATTCTTATGAGGAAGATGCCCAAGTAGACGTGCCCCCTCAGGAATTAATCCCATTTGAATACTACGATTCCGAGGATTTTTTCGAACCCGTGAGTGATGGAAGCGCAGACGAAAACCCCATAAATAGAGATCAAAGAATACGCGAGAGCCTCAGACTAGACCACCTGAACTCCGAAGAGAGACAGCATGTACTCGACTTAATAAAAGAATACCCACACCTGTTCCATCTACCTGGCGACAGACTACCTGCCACCACAGAAATTAAACACAGTATTCCCACCACAGACGAATTACCCGTGACCATACGTCAATATAGATTTCCCCCGGCTCACAAAGAAGAAATCAATAAGCAAATCAATAAGTTACTCGAAAACGAAGTTATCGTAAACTCAACTTCCCCCTACAACTCTCCGCTATGGATCGTGCCCAAGAAACCCGATTCAAAGGGAAATAAACGGTGGAGAATGGTAATTGATTTCCGTGAACTAAACTCGAAAACTATAAGCGACGCGTATCCGTTGCCAAACATCACCGAAATTCTCGATAGACTCGGAGGAGCCAAATATTTTTCAACCTTCGATTTAGCTAGCGGCTTTCATCAAATTGAGATGGATCCTAAAGACAGACAAAAGACTGCCTTCAGCACCCCTAACGGACACTATGAATACGCTAGAATGCCATTCGGACTTAAAAATGCCCCTGCTACGTTTCAACGCTTAATGGATAGAGTCCTTCTCGGTTTGCAAGACAGCGAATTATTCGTATATCTAGATGACATTGTAGTTTTTGCCTCGTCTTTAGAAGAACATGGAGTAAAGGTTAGGAGACTTTTTAATAAACTCAGCAACGCGAAATTATCATTACAACCGGATAAATGCGAATTTTTAAATACCGAAGTGATATATCTCGGTCACATAATTAGCGACGGAGGCGTACGCCCCGATCCTAAGAAAACGGAAGCTGTTGAAAAATTTCCTGTTCCTAAAACCGTAACAAACGTCCGACAATTCCTCGGTCTAGCTGGATATTACAGAAGATTCATAGAAAATTTTTCTGAACGAGCCAAACCTTTGAGTGCCCTACTAAAGAAAAGCAGTGAATTTAAATGGGGACCCGAACAACAAGAGGGATTCGAATACCTGAAAAACGCCTTGTGCTCATCTCCAATACTACAATATCCAAACTTTGAAGAACCGTTTATTTTAACTACCGACGCTTCGAATTACGCGATAGGCGCAGTATTGAGTCAAGGAAAGGTTGGAGAAGATAAACCGGTAGCTTACATGTCAAGATTACTCAATTCAGCAGAAAAAAATTATAGCACGACCGAAAAGGAATGTCTTGCCGTTGTGTACGCGATATTATATTTTAGGCCATATTTATACGGCCGACCCTTCACTCTCGTTAGTGATCATGAACCTTTAAAATGGATCGATTCAGTAAAATTACCCGTCCAAAGATTGATTCGATGGAGAATACGACTACGAGAATACGAATATACTTTCCTATACAAACCCGGACGACTTAATTCAAATGCAGATGCACTCTCTCGAAACCCCGTCGTCCCAGACGCTACCGTGTTGCCTATCTCATCAGCGGCGAGAAAACCAGCTACAACTGTAGCCCCTCGCAAAGCTGCCGCTTCTAAACCATCTATAAAAATAGATCGATTGCCCGAACGACGAGGAAAACCCTTGCCAACAGTGCTAGAAGAATCAAACGTACCCGGTAATACAATTGCTGAACGAGTTAGGAATCGTAAAATCATTAGTAAAGCACCACCGGTAGTCCCAGTAAGAGTACCACCGGCACGGACGAAGTCCGCCGCAATGAAAACTGCTCCCGCTCCAAGCGCCGAACAAAGACCCCCGACCGCGCGGGCTCGAAACAGCGCTTTCCCGAGCCTCGCCGAGAAGAGAACCGTTCCTACGACAACAAAGAAATCTGTAAGCGCTCCACCTTTGAAACGATTCACCGACGCTTTAAAATTTGCATTCGATATAGACCAATCATTAGAAACACCGGATACCGAAACTGAAAGAGCATCGGCACCAGCGTCAAAGGAAGCTATCGTAGAAATAAACGACGGAGTCAGACCGGACGAATACTGGTGGGACTCGACCCGAGGAAGCAATGAAGCTAACATTAATTGTGGCACACAGACTGATGAAGTTACCGAATCCGAAAATGGAAATAATGAAATCGGGAACACGCGAGACTCGTTGATAACTTTCAGACATCCTGTAAGTAGATCAACACCGGCCGTTATACGCAGCGACGAAATAATAAGTAGCGAAGAAGAACCCCGACAGCCTATAGCATGCCCGCCATTAGAATTTGGTAATTCAGAAAGCGAATCCGAAGGAAGCCATACCGAGATAATAGAAGAAATACCCGCTAGGGACCCTGAAAAGATCGCTTCCCGAACAATACCTCCAGAACTATTTTATCCAAACATGAAAAATGACGATCAACTCTTGCAAATAACAACGACTAACGAAAATTTAACTTACCACAAGGGCAATTACCTACATTTCATTTCAGCCGATTGCGAATTTACAACAATTGTTTCGCGACTACTCATTGAAACCGACAAAATCGACGCGCAAGATATAAAATTTAAGAAACCGAAACGTAAACAAGTTTTAGTCACGAATAAGGGAAACCATAAAATACTGAGCGCGGTACTCACAAATAAACATTTTGAAACGTTTTCCGTTCAGGAACTCAAAGAAATATTGGCCACAGTAAAGGACACAATAAATAAATACGAAATTAAAACTTTACGAATGTCGAAACCCGGAGATATGCTAGAAAATTTCAGCCAATCCTTTATTGCTGATTTACTAGAAGAATGTTTAAACGAATGCGACTGCACAATAACTATTTGCCGCGGAAACGTAACAATACCTGATGAAGCTATACGTAAGGATATAATTTCAGAATACCATGAAAGTTTAATTGGGGGACACAAGGGTATTACAAAGACATACAAACGTATACGCGAACGATTTTACTGGCCAAGCTTGAAAGAAGACGTCACAGAATACGTAAGAACATGCCCGGAATGCCAGCAACAGAAATTAACTCGAATAAAAACCCGTGAACCAATGATTATTACTGACACACCTTCCGAATCCTTTGACAAAATTTCTATTGATACAGTAGGACCGTTACCACAAACTCCCAACGGAAACCGTCACATTCTAACCATTCAGGACAATCTGACAAAATACTGTATAGCGGTCCCGATACCTGATATAAAAGCTGAAACAATAGCCGACGCCCTCGCGCGAAATCTAATCGTTCAGTTCGGAACTCCAAGAATAATCCTGAGTGATCAAGGTAGATCGTTTGTTGGAAAAATATTTCATTACCTCGCAAAAATATTTAAAATAAAACATTTGACCACTTCCGCTTATCATCCTCAAACGAATGGTTCTTTAGAACGAAGCCACATAGTTCTGGCCGAATTCATTAAACATTACATAAATAAATTTGAGGATTGGGATAAATTAGTTCCATTCGCTATGTTCTCATACAATACATCCGTCCACGAATCAACCAAATTTACGCCGTTCGAATTAGTATATGGAAAGGCAGCGCGAATTCCAAGCTCCTACCCTCCACCAGAGAAAACAGAAACTTACGGCGACTATTTATGCGAGCTCACTAGCCGACTTGAGGACATGAGACAATTAGCTTCGAAATCTCTAATAAGATCGAAACACCGCTCAAAACGATATTATGACAGAAAAATACACCCCGCCAACCTTAAACCGGGCGATATAGTGTATGCAATAAAAGAACCTAAGAAAGGGAAATTCGACAGTTGTTACGTCGGCCCTTACCAAATTTCCGAGCTACTAGACCGCCACAACGTCATATTGGAGACATCAGAGGGTAAAAGACTTTTGAAACACGTAGACAAACTCAAACCATTCAACACAAGAGAGGGAGACAGTGATACTTCCCTGCGCTAAGACGAAAACCTTCGGAAAATGAGATGCGATGCAGTACCGAAAAATTCGAACTAGGCGAACGACCTGAGAAACAAACAAAAGAGAGGAAGTCTGTCGAACGCTATATCTAACAGACTCGAGAGCGCGAACTCTCGAAAACGTGAAAACACCTGGGCTAACTAACTCACCGTCGAAAACAAAAAAAAAAAATTTTTTTTTTACAATCGCATCACACGTGCGGAGACGTTCCACGCGCCTCCTAATAACATATGCAGAGAAGGAAGGAAAGGAGAAAATTTTGAGCGAAGACACGTTACCAACGCTCTATAAAACAAACATTAACTTGCATCATACCATGGATTTGAACGGTATGCCTAATAACCACATATGTAACCTGCTGCACCAACAGCCCTTTCGAAATTTTCTTTCTAAGGTACAGGTTAATAACCGAGCTTCTTATCATATATCCTCCAAGGAAGGGATAAAATGAAGTATATAAAGCAATAAAATTCTCGATCATACTCAGTATCATCAGAAATTTTCCAAGCGACACATCATATACCAGTCATACACAAAGTTCACGAAGCAAAATCACCCAATAAGTACAAGTCGTTAATTAAATAATCAAGTCCACAGTAAAACTTCTCGTCGCATCTTCGATCAACAATACAAATTCACAACCGCAGGTATCTACACAACCAACTCTGAAAATTTTGAAAAGGGAATCAATTATTTTACATATTTCTTGAGGAAACGAATTGATGATTTGCCCAACAGTTGAAATCACTAATAGCGTACAACTAAACTAATTTAACCATTGTAAAAGAAATATCGAGAAGTAAAACATCAGCAGCCCCAACCCTTATACCTCAAACCCATGAGTTACGCTGCAGAAACTTTTGCACACTCGTGGTCCCATCTCACCGTCAAGATTCGTTGCAGAGACGTTTGCACTCTTGACCACCTTCCTGTCCGAAACACGGGATTTGCTGCAGAAACGTTTGCACTCCCGCGAATCTACCTTTCGTCAAGATTCGTTGCAGAAACGTTTGCACTCTTGACTACCCTCCTCTCCGGAATACGGGATTCGTTGCAGAAACGTTTGCACTTCCGCACCCCCTCTCCTAGATTTTCGTCCCACAAAAGTGCTGGCGATAATTACGGTCGATATTTGCTACAATGGATCAAAGGAAACGCCGCGCGGGAAGAAAATACCAATTACGAAAACTCCACGCGCGACTAACTAATCCAAACGCGGATCAGTACATTTATTTCAATAATCAAATTTTACAACCGAGCCTTAACCAAAAACCATCAATAGTTTCCACAGAAATAATAAAGTCAAAAATCCAAATAAATAAAAATACTCCAACGACGAAACTATTTGACCGTAATAATCAAGAATTTGCATACAAGGACAATACCGCTGAACTGAGTCGCAAAGAAACCACCGACGACACGCCTAACACACACCTACACGCACACCATCGTGACCAACCAAGCCTGCTTTGAAAGAAAACGTCGAAAACTGAGAGCCATGAGCGCACCAATACCGAGCAAATCCCTATGGAAAAGAATTGGGAAGAAGTACCTGGTATACACCACCACCGTATACTCTCCGTCACACTTTTACGTAGTAAAAGCCAACAACATGAGGAAGATAGTACAATACAGTAAAACGATTGAGAAGTACCTTCGAAGGTACCCAATTTTTGACATGGGCTTGCTGGAACCTCAACAAGCCACTGGCTCCTATCAGTAGGAAAGCAGACCGCCACGGTAGAGTTAGTAGACATTGGAGGAATATTACGATTCCACGTAAGTGAATTAAGGCCGATACCGCCATCCATAGCATCAATACCAGGTAAGGCCCTACGGGTCCACCTTAACAATATAGAACCAAAATATGAGGGATCCTGGGCACTCAGTGAAACTTATTTTTTCGAGGATATGCTATCTAAACGCCCCTTGAAGATGAGAACACTGACCTGCCGAGGAGTAAACGTATGCGTAAGCCTAGGAATCGACATAAAGGAAAAACACACAGGGATAAGAGTAAAACGCACACTTCTCCGACGCGGACTCGCAACCGAAGGGCTCCCAGCAAACTTTCTTTTAACCGAATTACCGACGGATCGCATTAACATACTATTGAAAAAATCAGAAACCCCGAAAGCACAAAATAACAAATTAAACAACAAAAACGGGAAGAATAACAAATCACAGACGGAAACAAAATAACCCCTTTGATCCAACCGTAAATTTCAATGATAAATTCATAATGTATCGGAACAAACAACTAAAACAAGAAAATAGGGTAAAATAAAAAAAAAAAAAAAAAAAATATATATATATATATTTAAAACAAAAAAAAAATAATATAATAATTAAATAATAATAAAATAACAATATAACTAAGGATAAAGTAATAATGATAAGAAGATATAACTAACAAACCGAAAACCAACGTGGAAAACGAAAGCGAGACACCCACGAAGAAACAACCGAAAGAAACACATCGTACAAATAAAAGGGACGCTCGCACGCAGGAAATAACGATAATAAAACAACAACGAACAGAATTAAATTCTACATATGTATTCAACTTTCCCACTGGGAAAGCCCGTCCAAAACTCCATCTTACAAATAAAAAAAAAAAAAAAAAAAAAAAGGAAGACAGTGGTATCCACAGACACAATCACACACCCACACATCTCAAAAGGAAACGGGAACACGTAATAACCCACTAACCATAATTCTCGTATAAACACCAAAACCAGTTCTGCTCGAATTTCACATAAAATATATTCTTTTTTAGACAAAATGATTTTCCTCGGAACCACCCTTTTATTAATCACCTTCGGACTGAAAGATGCATGGACCTTTAAGGCACATAATATCCAACAAATCACTAATCGCGCAGGAATCTATTACGAACCAATGCACGAGGTCCACTTTACACGCACCGAATGGCGACTCACCACATTTATAGATCTGAAACCATTCGAGGACCACCAACCAACGTTCGCCGAGGTACAAGTAATGGAACACCTATGCCGGTACCACCTAGAAAATCGTTGCAAAACGCTTATCAACAAAGACGATATCACACTGAAGAGCACCATCATCAACAAATACTTCGCCTACATCCGAAAACAAAAGGGAATCGAACCAATCGCCAGCAGACGAAGCATCCCATTTGGATTCGTCGGGACAATCAGCAAGAGCCTATTCGGGACCCTCACCACGGACGACGCCTCCTATTTTAACACCGAAATAGACAAACTATACGAGGACCAAAAGAAAATAGCTGTCCTCGCCAAAAATCTAACTCACGTCGTAAAATCCGAAATACACGAATTATCCGACCAACTGAACAAACTGGAAAAAACTCACAATCTAAAATGGCAAAACTTAGCAGAATCACTCCACAACGCTACAACCACACTAGACGCCCGAGAAACAATAATGGAATGGCGAAACAGCATAGGAAACGTAGCCGAAACATATGTCGAGAGCCTCCGCGCCATCGTAAACGCGATACACTTTATTAAGCTTGGACTTCTTCACCCGGAACTTCTCAACCCTAGCACACTGGATCTCATAGTCAAAAGTTTTACGGAAACCCACCATCGATACCTTTTTCCAATTCCCCTCGACGAAATACACTCCGGAACCCTATCTAAAATCTCCCGTCTAGCGGCCTCCTACCACAATAAAAAAATAATCATCGTAATTAACATCCCTTTGTTGGAACCTACCAAATTCCTCCTCTACAAACTTCATCCCTGTCCTATACCCCAAGAAATCGGAAACAATAGTCAAGGAGCAGCATACGTGCAACCAAGAGCCTCGCATATTATTATCTCAAAGGAACTGGATCAGTACGCATTCGTACCTGAAAATGACCCGCCCAGATGCCAACACCTGCGCAACTTTCAAATCTGTTCACCCAGCTATCCAATTTTCGAAGTCTCGCGACATCAAAATTGCGAACTCATGTTATTGACAGATGGGGGACACTACTCATACCAGGACTGCGACATCAAAGTCGTGAAGAAACAGGCTCCATATTGGAAACAATTAGACACAATGTCCGGATGGTTATTTTCACTACCACGACCCGAGAGGATCCAAATCCTATGTGATCATGAGGTGGCAATAGTCATCGAAATAAAAGACACCGGGATCCTAAAGCTAAAACCGGGTTGCATCGCCAAAACTAATTATGTAACCATCTCGGGAAGCCAAACACTCGAGGGAACCATCAAAGAAACATATGTACCAGCATCGAGCCTAGACCTGAACGTTCTCGTTCCGAATATTTCACTTTACAAGCCTCTTCAGAACATCGAAACAATAGACCCGACGCCTGCAGTCGTAAGTCAAACGTCGGCCAACGGCCCAATTTTTGACGCCAGTCTGAGCGAGATAGAGCTAGAACTTATGGAGATCGCCTCACACAAACGAGAGCGACAAGGGCAGACCCAATATACCACCTTGGCCATTTATGGAGAAATCATCCTGGCCACAAGCTTCTTGATCTATTTGCTGCGATCACACGTTCTATGGTATACTAAAAAAATCTGCAGCCGGCGTCGAAAAATCGCACGACCCGCCGAAGATGACGACGATCAACCTGAGCAAGGGGAGCCACTGCAGTCAACATACAAAAGGGAAGACAACTACGATGTTCCACCCACGCCCCATCCGGTCTTTTTCCACGAGATGTCAACACAAACCACCGTCTGAAACAAACCACAATCCACGTATTTCGTATTTTACATATATACTTACCTCAACGTCCTAGTTAATAAGCCTTTTTACCTGATGTTTAAACAATATTTTTAGTGTAAAATCTTCCATTCTTAATTTTAGGTATAAAATTTATGCATATCGAATTCTCAGATACTTCCAAATTCAATAATAGTTCAGGCAAAGCATCTCTACCTACCTCCGCACCATTCATCCCAACTCTGGCCGTAATACACGTCGTAAACTCACCTCGAATCTCCACTATGGCATAGGCATCCTTAAAATGCAAGATCATTTGCATCACCGAAAATTAAAGACGCGACTAAGATCGTTCAGCGTCGTCAAAAGAAAACGAGTCTGCCGTCCATAAAAGGGACACGCAGAAACCACTGAACATGGAAGTATATCTATACCAGGATATATATATATATATTCCACTAGTACCCTCTCGTTGCATCGACCATTCAGCCGTCTAAAGCCTGAGAGAGAGAGGAATAAAATCACTAATTACGTGTCACAAGGTCCACAAATACCAATACCCCTCGCTCAATCCAAACTCCTGATCGATATAGGATGCAAGCCTTCTGAATGATGACCAACAAAAATTTAACTCTTTACCATTACCATTCAAACATATTTTCACATGTTTTTTTTTAAATATATTCAATATGCATGAATTTACAGACACCGAGGACGGTGCCTAATCTAAGTGGGGAGGTGTCACAACCGACGTTAAATTTTTATTATTTTATTTTTCTGTTACAACTTAACTAACACAAACTCGAACTAAGTACGCATATCACCTAATCAAAACACCGAATATAACGCATAAACATATCATTTCCAAGGACACGTGCCTGACGCAAGTATTCTGGGTTTTACGAAACTCCCATCCGAGCACTACTGCTCTAAATTTCGGGGATTCATCGATTGATTACACAGATGTTTTTTCCTTATAAGGACCGAAAAATAGAACTCTGAACACTTGTGCCCAAGGTAACGATAACAAACCCCACCTATTTGACCCAAATCTAGCCCTATAAAAAGGCCAAGATTTGCGGTACAACTTGCATTCCGTTCCGTACCTAGAGTCGCGTTTATACTGTTCGCAGTAGTTCGGTTGTCATTCGGTTAGCCGTCTTATACTTAACCTCTGGACGAACTCCAGGTCTTCCGTAGAAGAGAGCGAGTCGACTCCAGCAACGAAGGTGTTAAGGTATTTTTGCTCCGATTCGAGACTTTAAACATTCCTCCAATCGCCTCGACTAGTGACTTCAAATATTTACGACCGATCGCGAAATCTAATAACGACCGCGCATCGACGAGTTGAAGACACCTCTCCGGTAACGTACCACGTATCATACCGAATCGTATCACTTATTGTAACTTACGCAATATCCATGATATATAGAGAATCCTAGATCTCTCTATCATATTCTACAATTGTACTTTACTAACACCTTACGTTGTATGACGAACATATAGAGAATCCTAGATCTCTCTATCATGTTCTACTACTGTATTTTACTAAAAATCTATTTTCATTAAAGAATGTATAAGGAATCTTAGATCTCTTTGTCCACGACTTTTAATACCTTTCCTCAATCGCAACTAGACAAAAGCAAGACTTCTCGAGGTCTCTCAGCGTGCGCCCACGATACTCGAACGAGTATATCTATATAATAACGCTCTGCGTATACATGCTGAATGGAAAAGTCTATGGGACATAGCGTTTGCCGCTCGACGCTCAAACACCCGAACCTTTCCTTCACGCTCCTCCGGACGTGACATTATCCTGAAATGAAATTGTTTTCCTCCACAAGCAATGCAGGTACCTTAAACGTCTTTGAATTCCGTTGCTCTGTTGAATCAAGTACGCTCAGTTTTTTTCACTTCTTTGAATTCTGACATAATAAATGTTTCCGGGTGCCTTTTTTCTGCAACTATCAAACTGTAGATAATTGGATCTCCGCGGCCACTTGCAAACTTTGGAAATATATTTCATCGGGGGAATGTTTTGGATGACACGAAAATGTCTAGATTCAGAATGCAAAAACGACATTTAAAAATGGCCAATTCTGTTGTATTCGTTGTGTCTTGAATTTGATCTATCTTTTCTCTTTTCCTTTCTTTTCACTAACGTTATAAGCCGGAAATCATATCTCAGCCCGCAACACGCATTGCTACATGCTCTTGAGTTTCCATTGGACAAAACATATTAGAAGACAAGGAGAAAAATCACCAAAGTCCAAGAACAAACCTCTATCGAAATATTTCCAGTTCAAATTTGACGAAATTTAGGTCTTTTTTCGTGGAAACCAACGTTATAAGCCGAAAATCATATCACGACCTACAACCTGCTTTTCACCGTGCTCTTTGGTTCCTAATTGACAAAACATATTAGAGTACAAGGAAAAAAATCGCCAAAGTCCAAGGAGAGACCTGTGACGAAATATTTTCAGTTCAATTTTTACGAAAAATAGGTCTTTTTTCGTGGAAACCTACGCTATAAGCCGAAAATCATATCCCGGCTTCCAACCCGCTTGCGGCCGTGCTCTTGGGTTCCTAATTGACAAAACTTATTAGAGTACAAGGGAAAAAATCGCCGAAGTCCGAGGACGGACCTGTGACGAAATATGTCCAGTACAATTTTGACGAAAAATAGGTCTTTTTTCGTGAAAACCAACGTTATAAGACGAAAATCATAAATAATTCATAGAAATTTAAACTAATATCCTATAGTCAACTGAACATAAATAAAGAACTTTTGAGAAAAAAGACGTGATATCAAACCATAAACTTCCCCTAGGAAAAAAAAGGTTGGGACAAGTACATTGATGATCCCTCGTTTGTTGATAATTCCATCCATGAAAAAAACTTTAAAACAAAATTTTTATAAAAAATGGGCAAAAAAATTATTTTATAAAAAAAATACAGAACAATTCGAAAAAAATTTCACAAATCTTGAAAAAGCATTATCTTTAAAAAAAACTAAACTGTATCAATTTTTTAAAGTGTTAAAAGGATCAAATAACAAGTAAAAAATAAAAACCGAAAAATCGCGCTTGAAATCATTTTGGAAACCGATGCCTCATTCTTCTTATTTGATTCGAAGGGCTAAATCAACTAAAAAAATTCCATCTAATTTATGTACAGCATTAAAATTTATTATATCAATTCGAGGCCAAGTATTTTCTAATAAATGGAAAAAAGTTACCATTTGAGTTACGTGCAGCACTAAAATTTATGATATCAATCGAAGGACAAGTAATTTATGAGTAACTCCAAATTTCAACATTATGGAACTGTTTTGAGAAGCTTTTAAATCCATAAAAATCACATGCAAGCTAGTCATTTCTTACTCTATGATGGCAGAGACAATCGATTTTTTTCAGACTTTCAGGAGCTACTGATATTATTCACAATATTCGACGTCGATTGGATCGATAGAAATTATGTTTAAATATGAGTTAAAAGTACTTGTCCGGCCCATCACTTTTCATTTAAATCAAATAAAAATCAATCATAAAAAAACTGTATTTTTTTTATAAAATAATTTTTTTGCCCATTTTTTATAAAAATTTTGTTTTAAAGTTTTTTTCATGGATGGAATTATCAACAAACGAGGGATCATCAATGTACTTGTCCCAACCTTTTTTTTCCTAGGGGTCTTAATTTATTGTTTGAAAAATTATCATTTTGCATGAATAATTGTGCCAAAAGATTGTAGGAAACCAGCAAGGAAGAAAACGTTGTGGTCCTCGGTTGTTAAAATTAAACTTAAAAAGTTCCATTTGAAAAATATTAATGTTTTTTATTTGAAATACGTAACTTTGAAAACTTCCGGTGATAATTCCATTTAACTAATTACAAATATCAATAGAAAGATATTGAACCGTATGGATTTTTCATCGACAGAAAACGACCGGGTAATTGTGATTGACGATGAAGAGGTTCAGCAATCTTCGTCTAATCATGCTAGTAATGTTACTGCAGCAGGAAATCCGGAAAGGGAGAGCATCAATGATTTCGAGGAAGACCGACAGCCATCCTCACAACCCAACGATGTCGGTAGTTATTATTAATTTATTATTTGGAAAATTTCGATTTTACCTGAACAGTTGTGCCATAAGATTGTAGAAAACAAACAAAAAAGGAAACCTTGTGGAAATCGTCATAAATAGTTGCATCATGAAAGGTCCATAAACTCACGGGAAGCTATAATTTTTCAGAATCCTGAAAATTGACATCTTATAGTGAACGCTTTTATTTAACAACAAATAATAGTTTGGACTTTTTCAATATTCAAATATTTTTATATATCTAATATGTCGTACTGAATACAAAATAGCATGACATAAGAATATTCTTAACCTTGAGTTTAATAATTCTAGGTCTGATCCGGCAGCGAAGAAGAGAGGAGACGTTGACCAGCTCTGCTTCAACTTCTTCAACGGAACCACATCCGAGGAATCGAAGAAAGAATAAGCGACGAAAAGGTTGTATATTGCACTGAGGGATATAAATCGTTGAAAAAGTATGACAACTATTATTGAAAATTACAGAGATGAGAATAAAAGCTGCGGCGCGGAAGCGAGTTGCAGTAGCGAACGAAATCACACGTCTTCGGGAGGAGTTGACAGCAACCGAAAACAGCCGACGAGAGAGGGAAGATAATGGTAACAGGCACCATTGTTCTATTACTCAATTTTTTACTTCTTATTAATCTATTTCCTTATCGTCACAATCTATTGGTTAGAAAGAGGGACAAAAAAGGTCGAAAAAAGTGTAGAAAAGAAAATTATGCCGTATATAAAGAAAAATTATATAAATTACGCACTACATAAAGAAAAATTTAACCGCAGTCCCGAATCGAAATTTGGATAGGAGTAAGAACGATAGATAGAATGTACGTGCTCGGCTACTTCGTAAACCAAAAACGACAATGAAACAAAGCGGTAGTTACACTTATGGGTTTATGGGTGGTGTTCGAGTCAATGTATAAAGGATGAATTTAGAGGTGGCGTTCGATTCAACATATAGAATAATTCAACTCAACACAGAACCAGGGGACTGCGCGAAACTCTTTTCCTGCATAAATATTTTTAATATTCTTATAACTTTCGTCCCATTTTGCGTATGAACTTCTTCTTGCAATCATGTACCAACTACTCCACATTATTTTTCTACGAATTTCTGGTTTAAAACGGGCTGGAAATTGGCTGAAATTTCAACTCTGAAATTCAGTATAAAATATTTTCAACAAGTCGAATCAGATCATGAATTTTATCGTATTTTTGTACATATAAATTTTAGTGTTTGTCGACCACTAATTTTTGGAAAGCAAGGTTCATAAATTGATAATCCAAGACTCTTGCGTCAATAATTTGTTCTATCTCTGCATGTAGTAAATAATAATTGCCCGAAGAGGAAAATACGTCAAGCTGTTCTCCAAAAAGAATGTTTTTTTGGCTCATATTTATCAATTATGTACATTGAATAGGAATAAGAAATAGAATAAATTTACTTATTTACAAGCGTATTGGTATGGGTGACTCGTACTCACAATGACGTTGATGTTTTAAAATGAATATACATACATGTAATATTTGAAAAATCACTCAGCAGCAACAGATCTGAATTATAATCTCGAAATCTTGGCATCGCAATGCTGTCGTGACTTTAGATCCAAATATGTAATTTGAATAATTGTTGCCATACAAGGTAATTCGTACGAGTCCGATAAATAATTCAATTTCACTTTCACTAAAAAATAATGATGTCTCATTGATCGTTGTTTACCTTGCCGTCAGGTATCAGATCCGTAGGGCCGCTTCTTTTCGAAGTCAAGTGGCCCTCGGTGAAGCCGGCGTTTATTTCGAGTTGTTTTAAATGCTGAAGGGAAACACGGTTTTCATTGTTTTTTGTCAAGGAGTCTGTACACATCAGTGTTTACATTCGAATGCTTATTCTTTAAAAGAATGCACCGTAAATTCCGAACGTTCGTAATATCCCTCGCCGTCAGGTATCAGATCCGTAGGGCCGCTTCTCTTCAGAGTTAACGTGGCCCGTGGTGAAACCAGCGTTTGATGCAGGTGTTAGCAATCGATATATAGGGCCGCTTCTCTCCTGAGTTAACGTGGCCCTCTGTATTGCTTATGACTGTTTCATGTGCTGGAGGGAAATACGACCTTCATACTTTTTGAAGCCTATATTAACAATTGGTTTAAAGTCACGAATAGACGCGATGAATATTAAATATTGTTCTGATACCAATAAATTATAACGAATTTTGAAACGCATATAGTAACGCAGTAGATTAATTTGTATTCGTTTAAACATTGGGTTAATTTGGTACTTAAACGGAAGAGCCCTCCGTTTATTTGCAATTCAGTTCTTAATTTTTATTAAACATTTATTCAGTTTCTCGAATCGTTATCAAGATTCTATCAAAATGGCATATAAAATCTTAATCTTAGAAAATGGAAGCTCTGCAGCATTGCATGAATTTACGAATGATATTATTTCACTAAGTAGTCAAGTCAAGTTGAGTTATTTCGATTTTTCGTGTATCTTTGAACGTCAATGTATAGTGTAGAACTTTGGTACTCCTTGTTACATTTTTTTTTACAGACTCCTGTAAGGTGTGTTTATTGGAAAAGGCAACCCATGCGTATTGGCCGTGTGGACACGCTTGTTGCTGCCAAAACTGCATGAATCAGCTCTGGTATGAGCAAGCAGTACGGAAGTGTCCTATATGCAGGATATTAGGAACACAGCCCCCTCGGAGGATTTTTCTACCGGGAGACTGCTAAAGTCATATCAAGACAAAAGCTATCGAGAGGACATATATGTATAAGTTTATAAACGTTCATTATTCACAAAATACATCATAGAAGAAAAATTTGGTTGTGTTCTATATATACCTGTAAATATCCTGTAGTACAATACCCATGTTTGGGTTTGTTTGGGTTTACATACATACAAACATACAAATATTCAACATTTTAGAGCAGTTTCCAAGTACCATACCGCCATGAAAGATTATCAGAAGACAATTATACAATTATTCGGAAGCTTACGATCTGTTGTTATCCAGTTCTGACCTCAGTATGTTTTTAAATATTTTTATTGACCTAACAAAAAATTGGGAGGTTAAAGTCTCTTCATTCTTTTTTCTAAAAAGTTTCTTGCTTGGGGGATATTGGGTGGGAGGAGTAAAATATGCGATTCGATTATTCTACATATCAAACTCCACCCCTTAAAATATTTCAGAAAGCACGAAAGAATCCAATGAGATTATAACTGGAAAACAACAAATTTGGAGCTTCCATGAATAAATTTTTCTCTACCATGATGTTTCATGGAGATCCAATACTATGAAATTGATGATCCAAAATGTGACAAGTTTTTGTTTCTGTAATCATTTACGACAGGTGTATATCATTATTACGGTAATGAATTACGGAATGTATATAAAAAAAAATCAATGGTCGTGTAACATTCATAGAAATACGTATGTGGTTTTTCTGTCGAGGTAACGAAGGAAGTGATGTGATTTATTAGCTATTTCGACGTTCGCATTTTTGCCGTTCCCTATTTCGGCGTTCGCCATTTCAAGGTTTGTTATTTCGACCGTTCGCTATTTTGTATATCTAAGTTTTATTCATTCGAAAAATTCACTCTCGATTCATTTCCCCTATATATTCTGGTCAAGCAGTAAAACAAGTACTCTCGATTTCAAATATCAAAAATATAAATCTTACTAAATTAGTACGATCTATATTATCAGCATTTGAAATATAAACGAACTAAATAGGTATTTTCGAATAAATGCGCATTCAAAGAAGAAATATAGAATTTAAATACATCATTTACTTAATAGTTTGTCGGAAATAAAAAAATCGAATTATTTACTTTTCTATTATTTGACGTTACAAATTCAGAAATTTCGAAATATAGACTGGTTTACGATTTGGTTATTCTACATTTTGACTCCCACCCGCGGTGCATGTCGACGAAACTTTTTAAGATTTCATTAATTCGTTTGACTGAAAATAAGTTTACCATTTATATCATTTGTAAATAGGTTATATGATATCAATACATCTATACGCTGTGACGGGGTTTTTCGTCACTGCTGGCTGAAATGGTTGGAAATAAAGGGGAGTAAAAATTAAATAAATAATAAGCCGAAATTTCATAGAAGAAAATAATAACAAAAGAAAATGGGCTTTATTTCACAAGATAATCTCCTTGGGCGCCAGTTAGTTTTTATAATAAAAATTAACAAAAATAAATCTCTTTGGGTCTCGAATGTTAACAACAATTACGTCTAAAGCGGGGGAAAATGTACAAAACGGGGCTAGCTCGGAGGGAGAAAAAGAAAACGGGGAAAAATGGCTCAACGCTTTTGAGACTCACTATCTTCGGGTCGACGGGCACCTGTCGCTCAGGCGTCTTACATATACCCGTGAGTTTACAATAGAACACAATAATAATAATAATGCACTGAATTACGATGCGCAAATCAGCAAATAACTCGAACGGCGAGGGGCGAAAGGGAGGGGGGGGGGGTAGATCACGCGAAAAAGGGGCTTAAACCTATCACCACAGCACTCACTCGCGTTTAAAACAAAAAAAATAATAATGCCAAGATAATTACTCGGAGCACAGGGGGAAAATCGATAACGGGCCAGAAGGGCTCGGAGAAGTCTCGATAGCAATAGTTGCAATTGTTCAATCGACCGGCGAAATTGAGACGTGAGCCCCGACGAAAAATGGCGGAACGACCACGTGTTTTTCGTCGCGGCGTTTGGAGAGTGAAAACGACTTACTTGGCGTCGCTTTTATGCGTCGTACGATTTCTAGCTCTTAGATTTACTCCGATGGTCCTCAATACCAAGCCGGTGGTCGTTGAAACGGGATCACTGGGGAAAACGAAAAACTATTCGTGAAAACTGGGGGAACTGGGCCGTGGCACGCACGCCGGGGTCGTGATGGAAGAGATTGATCTCCGTGCTCGCTCATCGTCCTTCCTCATTGCGCATACATTATCGATTATGGATCCTTGCGCGCGCCGATGATTGTCCAATCGGACTCCTTTATCTCGCGCAGGAGTAGCGATTCGGTGACGAGGGAGGGTGAGGAAGGAAAAGGGCTAACGACGAGGGCTATCGATTGGCGATTGATGGCTTGACGGCGCGGCGCTGTTATCAGTCGACTCGATCGATGGCGCCGCCTGGACGAAGCTCGGCCTTACGCGCGAATTTTCGGTTGACGAACTCGTGATAACAGCTGGGCTGATGCGTGGCGGCCGGTGTTAATTCTGTCATAGCTCGGAACCTCGACGCCAGGGAACTCGTTCAATGATTTTCTCGAATTGGAGACAATTCCTCCTCGAGAATACGTTCGATGATGGTGGTTGGTTCCATGACTCGGTTCCGATAGCCTTTATCCGATGTTCTAGCCTTTTGGGATTCGGGGAAGGGGCTTTTTATCAGTGGGAGGGAATTACTGGGGGCAGGACTCGACGGGGACTCTCGTTCGGGGGGAAGGAGGATTGTAGTCCGCTGAGTTTCAGTTGTAGACGATGCGAGCGAGTGCCAAAACGGCCGAAGAAACTTATGACTAATAACAATAGTAAAGCAGGGAAATTAATAGGCGAAATTACATAAGAAAATTATACAGTTCGCAGATAATTAAAAATACAAGAAAAAATATAGCGATTTGTTGACGCTCCGAAAGTGAGTGAGCGATGTGGTGGATCCCACCACGACGCGGGGCGTTGCGGCTCTGCCACAACGTCACAACGCACATCCGAAACCACCCGAGACTTGTTTTCGTACTGAACGTCATTTTGACAGATGAGGTTATGATCCCCAAAGTGCTGTTGTGTGCGGACTCTAATTAATAAATGAAAATGGTTAGTGAAAATTGGTTAATGTATATTTTGTTAAAACTTGTGGTATACTAAACCGGTATAAAAGCGGCCGCGTAAATGTAGACTGTAATCTGTGTGTGCAAATAAAACATATAAAAAAATGCGCGATTCATATATCTCAACGAAACTTTTCAAGATTTCATTATTTCGTTCGATTGGAAATAAGTGTCAACTGAGATAATCTTTCAATTAAACCAGAGTTTGCGGAATATTGTCCAGTGTAAATATATCATCAGTTGCGTGATTACATATCATGTGTAATAATGTAGGTCATATATTGTAACGGTACGTTCGTGCTTGTGCACACCGTCACGCCTGGATTCGAACAATTCTATAATAAAGAAGAGCGGGCATGAAGGAAAAACAAAAGTAAAATGAAATTAGATTGAAATGACAAATGTTTTATTCAATTTTTAATTGTTTTAAACCAAATTACAAAAATAAAGGCATTTTATTTGAAATCGAGTTTTTCCGCTTTATTTTAATCGCATGTAAAATTTTATTTCCGGTATTTTTCTCCACACAAAAAAAAAATAATTTTCGCAGAATTAATTATGATGAATTTCGCAATGAATTTAAGCTCGCTTTTATTTGAATAATGATAGTTTCGCTTGCAATAATAATTTTTCAATAATTCTCGCCAACGCTGGTCTTGATAAATTTTTAATTAATTTTGTTTGATAATTCGATCTTTTGATAATTTGATAATTGAGCTATAATTCTTAGAAACTCACTTATTGACTCTATACAATCCAAATTAATTGTTCGAGTGGATTTTTCTGATCGATCTCACTCTTTTGACTCGATATAATTCAAATAAATTGTTTTCAGTAAGTTAAATTTGTTTTGAATAATTTATTTAGCTCAAAATGATAAATGACTCGAAATTGTCTCGTTTTGAGAATAAAGAAAATTTGTTTGATTTTAATGATTTCTACTGAATTTGATTACCACTCAGAAAACAATAACTCATTGATGGAAAAGAATCCACCCAGAGACCTTGAGACAGAACGAACCCGAACTGTCCCGGCCCCTCTGGCGTGGAAAGGTAGGAGTCCTACCCAAGAATCTTGTGACCGAACGAAATCGAACGGCCACGGCCCTCTTGGATAGAAAAAGGATTGGAAATCTACCAGGAATCTTGAGACAGAACGGAATCGAACTGTCCCGGCCCTCCTGGATAGATCGGAAACTCTCACCTAAGAATCTTGAGTTCAAACGAAATCGAATGAACCCGGCCCTCTTAGCGTGAGAGAGGAAAGGTGTTATTCTATTTGAATTTTGAGTGGGATATCAGCGATGTTATTTGGCTCTTTGTTTTTATGAGCGATTTTGAAAATAAGCGAAAATTTTATGTTTCTTTATTCTTTAAATTTGGGCGAGTTCACGCGGCGAGATCCGGAGGCAAGACTGGCTTTTGGTTATGGCATGCCAGTCGAGCTCTCAGGGATTCGAGACGTGACTGGCTCCTAGCGTGGCGAGATTCGAGACGAGACTAGCTACTGGAGCTTCTGCGCTCGGGTTTTTATACCCGTTGAAACAAAGGAAATAATGATCATAATACTTTTGGACTTTGTCCCTTTCTCTGATTCGCTGCGCGATTTAATCTCGAACCAGGGACTCCCACTCTAAATTCTCTGATTGGTGCGCTAACTCCCCCGCGTGGGTCCCAATTGTCTGAGTCGAGCCGTAGTCACACTGCGCATGTGCGAGAATTTAATAAAATTTAATGAAATCAATTTTTATTGCTTTTATGCCCAATTTGTGTCTTTTTGAATTATTCTGCTTTATTTATAATTGATTTTCCCAATAACAAAGCTTTTATTTCCTTTTAATTAATTATTCAATCGTAATTGCGTCTATTGCACGTGCCTATGGAAAGTAGGTCATCGCGCATGCGCACTGAGCACTCGATCTCGCAAGGAGAAGTTTACTTAAAAATTTAAATAATTTTATCCTGAAATTTTCGCCCATTTGTTCAAAAGACGTTTCTTTAATGATCCGCATTAATTTTCTGAACAAGAAAAGGTTTATTTAATTAAAATTGAATAAAATAAAGAATTTCACGAATCTAGGGAATTTTGTGGAATCGAAATTGAGTTGGCAGCGCTGAGCGCCTCGCTTCCCGAGCGCCGCTTCGCGAAGTGACATTTTTTCAACATGGCCGCCGGTGTAAACACTCGTGCGTGCCATGTCGTCGAAATAAGTGATTAAGAGTGTGTTTCGCTTCAATATACGAGTTCCCTTTGATAGCTGTGTGGTAACGAACCGGGCCGGGGTTTGACGTTGCGAAGTGTGGGACAAATGTAGCAAACGTTCGCATAGTTAGTGAATAATATAAATAAGGCAAATCAGTTTATCAAAAATAGGTCTGGAAGTTTTAAGAAAAAATGTTCGTCAACCTATAACGTCAAATTTTCTTTTTGCGATCTGAAATATTATGGTTGATAATTAATAAAACAAGAACACAAGGAACTGTTAGTATATATGATGTAAGAAACTCCAATCGAATAAATGTTTTCTAATTTATTTCTTGTGTCATCGGTATTTTTGAAAAAAAATTAGAGACAAGTACATTTATGTTTGATGTCACCTGGACAGTAGTCTCAGTGAAACCCTATGTGACACTCATGTAGATCAAAACACAAATGCACGATGATTTATAAGAAGTTGTTCGATCTGTTCTCTCGAAACTTGCTTCAAATGAGCAATTCATTACTAAAGGTTATAAAAAAAAAACCATTTCAAACGCAATGAATAAAAAAATGAATCTGTTAAATCATGGTAATGCGTGAAAAACGTTTGGTTCAAAGGAACAAAACGTGGTCAAATAAATGCAAAAGTGACGAGTACATCGGATGACGAGTGAAAAAAATTCAAAACATAATGGTATGTAAAAAAAATTACGAAACCAACTGTAAATAATTTCAACAAAACAATTAAGAAAAGCTTTCACGAATCATGAAAAAATATTATATTAAAAAAAATACAAATCTGTAATTATATTGTAAAGGAAAAAAAAATTCAAATACGACGTGAGAAATTCATTCTTACGGGAAGCACCGATTTTATTGATTGAGCGATTGGAATAAAAAGTGATGGGCCGGACAAGTAATTCTAACACGTATTTAAACATAATATGTATCCATTTTCTTATAACTCTTTAACATCGTAAAGTAACGAATGACTTTACCTTCGATGTGATTGTTAGAGTTAGCTAATTTATCAAAAAATCATAGGCAGGAAGCTGTCGAGTTCCCGTTTCCTTATAAGTTGTCGCTGTCGAAATGTCATTGATGACTTTACCGTTCCATGGGCCGGAAGGGTATTCTCAACGGGCATTTAAATACAACTTTGTGTTCTGATTCTGAAAGAAATGTGTTGGCATCGTTCTAACGGCTAAAAAGCAAGATTTCAAGATTTTTTATGATCGTTGATTTTTTAATAATTTCAGTAAAGCTTCCTGAGCCGGACAAGTATTCTCAATGTATATTAGCAGTTAACTTCATAATGGTGAAATTGTGAATTACTAATAAAGCACTCGTTTTCCAACTGATATTATAAATCTTAGTGCTGCACGGAACTTGATGACTTTTTTGATTATAAGAATTTTTTCCAGTTCCTGATGCTTCCCATACGAATGGATATTCTGAATTACCGATAAATACTTGGCCTCAAATAGATATTGTGAATTTTTATTTAATTGTTGTGCCGAAATCATTTTTAGTTGCGTTCGTAAGTATTTTTATGGAATTTTTTTTTGCACTTTTTGTGATATAATGCAACAACGAGGAATCATCAATCTACTTGTTCTAACATTTCTTTCCGAAATTTAGAACTCATCGTTCGACATAAATTTTGGTCGCATTCCATGTATACTTTGGTATTTTGTGACATATTGGTCCCTAATAAATGTACGCATCACGTAGTATTCTAGATTAATTTTAGCCTCTCACAACAGGGGCTTGAAGTATACACGTAAAACCCTATGTGACACTCATGTAGTTCAAAACACGAATGCACGATGATTTATAAGAAGTTGTTCGATCTGTTCTCTCGAAACTTGCTTCAAATGAGCAATTCATTACTAAAGGTTATAAAAAAAAATCATTTCAAACGCAATGAATAAAAAAATGAATCTGTTAAACCACGATAATGCGTGAAAAACGTTTGGTTCAAAGGAACAAAACGTGGTCAAATAAATGCAAAAGTGACGAGTACATCGGATGACGAGTGAAAAAAATTCAAAACATACTGGTATGTAAAAAAAATTACGAAACCAACTGTAAATAATTTCAACAAAACAATTAAGAAAAGCTTTTACAAATCATGAAAAAATATTATATTAAAAATAATACAAATCTGTAATTATATTGTAAAGGAAAAAAAAAATCAAATAGGACGTGAGAAATTCATTCTTACGGGAAGCACCCGGAACTTGAGAAAGTTCCAGTGAATCAAAAAAGTTACCATCTGAGTTATGTGCAGCACTACAATTTATGGCATCAATCGGAGGATAAGTATTTTATTAGTATATAATACATAATTTTTCACAATATGAAATTGTTCTGAGAAACGTTCAAATCCAAAAAAAAATCGCATCGAAGGTAAAAGTCATTTGTTACTCTATGGTGGCAGAGACTTACTTAGAAGAAAATCGATTCTTCTCAGACTTTCAGGATCCCCTGGTATTCACAATATTCGACGTCGATTTCGTATGGGTACAAATTATGTTTAAATATGTGCTAAAAGTACTTGTCCGGCCCATCACTTTTCATGCAAAACAGCATGATGAAAATCTGTATGATTTTTTTTCTCGAAAGTCTTGACATAACAAAGAAATGTTCCAGATCAAAAAGTATTGAGAATCTTCTAAAAAATACGTGTGATTTTTTTCAAAAATTTTCTAGCTATTTTTGTATTTTTCAATTTCGATAAATTTTTAAAATATTTAAAATCTTTGAAAAGATTCACATTCTTTGGATGATTCTAAACAATTTTTGTTATATATTTTTTTTTTTTAAGTTGAAACTTTTTAAGAAGAAAATTATGAAACTATTTATTATTCGATGGAAAATAATTTTTTTTCAAAAAGTTTCAACTGTACAAAAAAATTATATAACAAAAATTGTTTAGAATCATCCGAAGAATGCGTGTGAATCTTTTCAGAACTTCAAAAATTTTACAAAATTAATCGAAGTTGAAAAATACAAAACTAGCTAGAAAATTTTTGAAAAAAATTAGGCGTATTCTTTAGATGATTCTCAACACTTTTTGTTCTGTTACATTTCTTTGTTGAGTCTTTCGAGAAAAATACTGGTTATAACCAATGTTCCGGAAAGGTCAGGCATTGAAAACACTTTTGCTGGCCTTAATATGGTTATTTGAGTGCAGCAACAGTAACGGAAATCGATTTGAGGGAAAAAAACGTTCAAAATATTTGACTTTCTAATTCAAAACGCAAAAATAATGAAGATTTTGATTTAATTTTAAAAAATAAACGCCAGGTTCTGAAAGAGCACCCTCAAAAACCCCCTATATCAGATTTTGGAGAATTTTTCTTTTGTTTTTCAGTCAAAACTGCTTACTTGAAATTGTGTGTCCAAAAATATCGTTTTGCGTATTAATGGGTTAGTATGATGATGCTATACAACATTTTAAGGATAGGAGCTTTGAAAATTTTTTCCGTGTAGCAACATGCTTGTAAAATAATTTCTGAAAATTTCAAGATTTTCCAAACGTATTTAGGCCCACAGTAAAATCGTGACCACAGACGCAGAAAAATTCCATGTATTTTAAACGGAAAACTTCAACCCGCATGGTCGAGGGTTAAGCATTGTTTTAAAAGACCCCAAATAACGACCACCCTAATACACACATATACACACACGCGGACATATTTTATTTGGAACTTAAATTTTACTTTGTTGGAATTGAAGTGAAAACTCTCCGTGATTATCAATTTAGTCTTTTTGATGAAAAAATTTCCACCAATGCAAAATGAAAAAAATATTGATTGCCTCAGTTTCGATTTGCCAATAGAAATTTTGTAATCAAGCACTTTCGAATAGTCTGTTATACGTTTACAGACAATGCGATTATACTGCCTTTCTATATTTTTGTAGTCCCTGGCTCTTTTCCGTCATTCCTGTTTTGGGTTATTTTATTACAAGACGATGCCGCGTCTTTAGATATTCTGCAACCATCCATGAAAAAAACTTTAAAACAAAATTTTTATAAAAAATGGGCAAAAAAATTATTTTATAAAAAAAGCAGAACAATTCGAAAAAAATTTCACAAATCTTGAAAAAGCATTATCTTTAAAAAAAACTGAACTGTATCTATTTTTTAAAGTGTTAAAAAAATCAAATAACAAGTAAAAAATAAAAACCGAAAAATCGCGGTTGAAATCATTTTGGAAACCGATGCCTCATTCTTCTTATTTGATTCGAACAGCTAAATCAATTGAAAAAAATTCCATCTAATTTACGTGCAACATTAATCAATTATTTTAATCAATTAACATTATATCAATTCGAGGCCAAGTATTTTCTAATAAATTGAAAAAAGTTACCATTTGAGTTACGTGCAGCACTAAAATTTATGATATCAATCGAAGGACAAGTAATTTATGAGTAACTCCAAATTTCAACATTATGGAACTGTTTTAAGAAGCTTTTAAATAAAAAAAAATCACATGCAAGCTAGTCATTTCTTACTCTATGGTGGCAGAGACAATCGATTTTTTTCGGACTTTCAGGAGCTACTGATATTATTCACAATATTCGACGTCGATTGGATCGATAGAAATTATGTTTAAATATGAGTTAAAAGTACTTGTCCAGCCCATCACTTTCCATTAAACTTATTATATTTAAATAAAAATCAGGGCTTTTTTAGAACTGTTGGAGCACAAATATTCATGCAGAGGGAATTTAGAGAATTGTCTTCAAGTAATTTTCTCTTAATTGCACTAATTTAACAAGAATGGAAACAAATTGTCCTGTAATATACAAAAGATGTTATTGTGCATCGATAAATAAAAAACATTTTGCACATTAAATATGTTGAAGCTTCCAAAATAACTCCCCAGTTTGTATTGCTATGACGGCAGTTTTTACTTCTCACTTCTTCCAGCGAACGAATTTCATTCGGCATAACTAACCTAAGTCGCTTCAACATATTTAATGTGCAAAATGTTTTTTATTTATCGATGCACAATAACATCTTTTGTATATTACAGGACAATTTGTTTCCATTCTTGTTAAATTAGTGCAATTAAGAGAAAATTACTTGAAGACAATTCTCTAAATTCCCTCTGCATGAATATTTGTGCTCCAACAGTTCTAAAAAAGCCCTGATTTTTATTTAAATATAATAAGTTTAATGGAAAGTGATGGGCCGGACAAGTACTTTTAACTCATATTTAAACATAATTTCTATCGATCCAATCGACGTCGAATATTGTGAATAATATCAGTAGCTCCTGAAAGTCAGAGGGGAATCGATTGTCTCTGCCACCATAGAGTAAGAAATGACTAGCTTGCATGTGATTTTTTTGGATTTAAAAGCTTCTTAAAACAGTTCCATAATGTTGAAATTTGGAGTTACTCATAAATTACTTGTCCTTCGATTGATATCATAAATTTTAGTGCTGCACGTAACTCAAATGGTAACTTTTTTCAATTTATTAGAAAATACTTGGCCTCGAATTGATATAATAAATTTTAATGCTGCACGTAAATTAGATGGATTTTTTTTAATTGATTTAGCCCTTCGAATCAAATAAGAAGAATGAGGCATCGGTTTCCAAAATGATTTCAAGCGCGATTTTTCGGTTTTTATTTTTTACTTGTTATTTGATTCTTTTAACACTTTAAAAAATAGATACAGTTCAGTTTTTTTTAAAGATAATGCTTTTTCAAGATTTGTGAAATTTTTTTCGAATTGTTCTGTTTTTTTTTTTTAAAATAATTTTTTTGCCTATTTTTTATAAAAATTTTGTTTTAAAGTTTTTTTCATGGATGGAATTATCAGCAAACGAGGGATCATCAATGTACTTGTCGCAACATTTTTTCCCCTAGGGGAAGTTTATGGTTTGATATCACGTCTTTTTTCTCAAAATTTCCTTATTTATGTTCAGTTGACTATAGGATTTTAGTTTAAATTTCTATGAATTATTTATGATTTTCGTCTTATAACGTTGGTTTTCACGAAAAAAGACCTATTTTTCGTCAAAATTGTACTGGACATATTTCGTCACAGGTCTGTCCTCGGACTTCGGCGATTTTTTCCCTTGTACTTTAATATGTTTTGTCAATTAGGAACCCAAGAGCACGGCCGCAAGCGGGTTGGAGGCCGGGATATGATTTTCGGCTTATAGCGTAGGTTTCCACGAAAAAAGACCTATTTTTCGTAAAAATTGAACTGGAAATATTTCGTCACAGGTTTGTTCTTGGACTTTGGTGATTTTTTTCCTTGTACTCTAATATGTTTTGTCAATTAGGAACCAAAGAGCATGATGGAAAGCGGGTTGGAGGCCGAGATATGATTTTCGGCTTATAACGTTGGTTTCTACGAAAAAAGACATATTTTTCATCCAAATTGTACTGAAAATATTTCGTCACAGGTCTCTCCTTGGACTTTGGCGATTTTTTTCCTTGTACTTTAATATGTTTTGTCAATTAGGAACCAAAGAGCACGGTGAAAAGCAGGTTGTAGGTCGTGATATGATTTTCGGCTTATAACGTTGGTTTCCACGAAAAAAGACCTAAATTTCGTCAAAATTGTACTGGAAATATTTCAATAGAGGTTTGTTCTTGGACTTTGGTGATTTTTCTCCTTGTCTTCTAATATGTTTTGTCCATTGGAAACTCAAGAGCATGTAGCAATGCGTGTTGCGGGCTGAGATATGATTTCCGGCTTATAATGTTAGTGAAAAGAAAGGAAAAGAGAAAAGATAGATCAAATTCAAGACATAACGAATACAACAGAATTGGCCATTTTTAAATGTCGTTTTTGCATTCTGAATCTAGACATTTTCGTGTCATCCAAAACATGCCCCCGATGAAATATATTTCCAAAGTTTGCAAGTGGCCGCGGAGATCCAATCATCTACAGTTTGATAGTTGCAGAAAAAAGGCACCCGGAAACATTTATTATGTCAGAATTCAAAGAAGTAAAAAAAACTGAGCGTACTTGATTCAACAGAGCAACGGAATTCAAAGACGTTTAAGGTACCTGCATTGCTTGTGCAGGAAAACAATTTCATTTCAGGATAATTTAGAAATAAATTAGGAAATTCAGAAATTTAGCATAGAATTTAGAAAAAGGAAAATTAAGATAATTAGTAAAGCTGAAAACTTTTGTGATGAATTTTTGAAATTACATGTTACGGTTGGAGTAAAAAATTTAAATAATTGGCACACATGCTGCGACACAAAAATATCAAAGTTTGAAGGTATTTGCTCCATACCGCAGTAATACAAACTTTAATACTATTTGAAAAGAAATACTTTAAAACTTGCTGAACAAAGTTCCATTACATATTATCATAAAGATAGGGGGTGATACTTAGCACATATACTTATCCACAGAAATTTCCAAATTCGCAGGTATTGGCTGCAATTCAATGTTTCAAATCCATCCATAAATGAGCAACTGAAGACTTTTGTAATGAATTTTTCACTTCATATTTATGTTACGGTGCGAGTCAAAAAATAAAATGAATGGCACAGTATATAAATTTTATAGTTTGCAGATTTTTGCTGTATTTCAATGATCCAAATCTATAGTATTAGAGTGGAAAGTTGTTAGAAGTCATGATGTTACATTAAAATGACATAGCGCACATAACATTCCGAAATTCTGTAGGTTTCCATGATGTTGGCAGGTATTATACTTAATCGCATCGAAAACTGAGCAACTGTACACTTATCGTAATGAATGTTTATCACCAATAATTCCACATTTGCAGTTTGCAGAATAGGAATACTCAACATACACGTCATTTCATAAGTATTGTTGTCAATATTTGAGTTTGCCTACCGCATTCCGAAGATTCAACTTTTCATATTATCAGCAAAAAAAGCATCCAAAGACTTTTTGGAACAAGTTTCAAAATTTATTACTCGACAGACCAGGTGGAAAAAGAATAACTACACTTATATCAAGACCAGAAACTGTTTTGAGAATCTGTTGTACAAAATGTGCGATTGATGATCATAATTGGAAACCTCTTGAATCACGTTACCACAATCAGCATGAAGAAATAGTAGAAAATCATAGAACACATATTAGGCAACCAATTAATAATATGCATCGATCCGCTGCAAACCGATGGAGTCAAAACAAGGATCGGAAAGAGCAGAGCCATAGTTAAAAAGAAAAAAGACAGCGCAATTGAAAGAGAACAAAAATCAAAATTGTTTCATGTATCTGTGCATTAGTTTCTGAAGACAGTAATTTCAGATCTATTCAGAAATAAGTAGGTGAAGACTTTAGTAATGAATATCTTCGTTAATATATTCCAGTCGGAACCAAAAAGCTAAAAGATTGGCATACCTGCTATTTCACAGAAATATCAAAGTTCATAGGTACTTGCTACGTACCAGTTATACAGACTTTGGTGCTATAGGGAAAAACACTTCAAAATTACATGAACCACATTTTTGAAACTTATTATGACACATTCAAAAAAAAAGTGATAGATACGATGCATGTTGAAGCAAGCAAAATGCTGTAATTTTGTATGTCTCCATGGTTATCCGCAGACAAAATATTTGATCACATCCAAAAATTATCAGACGTAGACTTACACACATGAATTTTTCAACCCATGATGCCAATCGCAAACATGGTCTAGAAATATTCAATATACATGTCGCTTCATCACTTTGTCGAACTTTAGAGGTGTTCATTGCATTTCGAAGATACAAATTTTGATATCATGAAAATTAAGCACCCAATGACTTATTGAAATAAATTTCCAAATTTATCATGTAACAATTCAAGTGAATATATCTATGCATTTACATGGCCCAAAGATTTTTCAAAACTTGGGTGTATGAACAAGCAATCATGAAGGCTTTTTGTTATAAATTTCAAATTATCTTGTTGAAATCAATATAAAGAAATAGAAATACGAATATCTCTCGTATTGTCTGGAGAACGGATAGAAATTGGTATGACAATACACTGTAATAAGCTAAGGAGGTGGAAAAAAGGGACCGGTGAACACAGCCAAACTAAATGGAAGAAATTATGACAACATCACATTGAATTACTTGACCAAAGTTTTTTAAAATTTATTTGAATTCGTTTACACACAACCATCCAACTCTTTCTTTAATGTAATTACACAACATAGAATTTCTGTTTGGAAAGAACGTTTTAGAGGTTATAATGAACGAACGTTTTTTTTCTCATTGTTATTATTATTATTATTATTCAACAGTAATTAGTCACGTCATTAATAATATCGATTCCTTCCACGTTTCAATAACCACTTTTATTTTTCTACACTCTGCACACAACAGCACTCCGGCGGTCATAACCTCAAACGTCAACATGACGCGAAATCTCGCAAATTTGCTATCTATGTATATATTACGATATCGAAATAGAACAGATAATTCTTAATTTTCACGACACACATTATTCACGTTTTCACTTCTCAACATTTTACTCACTCTCAGTACACTGTATGATATCAATTAATCCACTTTTGAGGTTTTATTTATTATAGATATTATTGTCGTGAATTGGGCTCGAAACTTATTGAAAGTTCTTTTATGAAAAAAATAAAATTGATTATATCCACTGCTATTTCCAATAATGTTTTATTTATTTAAACGAAATTTGCAAATCTTGCACCGTTGATCCACGGGGCTACGATCGCAATCACTTTTCAAGAGACTCGGCAGAGTCTCGGGACAAGTACATTGACAGCCCTGTCGTCTGCTGGCCCGAGGCTCTCGCCGAGACTATATTATCTCTGAATAAAACGATTCGCGGTGGTGGGGGTAAAATCGACATGTCATTTTCTTGAATTGCGAAGCTCAGGAGTTATGTCGCAATTTGAAAATTGAACTTTCAGCTAATTAAGAAATTCTCTTTCGATTGCGCCCAAAATCAGCATGATCGGTGGCGTAATTGCTGAGAAAAAACTTTGCACGGGCTCAAGATTATGCAAAAAGTACCAACACTTTTACGCAGCTGACGTATCCGTATATGGGTTCAGACCGATACATACAAGGGCTTCTTGATGCCCATCATAACCAATCACCGGTGAGAATCTATCCGTCTCGACCAATCGCCGATGAGAAAGTTTCTGATAGTCCTCAATGTTTTCTTGTATACCGTCTGTTATCGTCTGTTATGTTATTATTCCCCTAGGAAAAAAAAGGTTGGGGCAAGTACATTGATGGTCCCTCGTTTGCTGATAATTCCATCCATGAAAATGTTACGTCCTAGCATTACGCTAAACGCCCCTCACTTTTTCTCTTCAACTCAAACGCTATCACGAGTATATTCCTAACCTTTATCATCATTTGTCGATACATAGTTCGTATCTAAGAATATATATAAACACAGAGCGTATCCAGACCATCCATAACAAATATATCCTGCGAGACACTCGGCGCTCGCACATATTTTTTTCCTCAACTGTCCATTCTTTAAACACTCACAACGCGTGCCCTAGACTCTCCCCGACGTTCCGGCGCCATAAATAATCCTACAAGACGAGCACGGAAAACCAGAAATAAACAGTCCAAGACCGATTTCCTATCCTTGAATTTATTATCAATGCAGCATTTCCTAAATCCACATAAAATTCCAGAGATGCGTTCCGAAACTCGCGTTTCCCACGAGTCCCGAAAACAGATGCTCTTATCTCAAGTGCAACACGTGCACATCTCAGAACTCCGCTCAACACACTTTCCCTAATTCTAAGAAATCTCGAGCGACTTTTCCTCCAATCATATCTCCGGAAAAGTCTCCCCCATATTCAAATCCAATCATCAAATCAGACGATACTTTTTACCCAATCCAAACTAAAAAACCACAGAGAACAACCCCCTCTACAGCATCCTACCCCCAAAAAACACATCCTCCTCTCGAACTCTAACTAGGCTAAGAATCTTAGTTGTTAGTCAGTTAGCATCGAACTATAAAGACATTAACATCGGAGAACTCTCCTCTCTCTAAATCCTAATTCATCTTAGAGAGCTCCGAATAATAGCTAACTCTTTGTTTAACAGTTTAATTTCTTAATTTGTAAAGTAAATAAGTGCATAAGTGTCTCAATAAACACATCAGAATATTTTGTAATAAACAAAATATCATCGAGTGTACTTATTTCATCAAGCCTTCGACACCGCTCAACAATTGGAAAATCCTTCCAATTCGCGGGCACAACCACAATAAAAGGTCACGTATACCTGAAAATATAGTATATGTTCTCGGGCCTCGCACAAGTCCCAAAGAAGACTCACTGGCAGAGGTACTCAACGTACACTCTGCTTCTCTAAATCGGCGACTGTGCGCCCCCAACTAATCCTCCCTCCTGGGACGTAACAAAAAAAACTTTAAAACAAAATTTTTATAAAAAATGGGCAAAAAAATTATTTTATAAAAAAAATACAGAACAATTCGAAAAAAATTTCACAAATCTTGAAAAAGCATTATCTTTAAAAAAAACTAAACTGTATCTATTTTTTAAAGTGTTAAAAGAATCAAATAACAAGTAAAAAATAAAAACCGAAAAATCGCGTTTGAAATCATTTTGGAAACCGATGCCTCATTCTTCTTATTTGATTCGAAGGGCTAAATCAATTTTAAAAAATTCCATCTAATTTACGTGCAGCATTAAAATTTATTATATCAATTCGAGGCCAAGTATTTTCTAATAAATTGAAAAAAGTTACCATTTGAGTTACGTGCAGCATTAAAATTTATGATATCAATCGAAGGACAAGTAATTTATGAGTAACTCCAAATTTCAACATTATGGAACTGTTTTAAGAAGCTTTTAAATCCAAAAAAATCACATGCAAGCTAGTCATTTCTTACTCTATGGTAGCAGAGACAATCGATTCCCCTCTGACTTTCAGGAGCTACTGATATTATTCACAATATTCGACGTCGATTGGATCGATAGAAATTATGTTTAAATATGAGTTAAAAGTACTTGTCCGGCCCATCACTTTTCATTTAAATCAAATAAAAATCAATCATAGAAAAACGAAACTGTACGGGAGAATCCGGTTAAAAATTTATTGAAATGTGATTTAGGTTAGTTATGCCGAATGAAATTCGTTCGCTGGAAGAAGTGAGAAGTAAAAACTGCCGTCGTAGCAATACAAACTGGGGAGTTATTTTGGAAGCTTCAACATATTTTATGTGCAAAATGTTTTTTATTTATCGATGCACAATAACATCTTTTGTATATTACAGGACAATTTGTTTCCATTCTTATTAAATTAGTGCAATTAAGAGAAAATTACTTGAAGATAACTCTCTGAATTCCCTCTGCATGAATATTTGTGCTCCAACAGTTCTAAAAAAGCCCTGATTTTTATTTAAATATAATAAGTTTAATGGAAAGTGATGGGCCGGATAAGTACTTTTAACTCATATTTAAACATAATTTCTATCGATCCAATCGACGTCGAATATTGTGAATAATATCAGTAGCTCCTGAAAGTCAGAGGGGAATCGATTGTCTCTGCCACCATAGAGTAAGAAATGACTAGCTTGCATGTGATTTTTTTGGATTTAAAAGCTTCTTAAAACAGTTCCATAATGTTGAAATTTGGAGTTACTCATAAATTACTTGTCCTTCGATTGATATCATAAATTTTAATGCTGCACGTAACTCAAATGGTAACTTTTTTCAATTTATTAGAAAATACTTGGCCTCGAATTGATATAATGAATTTTAATGCTGCACGTAAATTAGATGGAATTTTTTAAAATTGATTTAGCCCTTCGAATCAAATAAGAAGAATGAGGCATCGGTTTCCAAAATGATTTCAAACGCGATTTTTCGGTTTTTATTTTTTACTTGTTATTTGATTCTTTTAACACTTTAAAAAATAGATACAGTTTAGTTTTTTTTAAAGATAATGCTTTTTCAAGATTTGTGAAATCTTTTTCGAATTGTTCTGTATTTTTTTTATAAAATAATTTTTTTGCCCATTTTTTATAAAAATTTTGTTTTAAAGTTTTTTTCATGGATGGAATTATCAGCAAACGAGGGACCATCAATGTACTTGCCCCAACCTTTTTTTTCCTAGGGGAATAATAACATAACAGACGATAACAGACGGTATACAAGAAAACATTGAGGACTATCAGAAACTTTCTCATCGGCGATTGGTCGAGACGGATAGATTGTCACCGGTGATTGGTTATGATGGGCATCAAGAAGCCCTTGTATGTATCGGTCTGAACCCATATACGGATACGTCAGCTGCGTAAATGTGTTGGTACTTTTTGCATAATCTTGAGCCCGTGCAAAGTTTTTTCTCAGCAATTACGCCACCGATCATGCTGATTTTGGGCGCAATCGAAAGAGAATTTCTTAATTAGCTGAAAGTTCAATTTTCAAATTGCGACATAACTCCTGAGCTTCGCAATTCAAGAAAATGACATGTCGATTTTACCCCCACCACCGCGAATCGTTTTATTCAGAGATAATATAGTCTCGGCGAGAGCCTCGGGCCAGCAGACGACAGGGCTGTCAATGTACTTGTCCCGAGACTCTGCCGAGTCTCTTGATAAGATTTAAATTGCATTAACGCATTTAAGATGTAAGAGAATATCTATTTTCTCATAGACATAAAAATTCTTTGTGACCAGCACTTACAATTTTTGTTGCGAGATATCGAAAAATAAAAATTCTAGTAGGGAGTCATCAAAACTTACTTTTGATCCTGAAGCCAGTTGATGGCCAAATGCATCTTAAGCCAGAATTGAAATTTCAGATTTCACCAAACAGCAAAAACACCAATATTTTCTCTTGATCTACGATCAAAAGTTTTTACTATGCCGTCTAGCTGTATAACGAACTGCAACATGTCGTCTCTTAGAAAAAACAGCCAAGTTGGTAGCCTCCGAAGTTTCACCCAAAAGAACCTGAGCCTGTATTTTGAATGAAATATTGTTTTTAGAGTTGTACCTAATTTTACTACTGTCGAGGGCTTTATTTTAACGACCAAAACCTTCACCAACCAAAGTCACAAATTTTACATTTGTTCATATATCGATGAAACTGTACCTTTTCTCCAAGCCTCGAATCGCAAATACAAACATGTTCACGAACTTCAACGGTCACAAATCATCCCTCCTGTCCTTCGCACGTCACAAAAACTACATTTTTGAATTTGTTATAATTTTCCTGGAAGCATGTATCGCAATGTTGCTTGGTTAACCTCATTCGTGTTGACGTCATTGTTTCGATTTGATATCACTGTACCGTTATTTAATGATATCGAAGTAGAACAGATAATACATTATTCACTTTTTCACTTCTCAACATTTTACTCACTTTCAGTACACTGTATATGATATGAGATCAATTAATCCACTTTTGAATTTTTATATTTATTATATGTATTATTGTCGTGAATTGGGCTCGAAACTTATTGAAACTTCTTTTATGAAAAAAATAAAATTGATTATATCCACTGGTATTTCCAATAATTTTTATTTTTCAAACGAAATTTGCAAATCTTGCACCACGATCGCAATCACTTTATAATAACATAAGGCCTGCTACACACGGTCAATAATATTGCGTAATATAGGTGATATTGCACAATATTATTGAACGTGAAGATGTAGTATTGAAACATTGCGCAATCATTGAACAGTGTTTGAGCTATCTTATAAATTGATATGACGCACTACACACCATACAAACTTATTGTGCAATATATACTGTGCAATATTATAGACCGTGTGTAGCGGGCCTAACAGACGATAACAGACGGTATACAAGAAAACATTGAGGACTATCAGAAACTTTCTCATCGGCGATTGGTCGAGACGGATAGATTCTCACCGGTGATTGGTTATGATGGGCTTCAAGAAGCCCTTGTATGTATCGGTCTGAACCCATATACGGATACGTCAGCTGTGTAAATGTATTGGTTATTTTTGCATAATCTTGAGCCCATGCAAAGTTTTTTCTCAGTAATTACGCCACCGATCATGCTGATTTTGGGCGCAATTGAAAGAGAATTTATTAATTGGCTTAAACTTCAATTTTCAAGTTGCGAAATGACTCCTGAGTTTCATTATTCTGCAAAATAACATTTCGATTTTACCCCCACTACCACGAATCGGTTTATTCAGAGATATTATAGTCTCGGCGAGAGCCTCGGGCCAGCAGACGACAGAGCTGTCAATGTACTTGTCCCGAGACTCTACCGAGTCTCTTGATAACAAACATCGACAAGTTTGATGATACAATCAGAGAGCTGATGAGAAAGAGCGGAGGCATGGATTTTTATTTCTAATGTTTCAGAATCCGGACTACATCTCAAGATATATATAGAAAAAATCTCTAACCTGTCTAAATATTTTGACCATCAATCCGAACGTTGTTGACAATTTTCGTTTTTTTTTCCATTACCCAACACTCTTGGATTCCTCGGTCTTTATCTCTTTCTTCTTCACTTTTTCTCACCACTTTCACTAAAACATTGTACTGCTTTTATGTATTTTCTACAGAACCGGAAAAAATTGGAACAGTTTCGGTGAATTGTAACATTCGCGATCTTTATAACCTCATTTAGTTAGCATTGAAATAACACACCATACGTCATATCATAACGGAAATATATAGGTATATACTTGTACTACCGACCGGGATATCGGTGAACTGTCAAATTCGCGATCTTTATAACCTCATCATCTATCAGCATAAACAACACACCATACGTCATACGACACGAAAATATGTAGGTATATATTGGTATTATGGCACCAGAAAAAAAAATTTCGGTATATAAAATGTATTATGGCACCAGATTTGTCACTAGATATAAAACAAATAAACATCAAAAATGTGTAAAAAAATCCGACCCATTTTTTGATGCAATTAAAAAATAAATAATTAATATCCCTTCAACGCGTCAAGCTACAGAGTTCGAAGAGGTCGCAATCGAAAGAAAAAAAATAATAAAAAATATGTCAACGTATAATATTCTCCGAAATGATATAGTTAATTAATTATTGAAGAAACAAATTTTGAAAATTTTCGAAAACAATTGGAAACGCTATCGCTCCGGTAAAGAGTCTCTGGCAGCAACTCGTCATATCTTATAAATGTACTTGTCTCAGAGTCGCTGCCGCGACTCTAGATATTCCCACATTTTGCTTCCTATTGAGTCTGGCTCTGCTCTTTCCGATCCTTGTTTTGACTCCATCGGTTTGCAGCGGATTGATACATAGTATTAATTGGTTGCCTAATATGTGTCCTATAATGTTCTACTATTTCTTCATGCTGATTGTGGTAACATGATTCAAGTGGTTTCCAACTATGATCATCAATCGCACATTTTGTATATCAGATTCTTAAAACAGTTTCTGGTATTGATATAAGTGTTGTTATACTTTTTCCACCTGGTCTGTCGAGTAATAAATTTTGAAACTTCTTCCAAAAAGTCTTTGAATGCTTATTTTGCTGATGATATGAAAAGTCGTATCTTGGGAATGCTGTATGCAAACACAAATTTTGATAACAAAACTTATGGAATGACATGTATGTTGAGTATTTCCACTTTGCAAACTACAAATATGGAATTATTATAAAAAAAATTCATTGGAATAAGTCTACTGTTGCTCAGTTTTGGATGCGATCAAATATAATGCCTACCAACATCCCCAGAAACTTACAGAATTGCTGAATGCAATGTGCGCTATGTCATTTTAATGTAACATCATGACTTTTGACAACTTTTCATTATAATGCTGTAAATTCGGATCATTGAAATACTGTAAAAATCTGCAAACTATACAATTTAAATACTGTGCCATTCATTTTTCATTTTGACTCTAACTGTAACATATATATGCAGTAAAAAATTGATTATAAAAGTCTTCAGTTGCTCATTTATGGATAGATTTGAAATTGCTGTCTTCGAAGCTCATTGCGCAGATACATTGACTCTGAAATTTCTGTGGATAAATATATATGCGACGGATCACCCCTTATCTTTGATTATGGTAATATGTAATGGAACTTGGTTCGGCAAGGTTTTAAGTGTTCCTTTTCAAATAGTATTGAAGTTTGTATGACTGATATACAGCGAATACTTCCAAACTTTGATATTTCTGTGTTGCAGCATGTGTGCCAATCATTCAAATCATTTACTCCAACAGTATCATGTAATCTAGAAAATTTATCACAAAAGTCTTCCGTTTTTCTAAATACTTCAATTTTCCTTTTTCTACTCCACTGTGAGTTTTCGAATTTCTAAATTCATTTCTGAATTGTCCTGAAATGGTTTTCCTCCAAAACCAATGCAGGTCCCTTAAACGGCTTTGAATTCTGTTGCTCTGTTGATTAAGTTCGCTTAGTTTTTTTTGCTGCTTTGAGTTCTGGCATAATAAATGTTAGAAGTTTTCGGGTACTTTTTTTCAGCTACTATCAAACTGTGGATAATTGGATCTCAGCGGCCACTTGCAAACTTTGGAAATATATTTCATTGGGGGCACGTTTTGGATGAAATGAAATCTCTAGATTCAGAATTCAAAAGCGACATTCAAAGTGGGCAAATCTGTTGGATTTTTCGTGTCTTGAATTTGATTTATCTTTCATTTGAATTTTGAAGAAAAGGGATAAATGAAATCTGTTCTATTAAGGAAATCTTTACGTCAGTTGTTTCTTGGTATGAAGACTTGGAAAAAATCGCCAAAGGCCAAGGACAGACCGGTGACGAAATATTTCCAGTACAATTTTGACGAAAAATAGATCGTATTTCGTGGAAACCAACGTTATAAGCCGAAAATCATATTACGGCCCACAACACGCATTTCTTCATGCTCTTGGGTTCCCAATAGACAAAACATATTAGAAGACAAGAAGAAAAATCACCAAAGTCCAAGACCAAACCAGTGCCGAAATATTTTCAGTATAATTTTGAAGAAAAATTGGTCTTTTACGCGGAAACTAACATTATAAACCGAAATTCATTTCCCGGGCCTCATCCCGGATTCTTCCATGCTGTTGAGTTCCTAATAGGCATAACATATTAGAGTAGAAGAAAAAATAGCCCAAGTCCATGGACAGACATGTGCCGGAATATTTTCTGTACAATGTTGACGAGAAATTTGTTGTTTTTCGTGGAAACCAATGTTATAAGCCGAAAATCATATCTCGGCCCGCAACACACTTTTCTTCATGCTCTTGGGTTCCAAATAGACGAAACATATGAGAGTACAAGGAAAAAAATCGCCAAGGTCCAAAGACAGACCTGTGACGAAATATTTCCAGTACAATTTTGACGAAAAATAGATCTTATTTCGTGGAAACCAACGTTATAAGCCGAAAATCATATTACGGCCCACAACACGCATTTCTTCATGCTCTTGGGTTCCTAATAGACAAAACATATTAGAAGACAAGGAAAAAAACCACCAAAGTCCAAGACCAAACCAGTGTCGAAATATTTTCAGTATAATTTTGAAGAAAAATTGGTCTTTTACGTGGAAACCAACTTTATAAGCCGAACATCATACCGAAGGAAAATAAGATTGGGAAAAGTACATTTATGGTCCCTTATTTGCTGATAATTTCATGAAAAAGATTATCCCATAAAAATTGTTTGTATGAGAATGGAATCTATAAAAATGTACTAAGCAAATAATTGATAGAAATTTATACTAAACTCCTATAACCGTCATAACATAAATGAGGAACTTTTGAGAAAAAAGGCGTGATATCAAACCATAAACTTCCCCTAGGAAAAAAAAAGTTGGGACAATTACATTTTTGGTCCCTCGTTTGCTGATAATTCCATCCATAAAAAAAACTTTTAAAAAATTATTTTTAAAAATTGTAAAATATCTATTTTATAAACAAAATTACTGAACAATTCGAAAAAAATTCCATAAATCTTGAAAAAACATTATGTTTAAAAAAACACTAATCTGTATCTATTTTTGAAAGTGTCGAAAAAATCGAATAACAAGTAAAAAATTAAAAACCGGAAAATCGCGCTTGAAATCATTTTGGAAACCGATGGTTCATTCTTCTTATTTGATTCGAAAGGCTAAATCAATTTAAAAAAGTTCTATCTAATTATGTGCAGCATTAAAATTTATTATATCAATTCGAGGCCAAGTATTTTCTGATAGATTGAAAAAAGTTACCATTTGAGTTACGTTCAGCACTAAAATTTATTATATCAATCGACGGACAAGTCATTTATGAGTATCTCTAAATTTTGACATTTTTAAATTGGTCTAAAAAGCTTTTAAATACAAAAAAATCCTATGCAAGCTAGTCATTGCTTATTCTACGGTGGCAGAGACTTATTAGAAAATTGATTCTTTTCAGACTTTCACGATCTACTGATATTATTCACAATATTCGACGTCGATTGGATCGATACAAATTATGTTTAAATGTAAGTTAAAAGTACTTGTACCGATCCAAAATTCACGTCAAATATTGTCAATTATATCAGGGGATCCTGAAAATCTGAGGGGAATCGATTTTATTCTAAATCTCTGCCACTATAGAGTAACAAATTACAATACCTTTGATGTGACTTTTTTTTTTGGATTTAAACGCTCCATAGAACAATTTCATATATCATAAATTTTAGTGCTGCACATAACTCAACTGGTAACTTTTTCGATTAATTAGAAATCTCTTATGTTCCTGAGGGTTCCCACATAAGAATGAATATTTCGAATTACCCTTAAATACTTGGCCTCGAATCGATATCATAAATTTTAATGCTGCACGTAACTCAGATGGAATTTTTTGTCAATTGATTTTGCTTTTACAATAAGATAAAAAGGATGAGGCATCGGTGTGAAACTTTTTTCGAATGGTTTTATTAAATTATTTACACTTAGTTTTATAATTTTTTTCGTGGATTTTTTTTTACACTTTTCGTGATATAATTAGGAAACAAGGGACCATTAATGTACTTTTTCCAACCTTTTTTCCCAAGGTATTCTTTCTCGAAGTTTCGGTGATGACATCGAGGGTCGATGCGTTCGTCCGGGAACGTCGATATTTCGCTATCCATGCATTCATTTTGAAAATGCTTAATTTATATACTCTTTACTTTAGAAGTGCGATGTACGGACACTATACTTGACTTCCATAAGGTTACATGTCATTTGGCCAAAATTGTTATTGTTTTTTCTCAGCAACGACGCTCCTAAACTGTCTGAAAATTTAACTGATTTTTTTTTACACTTCACTTTATAAGACGCAATCGGTTTTAAAGCGATGAAATTACTTTCTTTCTAACGCCTCAACTTCCTTAAAATAGAGGCTCTATCAGTTGATTGTTGCCATCGTTTTTCGTAGGGTGACAGAACCCTTTTTTAATCGGTCAAACTGTGTAAAGAATTTCACTTTCGAAAATTCGAAGTGAGGTTAGTCGACTGATCCATACTCTTAATTGCAGAAAAAACTCTTAATTGGTTCCACAGGTGTCCTGGGTAAGGAGACACGAGGATAACGAAAAAATGACACTTTTAACATATGGATTGCAAACCTATTCCGGAGACGTCAGATACACAGTGGAGTTTGAATATCCAGATAATTGGCGTTTGCAGATAAAATATGTAAACAGTAGTGACGAGGGACAATACGAATGCCAAATCAATACCCATCCGCTCAAAACAATTCGCGTCAATCTACACATCACTGGTGAGTACGATGCAGATCTATTTCATTTTATTTACCATAACTTATGTATGAAAAAGTTTCAAATCCAAACTAGTAAGAATAAAACCATAAAATTCCCCTAAGAAAAAAAAGGTTATGACAAGTACATTGATGGTCCCTCGTTTGCTAATAATTCCATCCATAGAAAAAACTTTGCAAAACATTTTTTTTTTTTAATTGTAAACAAAATTATTTTATAAAAAAAAATACACAACAATTTAAAAAAAAATTTTTACAAATCTTGTAAAAACAATATTTAAAAAAAAAACTGTGTCTATTTTTTAAAGTATTAAAAGAATCAAATAACAAGTAGAAGATAGAAAACCGAAAAATCGCGCTTGAAATCATTTTGGAATCCGATGTCTCATTCTTCTTATTTGATTCGAACAGCTAAATCAATTTAAAAAAATTCCATCTAATTTACGTGCAGCATTAAATTTTATTATATCAATTCGAGGCCAAGTATTTTCTAAGGAATTGAAAAAAGTTACCACTTGAATTACGTGCAGCTCTAAAATTTATGATATCAATCGGTGGACAAGTATTTAATTAGTAACTCCAAATTTCAACGTTATGGAATTGTTCTAAGAAGCTTTTAAATCCAAAAAAATCACATGCAAGCTAGTCATTTCTTACTCGATGGTGGCAGAGACTTATAAGAAAATCGATTCTTTTCAGACTTTCAGGATCCTCTGGTTTTATTCACAAAATTCGACGTCGATAGGATCGATACAAATTATGTTTAAATATGTGTTAAAAGTACTTGTCCGGCCCATCACTATTCATTCAATAAAAAATCAATCATACAAAAACGAAATTGTACAGCAGAATCTGGTTAAAATTTTGTTGAAATGCGAATCATTATTAATTTAATGTTTTTAATAATAGTATAGATTAGTTCTTATTCCGAATAAAATTCGTTCGCTGGAAGAATAAGTGGGACGTAAAAAATTGCCGTCATTGAATATAAACTGGAGAGTTATTTTGAAAGCTCGAACATATCAAGAGACTCGGTAGAGTCTCGGGACAAGTACATTGACAGCCCTGTCGTCTGCTGGCCCGAGGCTCTCGCCGAGACTATACTTTCTCTGAATAAAACGATTCGCCGTGGTGGGGGTAAAATTGGCATGTGAATTTATTGAATTACGAAGCTCAGGAGCCATTTAGCAACTTGAAAATTGAAGTTTAAGCCAATTGAGTAATTCTCTTTCGATTCCGCCCTAAATCAGCATGATCGGTGTTGTAATTGCTGAGAAAAAACTTTGCACGGGCTCAAGATTATGCAAAAGTTACCAACACATTCAAGAATTTATGCGTCTGTATTTATAAACACAATCAAAGGCACTTTGATGCTCTCGAGTTTCTGATTGGTTCGATCTGACGACATCCATTTTTAGACGTTGTGATTGGTTGTTGAAATTGGTTGTTGATGCTCGGAAATCTGACGTCAACTTCAGAACGTAGCACACGGCAGCACAGCAGACATTAAAAAAACGTAGCACGGTAACAGCAGTCATAAATTCGATCGATATTTATATATTGTGACGTGACATTTCTGCCCCGCCACTCGTACGATCTGTGTCGACCAGTGGACCGGGTTTACGGTCCATTTTGGGACGCCCCTCGACTCACTGGCAGTGTTCGGAACAAGACTCAGCGTCACGTATCTTTAAGTATTAGTTTATTAACCCGTGTATTACCTTGCTAGCGAAATCTACCTGTTTTACCTTCTGTTACCTCCGCGTGCAAAAAGAGGGAGAGAGAATTTTAGTTCGCCTGTTTTAAGTTCTAATGACGTTTGTTTTGACAGCTTCGTTTGATAGTGGAGTGATTTGGGGTTGCCACCCGCCGGGGCCCCCTCCCCTCACCAGTACTATTTTGCGTGAGGCTCGCCGATTGTCTGAGCCGATCTCGCTCATAAGGATCACCCCTCTCACACCGTCACCGAGCATCGAATAACACTCTCGACTTGCGGGCGGCTGAAAGAGCACGCTGGCATAGGCCATATTTTGAACGCCGCCCGTGTCTTTCCCGCTGTAGCAACCCAGAGTTGCACCGCCCGCACTACCGTGGATTCGGGTGTCACAGTCCGTGTGAACCGGCGCCTCGTCAGGTGGGATCTGGGGGAGTTTTTCTGGAGGCGAGGTGCTGTTGTACCTGGTGGTTTATTTTGTGGGCCCACCACGTCTCCGAGACGTCCGGAGTCGTGAGGGAGGCCTCCCCTCGTCCTTCCGGAGCTGCCCGCCGGATCCCCAAGAGGAAAGACACCCGGATCACGGCTATCAAGTCGAGAGGAGTGTTCCGAGTGAGCGAGGAAGGTGAGGACAAGAGGTGAGTTGTTATTAATCCGTTCAGGCAAAAGGCGTAACCACAATTACGTTCATTGCGCGCTCCTCATTTGAAAATCCCGCGCGAAAGCGCGAGCCAAGAGTCCGCGCTCGGGCTCGCGCCCAGCGTGAGAGCGCTGCCGTACCGGGGCCCGGTGGTGGGGACAACGCCGAATCGCGAGGACCGCTCGCACGCACAATTAGTCGAGTTCCGAAAATCATTCCGGTGAGTCAGCGTCCAGTCGAGTCCAACGACCACCCCTTTGTGCAGCGAGCGTTCCTCGGTAAGTCCAACTCGTTATCTCCACCGAATTCACTGATCTAGTCGAGCCCTTTTCTTTTCTCTTATTGTTTCGGAATATAGTTCCGGTTTTTATAGTTTATGTTGCGTTTTAGGGGGGCATGAGGGCGAAGTATCGAGCGAGATTGCGGCCGATACTTCCCGTGTTTCCCGTCTTTTGATATTGTCGTTTTGAAGGGCTCAGCTGGATCAGTTTTTCGTTATTAATTTGGTCTCAGTCAATTCTTTACAGTTTCGCGCTAATGTAGAGTCAATCATAGAATTCGAGTCTTTGTGAAATTGCGTCGTACGCGCTGGAATATTCCACGCGACGACGCCTCTCTCTCTCTCTCTCTCCCTGCACGCGCCGAGGCTCTAGCGAGCACGTTACCTCGCGTTTGTTTGCGCTCTGTCTCTCTCGCTCGCGCTGGCGAGCATCGTTTATACGGCGTTATATTTTGTCTTTCGTATCGAATCTTCTTCAACCGTTATTTTTACCTTCGCCTATATTGTTCTTTTTCTATTTCGTGTGACGCTTACCGTCTTTTCTGTTACCTTTTTCTGCGAGCATTATTACCACGTATTATTGCATCATCTCTGTTATCTTCGCCAATATTAATCCGACGCTCATTATCCCTATTTTATCGCATTCTTTATTCGCGTCAGCTCGTATTACCTCCACTGAACGCGCGGGAACTTCGGCGTTACCTCGCGCTTGGCCGAAGTTCGTCCCGCTGTTACCTTCGGTTACCTTTCGTCGCGTATCGCCGGATTCCTCGCGATCGAACGGGTGCCAATTACCTTTTACCTTGGATTACCTAGGGCGCCGGCTGTTCTGGCGTTGCTTACCTTTTACCTTTTACCTAGAGCATCCGCCTGGCGGACGGCTGATTACCTTTTACCTGCACGCCAGAGCATCGGTTGTCGATTACCTACGGCACCCGGGAGACCACGAGGCGAATCGTTAACCACGTTATTACTCGATGAATTCGGGCGCGCCCCGCGCGAAGTCCCCCGTTACTGCGCGAGCGGTCAAAGTTTTGCGACCTGATGCCCCCCCCCCCCCCCGAATTAATTCCACTCAAACTTTATTTTGTATCGAGTCCAACCCGGTTATAATTTATATCTTTTGCTGTATTCGAACTTATTCGGTCACTTTGAATAAAGCCTGAAATATGTCCAGAATTCTGCTTTGTCTTGGCTTATATTTTTTGCGTTGCGAATTGCTACCTTTTCCCCAAGGATCCCCCCCTCTACCTTTCAGTACCTCAGATGAGCTGAGTAGCCGGACCGTCCTCAGTCACGCGTGTCTCTCGTTCCCTCTGTGTCGTACATTATATTATTTGACGTTACCATCGTTGAGAGTGAATGAATCAAAAGTCGAGTAATCGGCGGTACTTCGTACCTGGCGCCCAATTCACTCTCATGGCCGGAGAGTGGTGCGAGAGGACGAGACGGGTGAGCTGAGAAGGGACGTGATCGTACCCATCGGGGAAAATCTTACGTTACAATATATATATATATATATTGTGACGAAACACTCGCGCGACGGCCCGAGCCCGTCGAAACTAACGAAACTCCGCGATCTTTAGATCGCGGACAAAACATCGCGGCGACCACGCTCGTCGCTGTTGACAGGTGGCGGCCATCTTAGGCCGGTAGGCATGAGCCCGAGCGGGGCTACCGGCGTCGCTCTGAACTTCGCCGCGCTATATTTTCAAGGATTATTTCTTTTTGCATTTTGTTATTTTAAGTCGCCCGAGCACGTAATTACGATCAAAATTCTCAGAAAAATAACACGAGTTTAAGAAAAATGATCACAAGTCAAATTAATGACATAAAAACTGATCACAATAAAAAATGTCAAAAGCGACTACGACGCATGCGCGGGGAGAGCGTCGATGGGCTATAGGAACGCATACGTGACTTTTCGCAATTGTAATTAATCAAATCGTATTAAACGAAGTAAAAATGCCAAATTGAAGAAGAAATTCAGTAATAATTGATCCAATTGAAGTTTTTGTTATTAAAAACCATACAAAGCTGAAAATCATAAAAAGCGGTAGTCCGCGCATCGTATGTTAGCCCGCTCGACCAACGGGCGAGCGTGAATCATGGCAACGGGCCAATCAGAGTAGGCGTTACAGAAAGATGCGCAGAACCGATCGAAAGCTGAGATTCTCGGCGCTCGAGAATTTCATGGTGGGGAACGGGGTGTAAGAAGCGCTGCGCGACTCATTCGGCAGACAGTTCTCCCTGGCTAAAGAATCAACTCGGACCTCTCTCAGTACATCTCTACATCAGCCTCAGCAATACTACACCTATCCTCAAAATTTTTGGGGTTCCCGTAGCGCGGACTCTCGGATCGACCCGGCGACGTCTCGATCCCATAGCCCGTGGACGGTGAATTGCCTATTTCCTTGGATGCCTGGATTCTCGGAGCGACTCGGCGACGTCTCGATCCCATAATCCAGGGTCCACACCTAACCTCTAAAAAATTTCCGGCTTTCCGTTGCACGGAGTTCTCGGATCGACTCGGTGACGTCTCGATCCCATAACACGTGGACGGAGGGTTACCTTTACCCGGTAAATGCACGGACTCTCGGAGGGATTCGGTGACGTTTCTATCCCATAGCCCGTGGTTTACATCCTACCCTTTTACATTTTTTTACATCTTTGTTGAGGAGGATTAAAATTTATCCTATTATTAAGAATTAAATTCGCATTTGAACAACATTGTCCGAGGTGGTCCAGACAGGGAAATCTAGACCCATTTAGAAAATAATAATCCAAGAAACGATAGTTTAAGATTGATTTTATATCGAGTAAAAAGAAATTCAAAATTGTAAAAGTAAGAATTACTCTTATTTGATTTCAAAAGCGAGCGTAACAGGACATCGGAAAAACCGCGTCAAACGAATTATAGCACGAAGCATCGAATCGAGAGCTTTTTTTATCGAGAGATTAGAACGAACGCGATCATTTAATTTAAAATTGTTTTATTTCTAATTATTATTTTTGTACAATCAAATTCCGAAAATTGAGAAATTAAAAAATTATCTCAGACAGAGAATTTGCAACGTTTTCGGGTCTATCGGGTCTTTTTCTCGCCAGATCCGATTAAACAAAGCAAGACAGTTTAAAAACAAAAAACACAAAATTGTTTTCGAATTAGCGAGCCAAGGCTCAAAATTTCTTTTATTTTTGTCAAAATTCGGTCTAATAATTGAAAAAAATCGATTATTTTTATATTTTACCAAAATTAACAGTGTCCGCGTTTCCTTCATACCTGCTCCTTATTATTAAGGTAGCTCGAACCGACGCGTGGCGGCGTTCAGGCCAGGTCGGCAAGAGCGTTTCGTTACAATATGTACAAACAGTGTGTCAGTTTTTGATCGGATAAACAGAATTTCAACATTACGAAGTGCGCGCGGGATAAATAAAAATAATTTTCGTCATCTAACGAAGTGCATATTACTATTTATTTTGCTAAAATTTGTGATATACTACACCGGTATCAAAACAGCCGCGTAAATGTAGTCTGTGATGTGTGTGAAAAAGAATATAAAAAAATGCGCGATGCATATGTCAACGAAACTTTTCAAGATTTCATTAATTCGTTCGATTGGAAATAAGAGTTAACTGAAATAATCCTTCAATTAAACCAGAGTGCGAGAAATATTGTTCAGTGTAAATATATCGTCAGTTGAGTTGTTATATATCAAGTGTAAATATATATATATATACGAATTAATAAAAGAAAAACACACGGAACTGTTAGAATGATGTTAGAGACTTTAATTGAATAAATGTTTTCTAATTTATTTCTTGTGTCATCATTATTTTTAAACATTCCTATATTTTGCTTGATATTAAGTTTGGCTCTGCCCTCTCCGATCCTTGTTTTCACCCCATCGGTTTGCAGCGGATCGATACATATTATTAATTCGTTGCCTGAGATGTGTCCTCTGATTTTCTACTACTTCTTCATGCTGATTGAGGTAAGATGATTCGAGAGATTCCTAGCCATGATATTTAATTGCACATTTTGTAAATCATATTTTTAAAAAAATTTCTGGTCTTGGTGTAAGTATAATTATTCTTTTTCTACTTGGTCTGTCGAGTGATAAATTTGGAAACTTGTTCCAGAAAGCCTTTGGATACTTTTTTTCTGATGATATGAAAAGTCGTATCTTCGGAATGTAGTGGGTAAACACAAATTTTGACAATAGAACTTATGAAATGATATGTGTGTTGAGTATTCCCACTTTGCAAACTGCAAATGTGGAATTATTAGTGAAAAGATTCATTATGATAAGTCTACAGTTGCTCAGTTTTGGATACGGTCAAATATAATGCCTGCCAACATCCATGGAAATATACAGAATTTCTGAATGCAATGTGCGCTATGTCATTTTAATGTGACATCATGAATTTTGACAACTTTTCATTATAATGCTGTAGATTCGGATCATTGAAATACAGCAAAGATCTACAAACTATACAATTTATATACTGTGCCATTCACTTTACTTTTTGACTCTAACTGTAACATATATATAAAATGAAAAATTCATTACAAAAGTCTTCAGTTGCTCATTTATGGTTAGATTTGAAATTGCTGTCTTCAAAATTCATTGCGTAGATACATTGAATCGCAGCAGATCCCTGCGAACTCTGAAATCTCTGTGCATAAATATGTGTGCTAAGTATCACCCCCTATCTTTGATTATGGTAATATGTAATGGATCTTGGTTCAACAAGATTTAAAGGGTTTCTTTTCGAATAGTATTGAAGTTTGTATTACTGCTATGAAGCGAATACCTCTAAACTTTCATATTTCTGTGTCGCAGCATGTGTGCCAATCATTCAAATTATTTACTCCAACCGTAACATGTAATCTGGAAAATTCACCACAAAAGTCTTCAAATTTTCTAAATTGCTAAATTTTCCTTTTTCTAAATTCTATTCTGAATTTTTCGTTTCTGAATTCATTTCTAAATTCTCCTGAAATTGTTTTTCTCTAAAACCAATGAAGTTACCTTAAACGTTTTTGAATTCGGTTGCTCTGTTGAATTAAGTACGCTCAGTTTTTTTTGCTTCTTTGAGTTCTGACATTATAAATGTTTCCGGGTGCCTTTTTTCGGCCACTTGCAAACTTTGGAAATATATTTCATCGGGGGCACGTTTTGGATCACTCGAAAATGTCTAGATTCAGAATGCAAAAGCGACATTCAAAAATGGCCAATTCTGTTGGATTTGTTGTGTCTTGAATTTGATCAATCTTTCCTCTTTTCCTTTCTTATTTCTAACTTTCTAACGTTATGAGCCGAAAATCATATCTCGGCCCGCAACACGTATTTCGGCATGCTCTTGGGTTGCCAATAAGCATAACATATTAAAGTACGACGAAAAAAATTGCCAAAGTCCAAGGATAGACTTGTGACGAATTATTTCCAGTACAATTTTGACGAAAAATAGGTCTTTTTTCGTGGAAACCGACATTATAAGCCGAAAATCATATCTCGGACCGCTACCTGCTTTTCACCGTGCTCTTGGCTTCCCAATAAGCATAACACATTGAAGTACAAGGAAAGAAATCGCCAAAGTCCATGGATAGACCTGTGACGAAATATTTCCAGTACAATTTTGACGAAAAATAGGTCTTTTTTCGTGAAAACCAACGTTATAAGCCGAAAATCATAAATAATTCATAGAAATTTAAACTAAAATCCTATAGTCATCTGAACATAAATAAGTAACTTTTGAGAAAAAAGACGTGATATCAAACAATAAACTTTCCCTAGGAAAAAAAAGGTTGGGACAAGTACATTGAAGGTTCCTCGTTTGCTGATAATTCCATCCATAAAAAAAACTTGGAAAATTTTTTTTTTTTTAATTGTAAAAAAAGATATTTTACAAAAAAAATACAGAACAATTCGAAAAAAATTTCTCAAATCTTGAAAAAGCATTATCTTTAAAAATTACTAATCTATATGTATTTTTTAAAGTGTCAAAAGAATCAAATAACAAGTAAAAAATAAAAAACTGAAAAATCGCGCTTGAAATCATTTTGGAAACCGATGCCTCATTCTTATTATTTGATTCGAACAGCTAAATCAATTGAAAAAAATTCCATCTATTTTACGTGCAGCATTAAAATTTATGATATCAATCGGTGGACAAGTATTTTATTAGTAACTCCAAATTTGACATTATTAAATTGTTCTAAGAAGCTTTTAAATCGAAAAAAATGACATGAAAGCTAGTCATTTGTTACTCTATGGTGGCAGAGACTTATCAGAAAATCGATTCTTCTCAGACTTTCAGGATCCTCTGGTATAATTCACAAAATTCGACGTCGATTGGATCGATCCAAATTATGTTTAAATATGTGTTAAAAGTACTTGTCCGGCCCATCACTATTCATACAAATAAAAATCAATCATAGAAAAACGAAGCTGTACGGCAGAATCCGGTTAAAATTTTGTTGAAATGCGATTTATTATTAGTTTAATGTTAGTAGTAAGACTACGCCGGTTCTGGCTCAAATGAAGGCGAGGGGGGAGCGGTGTGCGGGGAAGCGCGAGGGCCAGAGGTGGGCAGCGAAGGGGCAAGGGGGAAGCCGCGCGCCGTAGGGTCGTGTGTGTGTGTGTCGCACACATTCTCGCGACCCTTGAAAAAGAAGGAGAGATAGAGCCGATGGTGAGTGTGAGAGAGATGGAATGAGAAAAATCGTGTTAATATATGACCAGTGCGTTACGGATTTGTCTTCGCCTCGGATGCAGATAAGGAAGGGAGCGGGAGGGCATAACGAAGGGACTGCAGTTGGAGAAGTGTGAGAGAGATAGAATGACCGTAAGGAAAAATCATTCTTTGAAAGCAAATGCGGTGAGCATGAGTGAGATGGAGTAAACAAGAAAAAAATATCTGAACTCTGGGTGTTGAAGATGAAAACATTCAGTTTGGAATGCTATTGGTTCGCCATCGCTCATGCGCGGGTCGGATAGGGAAGGGGGAAGGGTCTGCAGCTCAAGAGCAAAATTATTGTACAATAATTCTATAAGAGGTCTCAATATTTTTTCGACATTTTGTTGTTTTTTTTCAAGACTTTAGTATGAAAAAAATTCTCAAGATGGATAGATGTACGAGTATGTATGCGATCCATCCGTTGAAAGCACCTTGGACGCTGACTAAAAATGAACTCGAATCAATTCCTAAGATTCTGCTCATAAAACATTATGGTAAATTCATTCCATCGCTATGGGATCGATTACCTGAACATTTAAAGAGTGATAGTGAAGTTCAGTCTTATCAATATTGTCACGATCATTTTAATCCACCGTGGATGTCGACTCATATCAAGAGACTCGGTAGAGTCTCGGGACAAGTACATTGACAGCCCTGTCGTCTGCTGGTCTGAGGCTCTCGCCGAGACTATCTTTTCTCTGAATAAAACGATTCGCGGTGGTGGGGGTAAAACTGGCATGTCATTTTCTTGAATTGCTGAGCTCAAGAGGTGTTTTGTTAAGCGAAAATTAGTTTGGAGACTAACTTTCAAAATCTCTTTCGAATGAGCCGGAAACCAACACGATTAGTAGCGTAATTGCTGAGAAAAAACTTTGCACAGGCTCAAGATTATGCAAAGTTACTAACACATTTAGAAATTTAACATGTCTGTATATAATACCATCAAAGGCCTCATGTCCCTCGGTCTAACTTCGCGGCGGTGTCGCGGACTGACGTCGCATGCCGAGAGCTCGAAAGTCACCAGCCAAAGTTTCACGTCATGTTGACGTTTGGGGTTATGATGTTATGAAGTGCGTGCGGGATAACTAAAAATTATTTTCGTCATCTAACGGAGTGCATATTAGTATTTATTTTGTTAAAATTTGTGATATACTAAACCGGTATCAAAGCGGCCGCGTAAATGTAGTCTGTGATCTGAGTGTGAAAAAGAATATAAAAAATGCACGATGCATATGTCAACGAAACTTTTCAAGATTTCATTATTTCGTTCAATTGGAAATAATAAGTGTCAACTGAGATAATCTTTCAATTAAAGCAGAGTGCGCGGAATATTGTCCAGTGTAAATATATAGTCAGTTGCATGATTATATATCATGTGTAATAATGTAGTTTATATATACGAGTTCCCTTTTATAGCTCTGTGGTAACGAACCGGCCGGGGTTTTTGACGTTACGAGGTGCGGGACAAATGTAACAAACGTTCGCATAGTTAGTGAATAATATAAATAAGGTGAATAAATACATAAATCAGTTTATCAAAAATAGGTCTGGAAGTTGTGAGGAAAGACGTTCGACAACCTATAACATCAAATTTTCTTTTTGCGATCTGAAATATTATGGTTGATAATTAATAAAACAAGAACACACGAAACTGTTAGTATAATGTTAGAAACTCCAAGTGAATAAATGTTGTCTAATTTATTTCGTATATCATCATTATTTTTGAATATTCCCATATTTTGCTTCCTATTGAGTTTGGCTCTGCCCTCTCCGATCCTTGTTTTCACCCTATCAGTTTGCAGCGGATCGATACATATTATTAATTCGTTGCCTAATATGTGTCCTATGATTTTCTGCTATTTCTTCATGATTGTGGTAACGTGATTCAAGAGGTTTCTAGCTATGATCATCAATCGCACATTTTGTACATCAGATTCTCAAAACAGTTTCTGGTCTTGATATAAGTGTAGTTATTCATTTTCCACCTGGTCTGTCGAGTAACAAATTTTGAAACTTATTCCAAAAAGTCTTTGGATGCTTTGTTTACTGATCATATGAAAAGTCGAATCTTTGGAATGCGGTAGGCAAACACAAATTTTGACAACAATACTTATGAAATGACGTGTATGTTGAGTATTCCTATTCTGCAAATTGCAAATGTGGAATTATTAGTGAAAAGATTCATTACGAAAAGTCTACAGTTGCTCAGTTTTGGATGCGATTAAGTATAATGCATGCTAACGTCATGGAAACCTACAGAATTTCTGAATGTTATGTGCACTATGTTATTTTAATGTAACATCATGACTTTCAACAACTTTTCACTATAATACTATAGATTTGGATCATTGAAATACAGCAAAAATCTGCAAACTATAAAATTTATATACTTTGCCATTCATTTAACTTTTTGACTCTCACTGTAATATAAATATGAAGTGAAAAATTCATTGCAAAAGTCTTCAATTGCTCATTTATGGATGGATTTGAAATTGCTGTCTTCCAAACTCATTGCGCAGATACATTGAATCGCAGCAGATACCTGCGAACTTTGAAATTTCCGTGGATAAGTATATGTGCTAAGTATCACACCCTATCTTTGATTATGGTAACATGTAATGGAACTTGACGGCAATTTTTACTACACGTTTTCTTCTTCAAACGAATTTTATTCGTTATAGCAACTAATCTATTCTATTACTGAAGATATTCAGCTGATAATAAATCGCAATTCAATAAATTTTCGAGCAGATTCGTCTGTACAATTTCGTTTTTTTATGGTCACGTACACAATTGCACTTTGTTGAAATCAACATTAAAAAATGAGTGCGACACGGGCATTTCTTGAAATTCGATGAAAAGTGATTCCCTAGTGTACTACTATATACCCTTTCTTAAAAAAAAATTTTCGATATATCGGAATGTAAAGCCTCTATCCGTTGCAATGGTTTTGTTTACTCGATGCCATAAATTGTTGCGAAGAGATAGTTGCCGCTGAGCATATGTGGAATGATGTCCAAATTCAAGTGGGCATGTAGCAGTGTTAATGCTAGTTCCATAAAAATAACGCAGAAATTAACGTCTAGTTTGATTTTTATTTGAATGAGCAATTTGAATGAAAAGTGATGGGCCGGACAAGTACTTTTAGCACATATTTAAACATAATTTGTACCGATACGAAATCGACGTCGAATATTGTGAATACCAGGGGATCCTGAAAGTCTGAGAAGAATCGATTTTCTTCTAAGTAAGTCTCTGCCACCATAGAGTGACAAATGACTTTTACCTTCGATGCGATTTTTTTTTGGATTTGAACATTTCTCAGAACAATTTCATATTGTGAAAAATTATGTATTAAATACTAATAAAATATTTATCCTCCGATTGATGCCATAAATTGTAGTGCTGCACATAACTCAGATGGTAACTTTTTTGATTCACTTGACCTTTCTCAAGTTCCGGGTGCTTCCCGTAAGAATGAATTTCTCACGTCCTATTTGAATTTTTTTTTTCCTTTACAATATAATTATAGATTTGTATTTTTTTTAATATAATATTTTTTCATGATTTGTGAAAGCTTTTCTTAATTGTTTTGTTGAAATTATTTACAGTTGGTTTCGTAATTTTTTTTACATACCATTATGTTTTGAATTTTTTTCACTCGTCATCCGATGTACTCGTCACTTTTGCATTTATTTGACCACGTTTTGTTCCTTTGAACCAAACGTTTTTCACGCATTACCATGATTTAACAGATTCATTTTTTTATTCATTGCGTTTGAAATGGTTTTTTTTTATAACCTTTAGGAATGAATTGCTCATTTGAAGCAAGTTTCGAGAGAACAGATCGAACAACTTCTTATAAATCATCGTGCATTCGTGTTTTGAACTACATGAGTGTCACATAGGGTTTCACTGAGACTACTGTCCAGGTGACATCAAACATAAATGTACTTGTCTCCAATTTTTTAACAGCATTCGTGCTGTTACTTATGGTTTGATTTGACTACTTTTTGTGCACTGTAAACTTGAAAAAAATTTACAGGATATTGGAAAATCAAATTCTTCATGTTAGGGCACAATATAGATGACATTCTGTTATTGTTAATTCATTTTTTGTTCGTACCAAGAAATGCACACTACATGTATGAGTAACATATATGTAGGGTTTATTCACTGAGACTACCGTTCAAATGTAATGATCATATTATCACCCATCAGAGTGTACTTGCGAAAAGACATTTATTGAAAAATTTTTTAATTAAAATTATTCCCTGTCTCATTGAAAGAGATATCAAAAAAAAGGAAACAAACATTTTTTAATCAAATTACGGCTAATTTATTTAAAAACTCAAAAAATTAAAACGAATAATAAACTTCAATGTCGTTAAATAACGACAGGATTTCAATGACTAAGGCACTCGAATCTTTTTTCAAGATAACGCGATATTGATCGATTGGAATAATTAAATCCAACATAGGGGGTCACCCCGCATGGCGGCCGAATTTTGTAGGGTTTTTTCGCAATTTTCTTGCGGCAAAGAAAAAAAACATAGACTTTTGAAATTTAAAGGGTTTATTCAATGCTATTTCAACTCGATGGTAGAATTTTTTAACTCTGATATCTCTGGTAGATTCGGTGTAAAGCTACTCCACAGGAACCTATATGTTTCTTCATAGTCTCCACGATTCCAGGGGATCGGTTTATCTGAAATCAAAAAACCAAGGAGCGTTTGGATTAGTAAAGCAGTGGTTATCACCTGAATTAAAATTATACAGAAATATTAAACATTGAAGGATTTTTCCGTTTAGAAAAACCTTATTTCAATTTTTCAAAATGTTGCATAGCTCAATAATCCTTCAATTTCGATATTTCTGTATGATTTTAGTTCAGTCAATAACCCACTGCTTTACAAATCAAAACGCTCCTCGGTTTTTTGATCGCAGATAAACGGGACCCCCGGGAATCGTGGACACCATGGAGAAGCATATGGGATCCTGTGGATTAATTTTACACGGAATTAACTCGAGACATCAGAGTTAAAAAATTCTATCATAAAGTTGAAATACCAATGAATAAACTCTTTAAATTTTAAGTCTGTGGTTTTTTCTCGTCGCAAAAAATAGAGGAAACCCCAAAAAATGCGGTTGCCATGGGGGGTGACCCCCTCAAGCCGAATCAGTTTTTTTGAAAATAAAAATCGTTTTATTATGCATGCAAGTTGTTTTAGGTATTTTAATACCCACTAGGGTGGTAGTTATTTGGGATCAAATTTATTTTACCCTTTTCGCCCCCTAAATTGGTTCGAAATACATAAAAAGTAATGCTGTAATTTTGTCAGATTTGTAGAACAATGCTCAACCCTCGACCATGGGGGTTGAAGTTTTCTGTTCATAATACATGGAATTTTTCTGCGTTTTTGGTCACGATTATACTGTGGGCCTCAATACATTTAGAAAATCTTGAAATTTCCATAAATTGTTTTACAAGCATGTTGCTACACGAAAAAAATTTTCAAAACTCCTACCCTTATAATGTTGTATAGCATCATCATACTAACCCATTAATGCGCAAAACGACAATTTTGGACACACAATTTCAAGTACGCAGTTTTAACTAAAGAACAAAATCTGATATAGGAGGTTTTTGAGAGTGCTCTTTCAGAATCTTGCATTTATTTTGTAAAATTAAATCAAAATCTTTATTATTTATTCGTTTTTAATTGAAAAGTCAAGATCTTCTAACATTTTTTTTTTCAAAGCGATTTCCCTTACTGTTGCTGCTCTCAAATAACCATATTATCGCCAGCAAAGATGTTCTTAAGGTCTGACGAGTCCAGAACACTGCTTATAAACACTTTTTTCTTACTCAGTTTTTGCATAATGGCGGCTTTTGCAAAACAGCATGATGAAAATCTGTATGATTTTTTTTCTCGAAAGTCTTGACATAACAAAGAAATGTTCCAGAACAAAAAGTATTGAGAATCTTCTAAAGAATACGTGTGATTTTTTTCAAAAATTTTCTAGCTATTTTTGTATTTTTCAATTTCGATAAATTTTTAAAATATTTAAAAGCTTTGAAAAGATTCACATTCTTTGGATGATTCTAAACAATTTTTGTTATATAATTTTTTTTTTGAGTTGAAACTTTTTAAGAAGAAAATTATGAACCTATTTATTATTTGATGGAAAATAATTTTTTTTTCAAAAAGTTTCAACCTTACAAAAAAATTATATACCAAAAATTGTTTAGAATCATCCGAAGAATGCGTGTGAATCTTTTCAGAACTTCAAAAATTTTACAAAATTAATCGAAATTGAAAAATACAAAACTAGCTAGAAAATTTTTGAAAAAAATCAGGCGTATTCTTTAGATGATTCTCAACACTTTTTGTTCGGTTACATTTCTTTGTTAAGTTGAGGCTTTCGAGAAAAAAAATTACGCATGCTGTTTTGCAAAAACCGCCATCTTGGAAAAACTGAATGAGAAAAAAGTATTTATACATACTTTTATAATACTGGTTATAACCAATGTTCCGGAAAGGTCAGACATTGAAAACACTTTTGCTGGCCTTAATATGGTTATTTGAGTGCAGCAACAGTAACGGAAATCGATTTGAGGGAAAAAAACGTTCAAAATTTTTGACTTTCTAATTCAAAACGCAAAAATAATGAAGATTTTGATTTAATTTTAAAAAATAAACGCCAGGTTCTGAAAGAGCACCCTCAAAAACCCCCTATATCAGATTTTGGAGAATGTTTCTTTTGTTTTTCAGTCAAAACTGCGTATTTGAAATTGTGTGTCCAAAAATATCGTTTTGCGCATTAATGGGTTAGTATGATGATGCTATACAACATTTTAAGGATAGGAGCTTTGAAAATTTTTTCCGTGTAGCAACATTCTTGTAAAATAATTTCTGAAAATTTCAAGATTTTCCAAACGTATTGAGGCCCACAGTAAAATCGTGACCACAGACGCACAAAAATTCCATGTATTTTAAACGGAAAACTTCAACCCGCATGATCGAGGGTTAAGCATTGTTTTAAAAGACCCCAAATAACGACCACCCTAATACACATATATACACACACGCGAACATATTTTATTTAGAACTTAAATTTTACTTTGTTGGAATTGAAGTGAAAACTCTCCGTGATTATCAATTTAGTCTTTTTGATGAAAGAATTTCCACCAATGCAAAATGAAAAAAATACTGATTGCCTCAGATTCGATTTGCCAATAGAAATTTTGTAATCAAGCACTTTCGAATAATCTGTTATGCGTTTATAGACAATGCGATTATACTGCCTTTCTATATTTTTGTAGTCCCTGGCTCTTTTTTGTCATTCATGTTTTGGGTTATTTTATTACAAGACGATGCCGCGTCTTTAGATATTCTGCAACAACAAACATCGACAAGTCTGATGATAGAATCAGAGAGAGAGCTGATGAGAAAGAGCGGAGACATGGATTTTTATTTCTAATGTTTCAGAATCCGGACTACATCTCAAGATATATATAGAAAAAATCTCTAACCTTTCTAAATATTTTTACCATCAATCCGAACGTTGTTGACAATTTTCGGTTTTTTTTCCGTTACACAACACTCTTGGATTCCTCGGTCTTTATCTCTTTCTTCTTCACTTTTTTCTCTCCACTTTCACTAAAACATTGTACTGCTTTTATTTATTTTCTACAGAAACGGAAAAAATTGGAACAGTTTCGGTGAATTGTAACATTCGCGATCTTTATAACCTCATTTAGTTAACATTGAAATAACACACCATACGTCATATAATAACGGAAATATATAGGTATATACTTGTACTACCGACCGGGATATCGGTGAACTGTCAAATTCGCGATCTTTATAACCTCATCATCTATCAGCATAAACAACACACCATACGTCATACGACACGAAAATATATAGGTATATATTGGTATTATGGCACCAGGAAAAAAATATATCGGTATATAAAATGTATTATGGCACCAGATTTGTCACTAGATATAAAACAAATAAACATCAAAAATGTGTGCGAAAATCCGACCCATTTTTTGATGCAATTAAAAAATAAATAATTAATATCTCTTCAACGCGTCAAGCTACAGAGTTCGATGAGGTCCCAATCGAAAGAAAAAAAATAATAAAAAATTTGTCAACGTATAATATTCTCCGAAATGATACCATCCATGAAAAAAACTTTAAAACAAAATTTTTATAAAAAATAGGCAAAAAAATTATTTTATAAAAAAAATACAGAACAATTCGAAAAAAATTTCACAAATCTAGAAAAAGCATTAACTTTAAAAAAAACTAAACTGTATCTATTTTTTAAAGTGTTAAAAGAATCAAATAACAAGTAAAAAATAAAAACCGAAAAATCGCGCTTGAAATCATTTTGGAAACCGATGCCTCATTCTTCTTATTTGATTCGAAGGGCTAAATCAACTAAAAAAAATTCCATCTAATTTACGTGCAGCATTAAAATTTATTATATCAATTCGAGGCCAAGTATTTTCTAATAAATTGAAAAAAGTTACCATTTGAGTTACGTGCAGCACTAAAATTTATGATATCAATCGAAGGACAAGTAATTTATGAGTAACTCCAAATTTCAACATTATGGAACTGTTTTAAGAAGCTTTTAAATCCAAAAAAATCACATGCAAGCTAGTCATTTCTTACTCTATGATGGCAGAGACAATCGATTTTTTTCAGACTTTCAGGAGCTACTGATATTCACAATATTCGACGTCGATTGGATCGATAGAAATTATGTTTAAATATGAGTTAAAAGTACTTGTCCGGCCCATCACTTTCCATTAAACTTATTATATTTAAATAAAAATCAGGGCTTTTTTAGAACTGTTGGAGCACAAATATTCATGCAGAGGGAATTTAGAGAGTTATCTTCAAGTAATTTTCTCTTAATTGCACTAATTTAATAAGAATGGAAACAAATTGTCCTGTAATATACAAAGGATGTTATTGTGCATCGATAAATAAAAAACATTTTGCACATTAAATATGTTGAAGGTTCCAAAATAACTCCCCAGTTTGTATTGCTATGACGGCAGTGTTTACTTCTCACTTCTTCCAGCGAACGAATTTCATTCGGCATAACTAACCTAAATCGCATTTCAATAAATTTTTAACCGGATTCTCCCGTACAGTTTCGTTTTTTTATGATTGATTTTTATTTGATTTAAATGAAAAGTGATGGGCCGGACAAGTACTTTTAACTCATATTTAAACATAATTTCTATCGATCCAATCGACGTCGAATATTGTGAATAATATCAGTAGCTCCTGAAAGTCTGAAAAAAATCGATTGTCTCTGCCATCATAGAGTAAGAAATGACTAGCTTGCATGTGATTTTTTTGGATTTAAAAGCTTCTTAAAACAGTTCCATAATGTTGAAATTTGGAGTTACTCATAAATTACTTGTCCTTCGATTGATATCATAAATTTTAGTGCTGCACGTAACTCAAATGGTAACTTTTTTCAATTTATTAGAAAATACTTGGCCTCGAATTGATATAATGAATTTTAATGCTGCACGTAAATTAGATGGAATTTTTTAAAATTGATTTAGCCCTTCGAATCAAATAAGAAGAATGAGGCATCGGTTTCCAAAATGATTTCAAGCGCGATTTTTCGGTTTTTATTTTTTACTTATTATTTGATTCTTTTAACACTTTAAAAAATAGATACAGTTTAGTTTTTTTTAAAGATAATTCTTTTTCTAGATTTGTGAAATTTTTTTCGAATTGTTCTGTATTTTTTTTATAAAATAATTTTTTTACCTATTTTTTATAAAAATTTTGTTTTAAAGTTTTTTTCATGGATGGAATTATCAACAAACGAGGGATCATCAATGTACTTGTCCCAACCTTTTTTTTCCTAGGGGAAGTTTATGGTTTGATATCACGTCTTTTTTCTCAAAACTTCCTTATTTATGTTAGGTTGACTATAGGATATTAGTTTAAATTTCTATGAATTATTTATGATTTTCGTCTTATAACGTTGGTTTTCACGAAAAAAGACCTATTTTTCGTCAAAATTGTACTGGACATATTTCGTCACAGGTCTGTCCTCGGACTTCGGCGATTTTTTCCCTTGTACTCTAATATGTTTTGTCAATTAGGAACCAAAGAGCACGGTGAAAAGCAGGTTGTAGGTCGTGATATGATTTTCGGCTTATAACGTTGGTTTCCACGAAAAAAGACCTAAATTTCGTCAAATTTGAACTGGAAATATTTCGATAGAGGTTTGTTCTTGGACTTTGGTGATTTTTCTCCTTGTCTTCTAATATGTTTTGTCCATTGGAAACTCAAAAGCATGTAGCAATGCGTGTTGCGGGCTGAGATATGATTTCCGGCTTATAACGTTAGTGAAAAGAAAGGAAAAGAGAAAAGATAGATCAAATTCAAGACACAACGAATACAACAGAATTGGCCATTTTTAAATGTCGTTTTTGCATTCTGAATCTAGACATTTTCGTGTCATCCAAAACATGCCCCCGATGAAATATATTTCCAAAGTTTGCAAGTGGCCGCGGAGATTCAATTATCTACAGTTTGATAGTTGCAGAAAAAAGGCACCCGGAAACATTTATTATGTCAGAATTCAAAGAAGTAAAAAAAACTGAGCGTACTTGATTCAAAAGAGCAACGGAATTCAAAGACGTTTAAGGTACCTGCATTGCTTGTGGAGGAAAACAATTTCATTTCAGGATAATTTAGAAATAAATTAGGAAATTCAGAAATTTAGCATAGAATTTAGAAAAAGGAAAATTAAGATAATTAGTAAAGCTGAAAACTTTTGTGATGAATTTTTGAAATTACATGTTACGGTTGGAGTAAAAAATTTAAATAATTGGCACACATGCTGCGACACAAAAATATCAAAGTTTGAAGGTATTCGCTTCATACCGCAGTAATACAAACTTTAATACTATTTGAAAAGAAATACTTTAAAACTTGCTGAATAAAGTTCCATTACATATTATCATAAAGATAGGGGGTGATACTTAGCACATATACTTATCCACAGAAATTTCCAAATTCGCAGGTATCGGCTGCAATTCAATGTTTCAAATCCATCCATAAATGAGCAACTGAAGACTTTTGTAATGAATTTTTCACTTCATATTTATGTTACGGTGCGAGTCAAAAAATAAAATGAATGGCACAGTATATAAATTTTATAGTTTGCAGATTTTTGCTGTATTTCAATGATCCAAATCTATAGTATTAGAGTGGAAAGTTGTTAGAAGTCATGATGTTACATTGAAATGACATAGCGCACATAACATTCAGAAATTCTGTAGGTTTCCATGATGTTGGCAGGTATTATACTTAATCGCATCGAAAACTGAGCAACTGTACACTTATCTTAATCAATGTTTTCACCAATAATTCCACATTTGCAGTTTGCAGAATAGGAATACTCAACATACACGTCATTTCATAAGTATTGTTGTCAATATTTGTGTTTGCCTACCGCATTCCGAAGATTCAACTTTTCATATTATCAGCAAAAAAAGCATCCAAAGACTTTTTGGAACAAGTTTCAAAATTTATTACTCGACAGACCAGGTGGAAAAAGAATAACTACACTTATATCAAGACCAGAAACTGTTTTGAGAATCTGATGTAGAAATGTGCGATTGATGATCATAATTGGAAACCTCTTGAATCACGTTACCACAATCAGCATGAAGAAATAGTAGAAAATGCTAGGGCACACATATTAGGCAACCAATTAATAATATGCATCAATCCGCTGCAAACCGATGGAGTCAAAACAAGGATCGGAAAGAGCAGAGCCATAGTTAAAAAGAAAAAAGACAGCGCAATTGAAAGAGAACAGAAATCAAAATTGTTTCATGTATCTGTGCATTAGTTTCTGAAGACAGTAATTTCAGATCTATTCAGAAATAAGTAGGTGAAGACTTTAGTAATGAATATCTTCGTTAATATATTCCAGTCGGAACCAAAAAGCTAAAAGATTGGCATACCTGCTATTTCACAGAAATATCAAACTTCATAGGTACTTGCTACGTACCAGTTATACAGACTTTGGTGCTATAGAGAAAAACACTTCAAAATTACATGAACCACATTTTTGAAACTTATTATGACACATTCAAAAAAAAAGTGACAGATACGATGCATGTTGAAGCAAGCAAAATGCTGTAATTTTGTATGTCTCCATGGTTATCCGCAGACAAAATATTTGATCACATCCAAAAATTATCAGACGTAGACTTACACACATGAATTTTTCAACCCATGATGCCAATCGCAAACATGGTCTAGAAATATTCAATATACATGTCGCTTCATCACTTTGTCGAACTTTAGAGGTGTTCATTGCATTTCGAAGATACAAATTTTGATATCATGAAAATTAAGCACCCAATGACTTATTGAAATAGATTTCCAAATTTATCATGTAACAACTCAAGTGAATATATCTATGCATTTACATTGCTCAAAGATTTTTCAAAACTTGGGTGTATGAACAAGCAATTATGAAGGCTTTTTGTTATAAATATTTCAAATTATCTTGTTGAAATTAATATAAAAAAAATAGAAATACGAATATCTCTCGTATTGTCTGGAGAACGGATAGAAATTGGTATGACAATACACTGTAATAAGCTAAGGAGGTGGAAAAAAGGGACCGGTGAACACAGCCAAACTAAATGAACGAAATTATGACAACAATACATTGAATTACTTGACCAAAGTTTTTTAAAATTTATTGAATTCGTTTACACACAACCATCCACCTCTTTCTTTAATGTAATTACACAACATAGAATTTCTGTTTGGAAAGAACGTTTTAGAGGTTATAATGAACGAACGTTTTTTTTCTCATTGTTATTATTATTATTATTCAACACTAATTAGTCATGTCATTAATAATATCGATTCCTTCCACTTTTCAATAACCACTTTTATTTTTCTACACTCTGCACGCAACAGCACTCCGGCGGTCATAACCTCAAACGTCAACATGACGCGAAATCTCGCAAATTTTCTATCTATGTATATATTACGATATCGAAGTAGAACAGATAATTCTTCATTTTCACGACACACATTATTCACGTTTTCACTTCTCAATATTTTACTCACGCTCAGTACACTGTATCAGATCAATTAATCCACTTTTGAGGTTTTATTTATTATAGATATTATTGTCGTGAATTGGGCTCGAAACTTATTGAAACTTCTTTTATGAAAAAAATAAAATTGATTATATCCACAGCTATTTCCAATAATGTTTTATTTATTTAAACGAAATTTGCAAATCTTGCACCGTTGATCCACGGGGCTACGATCGCAATCACTTTATAATAACATAACAGACGATAACAGACGGTATACAAGAAAACATTGAGGACTATCAGAAACTTTCTCATCGGCGATTGGTCGAGACGAATAGATTCTCACCGGTGATTGGTTATGATGGGCATCAAGAAGCCCTTGTATGTATCGGTCTGAACCCATATACGGATACGTCAGCTGCGTAAATGTGTTGGTACTTTTTGCATAATCTTGAGCCCGTGCAAAGTTTTTTCTCAGCAATTACGCCACCGATCATGCTGATTTTGGGCGCAATCGAAAAAGAATTTCTCAATTAGCTGAAAGTTCAATTTTCAAATTGCGACATAACTCCTGAGCTTCGCAATTCAAGAAAATGACATGTCGATTTTACCCCCACCACCACGAATCGTTTTATTCAGAGATAATATAGTCTCGGCGAGAGCCTCGGGCCAGCAGACGACAGGGCTGTCAATGTACTTGTCCCGAGACTCTGCCGAGTCTCTTGATACCGCATGAAAAGTGGTGTGCTGTACGACCTGAACCAAGAAGATATAGGAAACGAAATTACTGGAAGCTGCAAAATGGCTGGACAAATGTGATTGCTCAAGAAATATCAACGCAGCTTAAGCTTCAGTGTATTTTCTCGTTCAAAAATAACCATAAAAAAAAATTTTTTTTTAAATCGTAAAAAAAATTATTTTATAAAAAAAATACAGAACAATTCGAAAAAATTTCACAAATCTTGAAAAAACATTATATTAAAACAAAAACTAATCTATATCTATTTTTTAAAGTGTCAAAAGAATCAAATAACAAGTAAAAAATAAAACACCGAAAAATCGGTCTTGAAATCATTTTGGAAACCGATGCCTCATTCTTCTCATTAGATTCGTACATCTAAATCAACTGAAAAAAATTCCATCTAATTTACGTGCGGCATTAAAATTTATTATATTAATTCGAGGCCAAGTATTTTCTAATGAATTGAAAAAAGTTACCACTTGAATTACGTGCAGCATTAAAATTTATGATATCAATCGGTGGACAAGTATTTTATTAGTAACTCCAAATTTTGACATTATTAAATTCTCCTAAGAAGCTTTAAAATCCAAAAAAATCATATGAAAGTTAGTCATATGTTACTCTATAGTGGCAGAGACTTATAAGAAAATCAATTCTTTTTAGTTAGACTTTCAGGATCCTCTGGTATTATTCACAAAATTCGACGTCGATTGGATCGATACAAATTATGTTTAAATATGTGTTAAAAGTACTTGTCCGGCCCATGTCGTGGCCGCTGAGATCTAGAGTCGCGGTAGTGACTCAAAGACAAGTACATTTATGACGTCGCTGCCAGAGACTCTTTACAGGAGCCATCGCTTTTCTACTTGTTTCGAAAATTTCTTTCTTCAATAAAATAATAATTACAGAATTTCATAGGATATTTCAACTTGACGTATTTTTTATTTATTTTTTTCTATCGATTGCGACCTCTTGCAACTCTGTAGCTTAACGCATTCGAAAGATATTAATTATTATTTTTTTAATTTCATCAGAAAATTGTGCATTTTTTCGCACACATTTTTGATGTTTATTTGTTTCAAGAACTAGGGATATCTGGTTCCAAACATATTTTGTATACCTTTATATTTCCGTGTCTGACATTTCTATTATGTGCATGAAATAATGAGGTTGGAACGCCGTCAGTGTCCAAGTTGACCTAACATCGTGACCATGGCCTATATATATTGTGATCGTGATCGTGATGTGAAAGCTCACTGATTTTAGTGCGCAGTTACTGTGTTAGTGGTATTTTAATTCAATAATCATTTAATAATCATACATTTTTTATATACTAAAGATATCATGAGCATGATATTGTGTTAGTGGTGTTTTGAACTCAAATTCGAATTCTATTTTTTTGAGAAGTGCTGGTGAGAATGCGGATGTGAAATTGTACTTAGGTCGACGGCTCCATGGTTTTCGATGTCTAGGACGACGGATCCATGGTTTTCGATGTCTAGGTCGACGGCTTCATGGTTTTCGATGTCTAGGTATATTTTTCCATAGTTTTCGATGTCCAAGCATATTGCTCCATGGTTTTCGATGTCTAGGTATACTTCTCCATGGTTTTCGAAGTCCAGGCATATTGTTCCATAGTTTTCGATGTCTTGGTATATTTCTCCATGGTTTTCGATATCTAGGCATATTTCTCCATGGTTTCCGATGTCTAGGTCAACGGGTCCATGGTTCCCGATGTCTAGGTCGACGGGTCCATGGTTTCCGATGTCTATGTCGACGGCTTCATGGTTTTCGATGTCTAGGTATATTTCTCCATGGTTTTTGATGTCTCGGTATATTTCTCCATGGTTCTCCATGTCTAGGTCGACGGGTTCATTGTTTCCGATGTCTAGGTAGACGGCTTCATGGTTTTCGATGTCTAGGTATATTTCTCCATGGTCTTCGATATCTAGGCATATTTCTCCATGGTTTCCGATGTCTAGGTCGACGGGTCCATGGTTTCCGATGTCTATGTCGACGGCTTCATGGTTTTCGATGTCTAGGTATATTTCTCCATGGTTTTTGACGTCTCGGTATATTTCTCCATGGTTCTCCATGTCTAGGTTGACGGGTTCATGGTTTCCGATGTCTAGGTAGACGGCTTCATGGTTTTCGATGTCTAGGTATATTTCTCCATGGTCTTCGATATCTAGGCATATTTCTCCATGGTTTCCGATGTCTAGGTCGACGGGTCCATAGTTTCCGATGTCTATGTCGACGGCTTCATGGTTTTCGATGTCTAGGTATATTTCTCCATGGTTTTCGATATCAAGGCATATTTCTCCATGGTTTCCGATGTCTAGGTCGACGGGTCCATGGTTTCCGATGTCTATGTCGACGGCTTCATGGTTTTCGATGTCTAGGTATATTTCTCCATGGTTTTTGATGTCTCGGTATATTTCTCCATGGTTTTTGATGTCTCGGTATATTTCTCCATGGTTTTCCATGTCTAGGTCGACGGGTCCATGGTTTCCGATGTCTAGGTAGACGGCTTCATGGTTTTCGATGTCTAGGTATATTTCTCCATGGTTTTCGATATCAAGGCATATTTCTAAATGGTTTCCGATGTCTAGGTCGACGGGTCCATGGTTTCCGATGTCTATGTCGACGGCTTCATGGTTTTCGATGTCTAGGTATATTTCTCCATGGTTTTTGATGTCTCGGTATATTTCTCCATGGTTTTCGATGTCTAGGTATATTTCTCCATGGTTTTCAATGTCTAGGTCGACGAGTCCATGGTTTCCGATGTCTAGGTAGAGGGATTCATGGTTTTCCAGGTCTAGGTCCGTGGCTCCATTGTTTTCGATGTCAAAGCAGATATCACGCCCAATAATTTTTTTGCCACGAATTTTGATAGTTATTATTCATTCTCCGAAAATTACAATCACGAAGAACACTATTGTTATTTTCTTGAAAAAGTAGTAATTGGACAGGGGGTATTGCAAAATGCTTGAGAATTTGGAAGTTACCGTTAGTCGATTCTCAATTGATTGATCAGTTTAAATTTGTGGAAATGAAATGATCAATTATGGAAATTATTGGCAACTAATGAAAAATGTATTGCCAATTGACGGAAATTTTCCAATTGATGGAGAATGTTTTGCCAAATGCCGTAAATTTGTCCATTAAATAAAAAGTTTTTGGTCAATCGATGAAGACCAGATCGTTCTTCGTCAATTCGCCCACAATGTTGTTAAATGATTATATATTTATCGATAATGAGCGATACAATTTAGACATGGAATACGATAGATTTATGGAGATCGGGGGTTTTTGGGGCTGCTGAGCGCAATTCCAGTATCAGATTTCCTAGATTTCGAAAATTCAAAATGGCGGATCTTATATTCCAAACCACTTTTTGAAAAATTGATCCAACTGGCCTGAAACTTGTTATTCAGAGGTGTCGCTGAACATGAATCTGCCGCCGACTTTTCAAAATTTCAAAAATTCGAAGTGATGAATCTGATATTTCGAATGATTTCTTGAACAACAATGCATTTGGCCCGAAACTTGTTACTGAAAGGTTTCCGGGATCGCTGAGCAGAAATCTGATGTCGAATGTTTAAAATTTCAAAAATTTAAAGTGTCAAATATAATATCTTGAAGGACTTTCTTAAAATCATACCCATTAACCTGAAATTATTTCTCGAGAGTTTTTGTGACTGCTGAGCACAATTCCGATGTCAGATTTTCATAATTTCGAAAAACAGAAGAGTCGACCTAGCCATCGAAAGCTATAGAGCTGTCGACCTGTCAATATCGAAAACCATGGATCCGTCGAACTAGACATCGGAAACCATGGATCCGTCGACCTAGACATCGGAAACCATGGACCCGTCGACCTAGACATCGAAAACCATGGAGGAATATGCCTTGACATCGAAAACCATGGATAAATATTCCTCGACATAGAAAACCATGAAGAAGTATACCTAGATATCGAAAATCATGTTGCAATATGCCTGGACATCCAAAACCATGGAGTAATATACCTAGACATCAAAAACCATAGAGGAATATGCCTTGACATCGAAAACCATGGAGAAGTATACCTAGACACCGAAAACCATGGAGCAATATGCCTGGACATCGAAAACCATGGAACCGTCGACCTAGACATCGGAAACCATGGAGAAAAATAATTAGACATCGAAAATCATGGAGCCGGTAGACCTAAGCGTCGAAGATCTTCACGGACGTATCGCATACTATGTATGCGTAAACCAGACAATGTATGATCTACCAATTGGTTAAAAATGTCTCTAGAATTGAATTTTATATGATCAATTGACAGAATATTTTGGATCAATTGAAAAATTATCGTCAATTGGCAATATCACCTTTATTAATTAGAAATTGGTTGGTCAATTGGTAATATCTCCTCCATCAATTGGAAATTGGTTGGTCAACTGACAATATCTTCTCCATCAATTGGAATTTTTTTGTCAATTGGTAATATCTCCTTCATCAATTAGAAATTGGTTTTTCAATTGACAATGTAATTTGAAATAATGACTGATTTAAATTTTTAATCAACTGATAATAATTATTTTCCCAATGTGCATTTTTGATCAATGTAAAAATTAAAAATGAAAAAATTTTTTTTTGACGATCTCTGGATGATACTAAGGTCGAGAAAAGAAGTTGGCCGAGAAACGCCAAAAATAGTTATGTGTTTTTCTTAGAACAAATTGAGAAATAAATCAACGATAACAGATCACATCTATATATTGTCGTAATATAAAGAAGAGATGAACCGGTCTTCACTATTATGATTTCGATTTTTTAATATCTTGTTAAATTTCAAGTTCACGGTGCATAAAAAGTCGGGAAATAAACATGAAATACAGCATGAATGCTGTGAAAAACTGAAGACAAGTACATTTATGTTCCCTGGATAGCCCTCGTCAAATATTAATTCATTACAACGTATGAAAAACTATGATCAAAAAAAATTCAACACCTATAAAAAACTACAAGCTCGTCATAGCAGCTCAAGAAAACATGATTGAACCCTCAAAAAATAAAATCATACATTGTTTCTTGAAATTGAAAAAGGAAATTGAAAATTGTCCGAGTAAAAGTCTGCTTCTAAAAAAACTATCCAAAAACCAAACTCATCATACACTTTATGAAAAACTTTCTTCGTTATCATTCAAAAGAATATCGAACCTCGTAAAAACACGCTTCCTTCCAAATAATTATTACAAAATAATTCACAAAAATGACGTATCAAATGACCATCTCAAATGCATTAATGAATAACCTCGAACCTGTGATATGGAAATACGTAATCTCAAGACGTTCCGCTCAAAGGAACTGAATGTTGTCAAATAAGTGCAAAAGTGAAAAGTACATTGCATTGAGAACCGACAAAATACAAATGTAGTATATTTAAAGAAGATTAAAAAATACAAATAATCAAATGATAAACAAAAGAAAAACAAAAACACAAAAAAATCGCAAACACAAAAAGTTATAATAACAAAAAATTACGAAGATTTTAACTTACTGAATAGTCAACTAAATTATTGAATTTTAGCCGTTGTGAAATCATGTTCTAATGGGCTTTGAGAATACTCGTCTGCCTCAGAACGTTTTAGCTAAATTACTAAAAGATCGACAACCATAAAAGTTACAAAATCTTGCTTTTAAGCAATTATATAGAAGAACAATGCCACCCATTTTTTTTATAACCAGCACATATAAAACTGTGGTTAATTTCGAGTTGAGAATACTCTTCCAGCCCAAGGAGTCCTGACTGAGTTACTATTCGACAGTAGAAACTTATAAGGAAACCGAAATCTTCCTGCCCATGACTTTTTGAGAAAATGGCTAATTCAAAATATCATATCAAAGGTGAAGTCATTTTTCACTTTATGATAGTAGAGATTTATAAGAAAATCGATTCTTCTCCGACTTTCAGGATCCCCTGGTATGATTCACTACATATTCGACGTCGATTGGATCGGTACAAGTTATTTTTAAATACGTGTTAAAAGTACTTGTCCGGCCCATCACTTTCTATTCAAATTGCTCATTCATAAAAAAATCAGGGCTCTCCTAAAATTGATGAACCACAAGTATGAATTCGGAGAGAGTTGACAAAAATATCTTTAGGTAATTGAATAATTTGTGAAAAAAATCTAATCGAATTTCCCCGTATTTTACAAGGGATTTCATTGTGCATCCATAAAATAAAAAACATATACTTTGCACGATACAAATTTTCAAGCATTTAAGATAACTTCTCAGCTTACATTGCAAAATGAAAGCAATTCTTACCTCTCATTTCTTTCAGCGAAGAAATTTCATAGTCAGTATAGGAACCATCCTATACTAATGCTGAGAATATTGAAATGATAATATGTCGTATTTTTCGAAAAATTTTGATCGGACTCAGCCATACGATTGTATGTTTATTTTTTATATCCACGTATACAATTTTATCCGGTTAAAATCAATAAATATCAACAGTTAAGTAAACACGAGCGTTTCGAGGAATTCAAAGAAATATGATTTTTTTGTTCCATGATATTAACATATGGATTAGCTTCGTTTTTGATTTTTTTATGAATGAGCAATTTGAATAGAAAGTGATGGGCCGGACAAGTACTTTTAACACGTATTTAAAAATAACTTGTACCGATCCAATCGACGTCGAATATGTAGTGAATCATACCAGGGGATCCTGAAAGTCGGAGAAGAATCGATTTTCTTATAAATCTCTACTATCATAAAGTGAAAAATGACTTCACCTTTGATATGATATTTTGAATTAGCCATTTTCTCAAAAAGTCATGGGCAGGAAGATTTCGGTTTCCTTATAAGTTTCTACTGTCGAATAGTAACTCAGTCAGGACTCCTTGGGCTGGAAGAGTATTCTCAACTCGAAATTAACCACAGTTTTATATGTGCTGGTTATAAAAAAAATGGGTGGCATTGTTCTTCTATATAATTGCTTAAAAGCAAGATTTTGTAACTTTTATGGTTGTCGATCTTTTAGTAATTTAGCTAAAACGTTCTGAGGCAGACGAGTATTCTCAAAGCCCATTAGAACATGATTTCACAACGGCTAAAATTCAATAATTTAGTTGACTATTCAGTAAGTTAAAATCTTCGTAATTTTTTGTTATTATAACTTTTTCTGTTTGCGATTTTTTTGTGTTTTTGTTTTTCTTTTGTTTATCATTTGATTATTTGTATTTTTTAATCTTCTTTAAATATACTACATTTGTATTTTGTCGGTTCTCAATGCAATGTACTTTTCACTTTTGCACTTATTTGACAACATTCAGTTCCTTTGAGCGGAACGACTTGAGATTACGTATTTCCATATCACAGGTTCGAGGTTATTCATTAATGCATTTGAGATGGTCATTTGATACGTCATTTTTGTGATCCAATTATCTACAGTTTGATAGTTGCAGAAAAAAGGCACCCGAAAACATTTATTGTGTCAGAACTCAAAGAAGCAAAAAAAACTGAGCGTACTTAATTCTACAGAGCAACGGAAATCAAAGACGTTTAAGGTACCTGCATTGGTTGTGGAGGAAAACAATTTCATTTCAGGATAATTTAGAAATAAATTTAGAAATTCAGAAATTTAGCATGGAATTTAGAAAAAGGAAAATTAAGTTAAATAGTGAAGCTGAAAACCTTTGTGATGAATTTTTGAAATTCCATGTCATGGTTAGAGTAAAAAATTAAAATGATTGGCACACATGCTGCGACATAAAAATATCAAAGTCTGAAGGTATTCGCTCCATACCGCAGTAATACAAACTTCAATACTATTTGAAAAGCAACACTTTAAAACTTGCTGAACAAAGTTCCATTCCATATTGCTATAATCAAAGATAGGGGATGATACTAGCACATATACTTATCCACAGAAATTTCAAAGTTCGCAGGTATCTGCTGCGATTCAATGTATCTGCGCAATTAGTTTGGAAGACAGCAAAGTAGTAAGGCTATACCAGTTCTAACTCAGGGATCTCAGGGGGGAGCGGGGACGGGGGAGCGCGGGGACCGTTGCGGGGCTGCATGGTATGTGGAGGGGGAAGGTTCTCGGACAGCGGGGGTGCGGCGGCACTTTGATGACAAAAGATTGCCGCACTTCTCGAATGACTGATTTATGTTTCCGGTGTGATCATCAGATTGCATTGGACGGAATTTTCTTTTGAAAAAGTGACCTGCTCTTTTCGAAAATGATCTCAATTATCGGACCAAAGCACTACTCTAATGACAAATTTATGTGTCCTACATATTTTTGCATTCCTGAGATGGTGCCAGTTTCCATGAGATTTCTTTTTCAAAATGCCCCTCCCCCGACTTTTCACTTGAGACTTGTATCTTTGAAAAAATATATTGTTATTCCGAGAATTGCACGTCACACGACGTCTAATGATAAATGTCCAGTGTTACATATCTCTACATTCCTGAGACGGCGCAAGATCCGACGAGATTTCTTTTTCAAAATGCACCTGCCCTTCCCCGAACTTTTGACTTGAGAGTTGTTTGAATGTTTTCCGAGAAAAAAAAAAATTTTCACATCGAACGCTTATTCTGAAAGTAAACGTCGCGATGGAAAGGTGTGCTAGTATGTATGCTATCCATCCAGCAAAAGATCCATCGACATTAACGGAAAATGAACTTGAGTCATTGCCGAAGGCTTTGCTTTTAAAGTACTATAGTAATTCTATTCCTACGTTATGGGATCGTTTACCCAAGTATTTGCAGTGTGATGCTGATGTGCAATCATATCAATTGTGTTTCGATCATTTCAATCAACCCTGGGTGTGAACTCATGTTGATTCAGCTAGACCCAGACGTAGAAATTGTGAAAAGTGCTCGATTATGGAACGACTTGTAAACATCTATGGGACTTTACGGATAAAAAATCCCTGTGAAATGACATCGGAGGAGCTCCAAATTATATCTCCAACCATCTTCAAGGAATACTTTGGTGAATATACAGATATTCTGTGGGATCGTTTACCGGAATATTACAAATCCGATAGTGAGATTGCATTATTACGTCGTTGCGTTGAACATTGGAAGGTATCATCGATGGACGATCATATTGACGGTCCGGCTCCGCAACGTCGAAATTGTAGGAAATGCTGTGAGAACGTGTTTGAACAAGTTTAGAATGCACGTGTTCATAACGCCGGCGGAATCAAAGAGCCTGTACAGAAAAAAGGACCACCGGAGGAGATTGCATCGATTCCAATATAGATCACGTTTGAACCTGTTTGAAAGCGTGTGGAAGGGGATGGTTCAGTTTTGGGGTAGGGATAGATGGAAAAACTACAAATAGCAGAGTCCAGAAGAAAAAAGCATCACTTCACGTCTTCGTAAAGTTGAGTCAAGACTTGCTCTTTAAAGAAAATCTCAAAAAACTATATCCATAATGGAGTTCTCCGCCATCAACAGTATCATCGCAAAGTCAGAGTATCTCCCTGCCAAGAAGCTGAAAGAACTCCAAGTCAACGAAGAATATCGCGTCTCGGACGTGAGGACAGCAAATACCAAATGGGGAAAAAGATACGTCGCCGAAATCGGGAATGAATTCACCGTATTCCTGCCACCGCGAGTTGTCAAGGCATTCGATCAGAATCCAGCGGTATTCGAGAAACTTCTGGAAACGACTCATTGTGGACAACTATACATGAAATATCTCGGTGGTGATTGGAACGCTATTGAATTTTCTCAAAGAGATTTCTAATATTCTCAACGCAAAAATGTATATATCCGAATCACCGATGAAATGTATGTTGAAGGAGGAGGAGGAGGAGGAATATTGTATAAATAAAATTACACATTTATGAAAAAATTGTTTTGTTTATTCCAAGATCCCTCTATTACATAATGCATGATATACGTATAACCAGCTTTGCAAAGATTTTACATTCTTCGTTGCACAATTAAATTTCGATTCGTTGGTGTGGTGGTGATGGTCGCAATTCGATGGACTTTTCGGCAGTTTTTTCAACGATGGGCAGTCCAAAGTCTCCAAATCGACAATCTCCGTTGACAGATCCAAAAAGTTCGTCAGCCATAAAGACTTTTCGCCGCCTTTTACGAAGATGGTATGAGCCCCGCGTAAGATAGTTTGAATTATTCCTCTTGCAGCATCGTATGGTATTACACCAAAATCCCATGACAATCCATGAAAATTACGTTCCAGCCATTTGTTTGTCGTTTTATACTTTGTCGGCAGAGAATCCCATGCATACGGTGGTGCGAAGAAAAGTGTGAGAGGTTCAGCATTCTTCACGTCCGCACGAATGATTGAAATTTCTTTGAGTATAAACTCATTGATGGGTCCTTTGAAGCCTTGTAGATCGATGACAAAATCCATAATGACTGTTGGCCGAAGAAGTTGATGGTACGGTTTTATACCAATTTTCTCACCCCACCACTCACAGGATTGTATTCAACGATGCGATCGTGTAGAATAAGGCAGTATGCGCATGTTTGTGCTGGAATATTTGTGCTTGTTTCAAATTCGAGGCGCACATCAACAGGTCCAGACTTGAGAGAATCGTTCTGCTTCGAGCAGTCAATCACAATGAGAGGTGCAAATTTGAGAAAATCCGCTTTTGTAAGCCATGGTTCGGCCTCCTTATTGTAGTACATCGGTTGAAAGTTTGTATACATATCGTAGAGTACTGCATACTGATTTTGTTCTATATTCAAATTCATATTACCATAAGGATAACATTGTGAATTCAAGTATAATTTTACATCAGTAACGTTGCAATGATCAAAATTACTCGCATTTTGCCTCTTATTATTCTTTCGTCCTGTTTGGAATGCCAGGATCACATATCGAGGTTTTTCCAGCTGCGTTGATGTCTTGACTGACCACACGTGTTTCGATGTCGCCGGTAACATTGGATATTCATACAATTCCCACGTACGAAAACTCATTGGAATTGGGGTATCTTTGGCGATGAATTTCAGCAATTGAATTTTCCGTTTATCCGCCACGGTGACGTATGGAACGAGCCATTCAATTTTTCGTAGTGTAATTTTATAATCTTCAGCGGCTGGTTGAACTATGGCATTATCATCGGAACGTGATCTAGTCAAAATCAATTCGTGCTTTGCATTCACCACCATTTTTCGATAATCTTCAGCAAATCCCAGCAGCATGCTCAGTGGTATGCATACGTCAAAGTTGCCTGCTACGTCTACAATTTGTTGAGTCTCCTCAACATCGAGCCAACCGGTGTTCTCAAGCATTGCACTTCTCGCCGACGAATGAGATGTATATCCTTTGATGAGAGATGTGATTCCCACATTTTTATTACGATCGATTTCAACTGCGTTAAGTTCATAACGCACCTCCTCGAATAAATGACAAATGGCATTGTTGACGAGGCTCGTTGCAGCTAACGCTGCACCATCCGCCTTTGTCAGTTTGCCGCAAATGTGAATTGAACTTTTACTCGGTAGAATTGATAAATCTTGATGCTGGATTGAAATACGTATTTCATCTCTATTGTTGTATGTTGACGATGCGTATGGTTGATGAGCATGAACCTCATAATGTATGATGGATTCGTCAAACATGACGGGTGTCTGGATGTTTACGATTTCTTCCTCCATTGCAGGCAGCAGATGCACAACGAGCAAAGCAGATAATTTCTCACACGCGAACTCCACGAATTTTGAGACCCAAACTCTTCAATAGCAGAAGGTTTTGAGGTGTTAACTCTTTGAGCGTTGATCGACGACTGCTTTCGCGATCCCATGTTGGCTTATTAATATTGCCAATACGATGATTGTAAATTATGCCCATTGAGATTTTATATGAAGTCTTATGGTGATGACTTCACCGCGGAAATTGATCAAATCTCCGTCTTGATCGACAATACGAAGCTGTATATTGTCAATGCGACGAGTTGTGATTGGTAGATAAATGACGCTCGACGGTACTTCGATGATTTTATAGCCGGCCGGTACAGATGGGAAAAATTCGTGAATTGTGTGAACTTTTCGCCCGTTGATGTATGCACCAGTGGTTATGTTACACTCGACTCGAATGGCGTTCACTTTGAGAATGGATACGGGTAGATCGGACACATGTCTTTTATTGGGCTCCAATCGACGCGACGTAAAACCCAGCAAAGGTCCAATCGAATTTTTGGATGTAAAATCAATCGATTGATTACACTCAATTTCACTGCGTAGCGTATAATTATTCGGCTTAACCTGAATTTGTATGTTTTTAGATGCCAACTCAGTTTTCAAATATTTTTCAATATCTTCAATTTCATAGCTGCCCGTTGGAATGGTCACCACATGATTTCCAACGTGAAATTCATTGCAACCAATGTCGATATTTGGAATCGAATTGAATGTGAGCAGCTCGACGAGTCCAAGAGTATAATTTTTGTCGGGCGATAGTTCGATGGGTGGAAAAAATTGTGCCTCGAGTATGGAGGATGATCCAGTAGTGGTGATCGTCAAACTATCATCCATGATGCTCGCAGATTTAGAACTAAACACGCAGCTCCATAGTCCTCATTTATATAGTGCATAATTGTCTCGTCGATTTAGTTGTCCACACAAAAATTTCAAGCATAAATGCCCGCATATTATTGTATCGTATTCCTGATACTTTTTATAATTGTATTTCACGCTACCAACATTGAAGTATCTCATGAGTTCGGGTGGAGGTGGGAGATTACCGAAGCTGTCAAAGTATGTGACTCGTTGACCATTCTTTTTATATGCAACCCAGTGTGTCCCAGGGCCCACATTTTCATCCAAATTCACGATTGCTGATTCTTGCTTGAGTGGTCCATTTTCAGGCAAAGTGTCACGCATGAAAACCCCACGAAAGTTACGAATTTTCATGGCTCTCGCATACTTTAGCAGATCGATGTCGGTGAGTGGTTGATGTGGTAGCGTGATTATACGTTTTTTGTCCCGAGGTAAAGACCCAAACCCTGTTTGTATGGTTTCAGATGTAAACCTTTACCCAAAGCGATGGCCTCGAGTGTTCGGTTGTGACGTTTACTTTCCTCCAATTCCTTTTTAGCCGCTTGAGCAGCATTTACAGCTTTGACTATTGCAGCACTTCCACCAGACAGTGCACCAACGGCGCTAAGGCCGGCAAAGATGGGTACGAGGAAGGGCAATAAACCGCCGATTTTGCGAGGTACAGGTAGAACCCGAGGCGTGCGTACTTTAACACCTTTAACACTGGCACGCGCACCTTTCAATGCTGACATGACGATTTCACGGGGGTCACCACTACGAACCATGGCTTTCTTTGCAGCACTGATGATCTTTTTCAGGCAAACACTTTTTTTGGTCTTTTTCGTCACTCCTTTCATACCTAGACCAAATTTCTTTTTCGCCTTCATAATGTTTGTCACGGCCCAAGCACTTGCTCTTTCACCAAGACTTGCGTCTTTCGAGGTTACACGTTGCCAGGCTTGTTCAGCCAAAATTTTATCCGCCAGATGTCGTGCTTCCAAGTTTTCACGATTTTTCGAATATGCGATAACGTGTTCTTTACACGCAGCGTCCAGCGCGTTTATACCAGGATCACCACGAGCAAGACGTTTGATCAATTTCGTACCGGGTCCACAATATTGATATCCCGGTAGATGTAGTTCCACGGGGAGATTGTTGATTATACTGTTTACCAAACTTTTACCAGGTTTATCATGTACAATCATCACTCTGCAGTGGTTACAACTCGACTGACTATTCCAACATTATAAAGTTGCATTTATATGATTTTTTCAATCAGTCGCACGCGAGATGAAGTCGAAGAAACAAGTTTCGAGCGGTCAACTCCCCATAATAAATTTCGATGAATTTATTGTTGGAGCGGGTAGTGTGAAGAAGCGTCATGGAAACTTACTACCTAACAGCATTCGAGCCGTATTTTGTGGCCCCTCGAATTGTTGAAAAACGAATGCCTTACTCACGCTCCTAATACATCCAAATGGTTTGAGATTTGAGAATATATATCTATACTCGAAATCTTTGAAGCAGCCTAAATACCGATTGCTCGAGCAAATGCTTAAACCTGTGGAAGGAGTGGAATTTTTTCAATTTAACGAGCATGAACAAGTTGTGGCACCTAGTGAAGCTCGCCCAAACTCCATATTCATCTTTGACGATATAGCGTGTGAGAAACAGGACAACGTGAGAGCATTTTTTTCCATGGGAAGACACGAGATTGTGGATAGTTTTTATCTCTGTCAGACGTATACTCGTATTCCGAAACATCTCGTGAGAGACAATGCAAATTTTATAGTGCTATTCAAACAAGATGATATGAACCTCAAGCATGTATATAATGATCATGTCAATACGGATATGACTTATGCAAGTTTCAAAAAAATGTGTGTCAAGTGTTGGAAATCGGACAAGTATGGATTCATTACGATTGACAAGGACAGTGAGTTGAATGCTGGAAGATATAGAAGGGGATTTGATTCTTTCCTCACTGTCGATGATGATGATGATGATAAATAATTGTTCCCCTGGATTTTACAAGACAGTCTAAAGTCTGACTTACTCGTGTCAACATGAAGCGCAAAGAACTTTTAAAGGAGACGGCTGTATTGAGTGAACTTGCCAAGGCGAGTGATGCAATCAGACGAAAACATCGAATGTTGAAAAGTGGACGTGATAGTGCTCAGCAGAAAATGCAAGATGTGTTTAAACCGATTGTTGAACCATTAGAAGAACTAGTTTCATATACGAAAAAACCTAAAATTAAGAATGAACGTGTAAATGTTAAAAAGGAGGAAGAGGAGGAGGAGGAAGAGTCTCCAAATTTTGGAGAAAATAGCATGAAGCAAGATATTTCTTTCAAAGATGATATTTGGCATGATGCAATTACTGATGAGAATGTCGGTGTACCCTTAACTAAAAATAGTGATAATGATATTCATGAAGATAATAATGATGATGATGAGGACGATGATAACTTGGAATCATCTGGAGATGTTGATAATTTGATACGTGAATATCTGGGCTTACTGCGTAGTAATAACAAAACAAGATTAGATGGCGTGTATGGAGTACGAAATCTCGCTCAAAACAGATTAATGATTGGTGATTCACCAATTCATTTCGAACTCGATCATATAGTGGTTGGAGATGAAAAGTATCCCAAAAGTATTGGCTTGGTGGAACTGTTGTTTAAAAAAGAGCCCGAACTCAAATATCTAACACCAAATGACTTGGAGAAATATCAGAACATTATCATCACAACGAATGCTCATAAAAAATTTTATAAACGCACGGGTGCGGTACGTCAGGATAAAAATAGTAAATTTAAAAATTATATATCCCAAATGCTCGGTAGCAACGATAAGAAAGGTGGTACTCTGCCTCAGTATAAGGTAGCACGAAAGCATACCTCTGTCGACTATGTTCATTGGGATGATCCAAATGAGCTGGTAGATCGTCTTCGCTTATTGCTCGCATTGCAAGCTGCTGGAAATTCATCACATTCGAATGAAATTATATCGATTATCGAGGAGTTGCGTGAAGCTGAAATCATTTATTAACATGTGATGGCTTGCTTTCATCCACATTCCCAACATGAGCGTCGATGTGTTTGGACGAAAGTTGAGTAGACGTGGTGCAGGTCCTCCGGGTAAACCAGGTGCTGGATTCAAAATTACATCGGACGGTCATTACGACTTGGAACGAAAACGACTGAGCAACGTTGGCGAGCCAGTAAATGCTCGAGATGTTGTAACACTCGGTGCATTCAGCAAACACATTCATTCTATAACTCATAGTGTGACTCATACAACGAATCAAAAGTGTGAATCGAATGTGGCGGCTGCAGAAAAGCGTGTGAGAACCGAGCTCGCCCATCTCCGTGAAGAAATTGATAATATAAAGAGAGAAATCTCAGAACTTCATGATGATATGAAGTTTTTACGAGATCATCTAATGATAAGTCAGTGAAAAATCCTCCAGACTCTTATCTTCTGCAATTGATGAGGACCGTGGGGGGGGGGGGGGGGGGGGGGGGACAAGAAAAAATGAGTGAAAAGAAGCTTGCGGTGGTTGAAGAACTGCATAAGCCAGCTCGGCGGAATTATCCACGTCGACATGTGGATATACGCGGCCTGGATGAGACTTGGCAAGCTGATCTTGTAGATATGTCTGCATATGCACAACACAACTCCAACCATAAATTTCTCCTCACCGTCATCGATATATTCTCCAAATTCGCCTGGGCCGTACCGTTGAAGAGTAAAAGTGGAAAAGATGTGAGTGCTGCAATGGAGACGATTCTCAGCAAAGGGCGCATACCGAAAAATCTTCACGTCGATCAAGGAAAAGAATTTTATAATACTGACTTTAAGGCTTTGATGAAAAAGTATAATATACACTTGTATTCTACATTTAGTAATTTGAAAGCATCAATTTGTGAGCGCTTCAATCGTACACTTAAGAATAAAATGTGGATTCAATTTAGTTTTCGCGGAAACTGGAAATGGATCGATATTCTCGATACATTAATTATAAAATATAATGATACATTACATCGTACGATAAAAATGAAACCGAAAGATGTGAACACTGCGAATGAAAAACGCCTGTTGCGTAATGTATACAATAGATCAGAAGTTGGAAACCAAGCAAAATTTAAAATCGGTGATAAAGTACGCATAAGTAAATTTAAGAATGTATTCGAAAAAGATTATACACCAAACTGGACAACGGAAATATTTACAATATATCGAGTTAGAAAAACTAATCCAGTTACTTATAATATAAAAGATCATTAAGATGAACCCATCGCAGGTAGTTTCTATGAGCAAGAGCTGCTTCGAGCAAAATATCCCGACATATATCTTATTGAAAAAGTATTGAAGAAACGTGGTAGTCAGTTGTTCGTAAAATGGCTAGGTTTCGACAAAACACACAATAGTTGGATAAGTAAAAATGATTTGTAAACAATAAAGATGGAAAATTCAAAAGTCTGAGTGATTTTTACGACCTTTCCCCAACTCCGCATGAAAAGCAGATTAAAGAAAAAGAATGACAGATTTTCACAAAAAATTTTTATTTTACATAAATTACAACATATATTTACAAATTTACAAGTTTTTGAGGAAAAGTCCTCTCGCACAAAATTTTTTTTATTTCATATCAATGTTGAGAACAAGTTCTCACTCTCACAATTTTTTTTTTTCGCATTCAATGTACAAATATTCTCGCAATCTCTAACATTCACAAGCACACATTCGTATTTACAATGATCTATGCCTCCATAGCTTCTGGAAATTCGGGAATATTGTAATGGCCCCATGGTAACGTGTCTACCGTTCCAGGTATAACATATCGCTTGTCATCGTGTGGACTTAGAGCAATTTTTGTCTCCGTGATGGTATAGACATTGTGTAATGTCGAGCGAATTGAAGATTGAGAACGCTTCATTTCGATCTGCTCATTGAGACATTTCACGTAATCTTCGAATGTTATGGTCCTCGCCACAACATTACTTTTTACTCCTTTTGCTTTTTTAACATCGTTCTTACCCTCAACTCGCGTCGCATAAATCTTCGATCTAAGTCCAACGAATTCGGTCATTATGGCCCCATTGTTCTCATCTTTCATGAGACCCGGGACCTTTTTGTTGACTAGCGGTATACCATAAACGTTGTCATGGGGATAGTCACTGGTGTCATATTTGTCGAGATTACATTTCATGTCCTCGTACACATCTTCACATTCAATGTGGTAAATTAAACTATCAGTATCCGTATACATGACTTTACATTTATTTTGATACGACGGCATCATGAACTCGTGATGGAATTCATATAAACAAGTTTTTGAAATATCTAAAATAGACATGCCAACATATATCGGTTTATTGAATTTGACTTGTAGATTTCGCAACTCTACAGCGATTAAATTTTCCGCAAAAATACTTCGACTGTGAAAGTTAGGTTTAGCAATCATAGCCTCTGCTCCGTATCGACCTGCCCATTCCGTTAACAGTTTAACTTGGACGTGACTACGAACATCCTCCATGGTTTTTCCAAACACGGCATTATTCATTAATTTGAACAGATTTTTTTCAAAATCATTTTTCGCACGTGTACGAAACTGTGTATTCAAATCAATGTATGTTTTGAGCCAGGAAGATTGCTTAAACTTCAAGACTCGATGAATTTTAGTGATTGTCAAACCATGTTTCAAACACTGCTGCAATGCACGATAGTGGATGACATATCGTTTTTTCGCATTCACCGTGGCAAGAAGCTTCTCTTGCTTCGCGCCCGGAGGTTTGTCATGCGTTGGACAAAATGGCAAATCACTATGTGCATCGTGCAAGTGTTTCGGATATTCCAGATCAACCTCAAGAATATAGCCAATTTCAGATTCAAATGGATGAGACTCGATGTTGAAGTTGGCAAGGTCTTCAATCCATTCGAAATCTGCATACGGCAGTGGTTGACTCATTGCCCAACCATACAAATTGTTCACATCAAAATACATCAAGTATGACGATGGAATAGATGGGTCATACGAGTTCATGTACTTGTTATTGGCACGGGCATGTCTTTTGGAGCATTGACTAAGACCACCTCGGATACCTCTCTCCACAAACAATACCATGTCGATGTCTGTGAGCAATTCAAACTTTACTTTTGTATATTTCATCATGGCATCCCAGGTATATCCGGGGAGAGTGTAGTAAAACGCAGGGTCAAGACCATAACTTTTCAGGCAAGTATCGCGAAAATTCTCAAAGATATCGGCTAATAGTAATACGTCAGTCTTCAAGTATAAATCGCTGTATTCGCCGAGCGTTCGCGTTGAAAATCTTTCCCACACATTTTTCGCATGTGCATACTCCTTCTCGGAAACTGTTGAATCAGTTAAAGAGCTGTAAAATGCTTCCCGCGGTGGAAGCTCCGTTTCATCCAACTTTTCGAAACTGTCAATATACTCGTACGGGAAGACACCTTTCCGTGTTAATAAATGAAAATGGTCTACATCTTGGAATTGCGACTTTAACGTCGCGAGTTTATCTACAGTTAAAAAGGATGCTAATTTGTCTAGGCTCGTATTGAGAAATCTGAGCGAATCAATGAAACGCAATTTTATATTTTTCCGCGTGTCTTTGCCTGTTTGAACCGTTTTCGAGAAGGAGATGTACTTTTCTTTTGTTATTGGGAGCAAGTCGATTTTCCCCGCGAACGCAGTTGCTACTTCTTTAATTATAAAATGTGCATCATAACCGGATAAATTGTGGAAAACTATTGGCATGAAAAACGAATTCTGATAGTTTAAATTACAATTTGAATGAGCCGGACCTCTGAATTGCCCTGTCAGGTGGCAATGATCGCGAACACGCTCGTCACCCTCGACAAAAGGTTTCTCACAAATATGGCACTCTTTTTCTTCCCGAAATTTCCTCCACTCTTGCGGAGACAATTCTTTCATCGGAACGTTCGTAAGAAGAATCTTTTCTACGCGCAAAGCTAATTGTTTAAGTTCTTCTACGAACCATTCCACGCAGTCCTCACCTCGGCGTTCGTGGTATCCCGAAAGCGAATCATCGTAGGAGCACTTTACATAATATCCAACGCTGAAGACGCGATGATGTTGGCTCTTATTTTTCTCCCTTTCTTCAGCGCTGGTCTTCTCCAAGATGCATTCGAGGTCGGCGTATACCACGAACGGGAGACGCTCCTTCCGATTGGCATTGGTAAACTCCAACCATTTGTCGTTCTCAGCTGGTAGTCGAACGGCACAATCGTTGATAACGCCACAATCCACCTCATGGAACTGCAGCTTATCAATGGTTGGGAAGTAATGAAGGCATCTATAACAATAAAAAATTTCAAATATTTACAGTATATTATCATAATCGTAAAGAAATGTATACAGTTGTATATTAAAAATACTTACCGATCACAGATGTATTTCTTGTACCCATCAGAATTGAGCTGTGAGTTGACGAGCCGGGATAAATTCTTGATCCACGCGAAGTGTCCAATTCCACATCCCGACACGTCTTCCATGTAAAGCAAGTTGAAGTGTCGCTCTTTCTTCTCCTTGCTCACGCGGACTGGTAGAATGACTTCCTCCTTCTCGCTATAGACATTGATTGAGAGATTATTCATCTTCTCAAATTTCCCAATCTGGTCCAACGTCATAGGGAAGTTGATGCCTTGGAAGTTGAATATCGTTGAATAATGCGGGTAAGAGGATGTGCGATCGCTGTTTTTTTCTGCTGGATAAAGTGCAGCAGTCATAGCCCATCCAAAACACGCATTATCCGCCGATTTCACATTTACCACCGCTCTTTTCAACTGTATACGTTTCGCCAATGAAACGTGACATCCCGCCCGCAAAGCGTTGTACTTGTTGATGTTCACAGTTAAATTTGTTATTGATGTTAATGTCCAGCCACTGTCACTCTCCTGGAACTCCTCGAGCGATCTCAGAGTCGGCTCCACGACTCGCTTCCGATACCACTCACTCAAGTCCGATGTTGTGAAAAGTTCAACATTTCCCGTGTTGACACTTTTATTTGCCCGCTTATCGCCCACGGTAAACTCTCCGTTAAACGAAGTGTTCACTTTTATACTATTATATTTGCAAATATGAGCCTGCACTTGTTCTTCAACAAGCTCATACGCATCCAATAGAAACTTTCGTGGGTCGATATGATCACGATTAATCACAGCACCGGTTGACAAGCGATTTTCAAATGCGCTGTCAATTTCACGCCATGTTAATCCATGATCATTTAATCCTCCGCCCCAATGTATGAAGCGTTGGCGTGTTGCCTGCTTCAAACATTCGAGACGCAAGATTTGCGAAGTGACCGAGTGGTGATATCCCAGTCGCGGTCGTTTCGATCGAACTTGCTCCTCCAGCGATTTGATGAGGGTATCACACTGGCGTTCCCACACCAAAAATTGCTCCAACGTCCGCAGGAGAGTTGCTTGCATACGCAGCAATTGCTCGGTAGCGATGTCGACGGTGAGAGACATGATGCGCTGAACGAAATTTGACTCGAAATGTAACTGTTACGTCGTCTCAACAGAGTCTGAACCTTCCTCAAAATTGTTTCATTTTATATACGCGTTTTTTCGTTTCTGAGGTGGGGATGAGTAGGAGGGAGGAAAAATCTTGACTTTTCTGGAAACTCGAATGTGGTACCCAGGTTCTAATCGAGGAAGTGCGGTTGACTTCAAAAATCCCTTCTTGCGCCTTTTGAGAAATGCCTCTGCAGGTTAAAAATGTGCAACACCGGACACATAAATCTGTCATTGAGCGAGTGCATCTCTGTAAAGATTTCTAGTCCAATGTGAACATTTTTTTTTTCTCGGAAAACATTCTTCTAAACATCTCTCAAGTCAAAAGTTGGAGGGAAGGGCAGGTGTATTTTTAAAGAAATCTCATCACCATCTCACGAATGTAAAAATATGTAATATGGGACACATAAATTTCTCATTAGGGGTCTCCGTCACGGATTCCAATAATTGAGAGCACTTTTCTTCTCAACTGACTTTTCTTAAAACTCCGCAGGAAACATAAATCAGTCATTCGAGGGGGGGGGGGGGGGCCATCCACGAGTTCTTTTTATTCCTGAAAATATACTTTGTCTATGCAATGCCGCAAACAGGACCGCTGCATCCCCTCTCCCCCTCTTTGTTACCCTGAGAACCTCCACACACCATGCAGCCCCCGCAATGCGCTTCCCCGTTGTCGCACTCCCCCTAAGAGCCCATTGGTTAAAACTGGTTTTGAAAACAGAAATCTTGTCGGAACTTGCACCACCTCAAGAATACAAAAAAATGTAACACAAAACACATAAATTTGTCATTAGTGTGACATGCAAACATCGTAGGTCACGGAGTCCGATAATTGAGATCATCTTTGGAAAGAGCACAAAATTTTGTCCAATACAATCTGATACCGGAAACATAAATCAGTCATTGGTGGGTGCGGTGAAAAAAAACCTTTGTCCCAAATTTTTTGTCTCTTCAAAGTGCCGCCGCACCCCCGCTGTCCGAGAACCTTCCCCCTCCACATACCATGCAGCCCCGCAACGGTCCCCGCGCTCCCCCGTCCCCGCTCCCCCCTGAGATCCCTGAGTTAGAACTGGTATAGCCTTACTACTCAGCAATTTCAAATCCATCCATAAATGAGCAACTGAAGACTTTTCTAATGAACTTTTCACTTCATATTTATGTTACGGTGAGAGTCAAAAAGTAAAATGAATGGCACAGTATATAAATTTTATAGTTTGCAGATTTTTGCTGTATTTCAGTGATCCAAATATATAGTATTATAGTGAAAGGGTGTTAGAAGTCATGATGTTACATTAAAATGACATAGCGCACATAACATTCAGAAATTCTGTAGGTTTCCATGATGTTGGCAGGTATTATACTTAATCGCATCCAAAACTGAGCAACTGTACACTTATCGTAATCAATGTTTTCACCAATAATTCCACATTTGCAGTTTGCAGAATAGGAATACTCAACATACACGTCATTTCATAAGTATTGTTGTCAATATTTGTATTTGCCTACCGCATTCCGAAGATTTAACTTTTCATATTATCAGCAAAAAAAGCATCCAAAGACTTTTTGGAACAAGTTTAAAAATTTATTACTTGACAGGCCAGGTGGAAAAAGTATAACTACACTTATATCAACACCAGAAACTGTTTTGAGAATCTGATATACAAAATGTGCGAATAATGATCATAGTTGGAAACCACTTGAATCAGGTTACCACAATCAGCATGAGGAAATGGTAGAAAATTAAAGGACACATATTAGGCAACCAATTAATAATATGTATCGCTCCGCTGCAAACCGATGGAGTCAAAACAAGGATCGGAAAGAGCAGAGCCAGACTCAATAGGAAGCAAAATATGGGAATATTCAAAAATAATGATGACACAAAAAATAAATTAGAAAACATTTATTCGATAGGAGTTTCTCGCATTATATATACTAACAGTTCCGTGTGTTCTTGTTTTGTATCAACCATAATATTTCAGATCGCTAAAAGAAAATTTGACGTTATAAGTTGACGAACATTTTTTCTTACAACTATCAGACCTATTTTTGATAAGCTGATTTGCCTTATTTATATTATTCACTAACTATGCGAACGTTTGTTACATATGTCCTGCACTTTGTAACGTCAAACCCCGGCCGGTTCGTTACTTTTTCAATGAGATATATGTGGCATATGTTAATAAATGATTTCAGCTTCACGCAAATCCTCGATAATCGATATAATTTCATTCGAGTGTGATGAATTTCCAGCAGCTTGCGATGCGAGCAATAAGCGAAGACGATCCACTAATTCATTCGGACCATCCCAATAAACATAGTCGATAGAAGTATGCTTTTGTGCTACCTTGTACTGGGGCAGAGCACCACCCTTCTTATCGTTGCTACGCAGCATGTGGGATATATAATTTTTGAATTTACTATTTTTATCCTGACGTACTGCACCCGTGCGTTTATAAAATTTTTTATGAGCATTCGTCGTAATGACAATTTTTTGATATTTCTCCAAGTCATTTGAAGTTATATATTTGAGTTCAGGCTCTTTTTTAAACAACAGTTCCACCAAGCCAATACTTTTGGGATACTTTTCATCTCCAACCACTATATGATCGAGTTCGAAATGAATCGGTGAATCACCAATCATTAATCTGTTTTGAGCGAGATTTCGTACTCCATACAAGCCATCTAATCTTGTTTTGTTATTACTACGCAGTAGACCCAAATATTCACGTATCAAATTATCAACATCTTCAGATGATTCCAAATTATCGTCATCATCATCATCATGATTATCATTATTTTTAGTTACGGGTACATCGACATTCTCATCAGTAATTGCATCATGCCAAATATCGTCTTTGAAAGAAATATCTTGCTGCATGCTATTTTCTCCGAAATTTGGAGACTCCTCCTTCTCCTCCTCCTCCTCCTCCTCCTCCTCCTTCTTAACATTCATACGTTCACTCTTAATTTTCGGTTTTTTCGTATACGAAACTAGCTCCTCTAATGGTTCGACAATCGGTTTAAACACATCTTGCATTCTCTGCTGAGCACTATCACGTCCACTTTTCAACATTCGATGTTTCCGTCTGATTGCATCACTTGCCTTGGCAAGTTCATTCAATACAGCCTTCTCCCTTAAAAGTTCTTTGCTCTTCATGTTGACGTATGCAAGTCAGACTCTAGACTGTCTTTAAAACTGAAAGAACAATCATTTATCGTCGACGGTGAGGAAGGAATCAAATCCTCTTCTATATCTTCCAGCATTCAATTCACTCTCCTTGTCAATCGTGATGAATCCATACTTGTCCGACTTCCAACACTTTATACACATGTTTTTGAAGCACGCATAAGTCATATCAGTATTCACATGGTCATTATACACATGTTTTAGATTCATATCGTCTTGCTTGAATAGTACAACAAAATTTGCATTATCTCTCACAAGATGTTTCGGGATACGGGTATACGTTTGACATAGATAAAAACTGTCCACAATCTCATGTCTCCCCATGGAAAAAAATGCTCTCACATTATCCTGCTTTTCGCATGCTATATCATCAAAGATAAATATTGAGTTTGGTCGAGCTTCACTGGGGGCCACAACTTGTTCATGCTCGTTAAATGGGAAGAATTCCACTCCTTTCACGGGTTTGAGCATTTGCTCGAGAAGTCGATATTTCGGCTGTTTCAACGATTTCGAGTAGAGATAAATGTTCTCGAATCTCAAACCGTTTGGATGTATCAGGAGCGTAAGTAGAGCATTCGTTTTTCCACAATTCGATGGTCCACAAAACACGGCACGAATGCTACTAGGTAGTATGTTCCCATGACGCTTCACTTTCTTTGCATCACCTACGAGTTCATCGAAATTTATTACGGGAAGTTGACCACCTTGTTTCTTCATCTTCATCGCGCATGCTACTGATTGAAAAAATCATATAAATGCGACTTTATAATATAATACTGATCAGTCGTATTGCGACCACCGCGTGGTAATGATTGTGCATGGCAAAGGTCTTGTCAACAGTCTAATTAACAATCTCCCGGTGGAATTGCATCTACCAGGCTATCAATATTGTGGACCTGGCACAAAATTGGCCAAACGTCTTGCTCGTGGTGATCCAGGTATAAATCCGCTGGACGCAGCTTGCAAACAGCACGATATCGCATATTCGAAAAATCGCGACAATTTGGAAGCAAGACATTTGGCGGATAAAGTTTTGGCTGAACAAGCTTGGAAGCGTGTAACCTCGAAAGACGCGAGTCTCGGTGAAAGAGCAAGTGCTTGGGCTGTGACGAACATTATGAAGACTAAGAGGAAATTTGGATTGGGTATGAAACGCCCGAAAAGTGTTTGCCTGAAAAAGATTATCGGTGCTGCGAAGAAAGCAATGATACGTAGTGATGATTCTCGTAAAGTCGTAATGTCTGCACTGAAAGGTGCGCGAGCTGGTGTAAAGGGCGTTAAAGTACGCACGCCTAGGATTCTACCTGTTCCTCAAAAAACCGGCGGTTTATTACCCTTCCTCGTACCCATCTTTGCCGGTCTTAGCGCTGTTGGAGCATTGTCGGGTGGCAGTGCTGCAATAGTCAAAGCTGTAAATGCTGCTCAAACGGCTAAAAAGGAATTGGACGAACGTAAGCGTCATAATCGAACACTCGAGGCCATCGCTTTGGGTAAAGGTTTACACTTGAAACCATACAAACAGGGTTTGGGTCTTTACCTCGGGTCAAAAAACGTATAATCACGCTACCACATCAACCACTCACCGACATCGATCTGCTAAAATATGCGGGAGCCATGAAAATTCGTAACTTTCGCGGTGTTTTCATGCGTGACACTTTACCTGCGGACGGACCACTCGAGCAAGAATCAGCAATCGTTAATTTGGATGATAATGTGGGACCTGGTACACACTGGGTTGCTTATAAAAAATCTGGCCGAGGAATCACATACTTTGACAGCTTTGGCAATCTTCCACCTCCACCCGAACTCATGAAATACTTTAATGTTGGTAGCGTGAAATATAATTATAAAAAATATCAAGAATATGACACAATAATATGTGGACATTTATGTTTAACATTTTTGTGTAATCAACTGAATCGGCGAGACAATTATAAACTATATAAATAAAGATTATGGAGCTATGTGTTTAGTTCTAAAGTTGCGAGCATCATGGATGACAGTTTAACTATTACCATCACTGGCACATCCTCCATACTCGAAGCAAAATTTTTTCCACCCATCGAACTATCGCCCGACAAAAATTATACTCTTGGACTCGTCGAGCTGCTCACGTTCAATTCAATTCCAAATATTGACATTGGTTGCAATGAATTTCATGTTGGAACGCAAGTGTTGACCATTCCAACGGGCAGCTATGAAATTGAAGATATTGAAAAATATTTGAAAGCTCAGTTGACAAACATACAAATTCAGCTTAAGCCGAATAATTATACGCTACGTAGTGAAATTGAGTGTAATCAATCGATTGATTTTACATCGAACAATTCTATTGGACCTCTTTTGGGTTTTACATCGCGTCGATTGGAACCTAATAAAAGACACGTGTCTGATTTGCCGGTATCCATTATCAAAGTGAACGCCATCCGAGTCGAGTGTAACATAACAACTGGTGCATACATCAACGGACGAAAAGTTCACACAATTCATGAATTTTTTCCATCTGTACCGGCTGGCTATAAAATCATCGAAGTACCATCGAGTGTCATTTATCTACCAATCACAAATCGGCGAATTGACAATATACAACTTCGTATTGTTGATCAGGACGGAGATTTAATAAACTTTCGCGGCGAAGTAATCACCATAAGACTTCATATAAAATCTCGATGGGGATAATTTACAATCACCGTATTGGCAATATTTATAAGCCAACATGGGATTACGAAACCACCAGTCGTCGAACGACGCTGAAAGCGTTAACACCTCAAAACCTTCTACTATTAAAGAGTTTGGGTCTCAAAATTCGTAGAGTTGCCGTGTGAGAAATTATATGTTGTGCATTTGCTGCTTGCGATGGAGGAAGAAATCATAAACATCCAGACACCCGTCATGTTTGACGAATCCATCATACATTATGAGGTTCATGCTCATCAACCATACGCATCGTCAACATACAACAATAGTGATGAAATACGTATTTCAATCCAACATCAAGATTTATCAATTTTACCGAGCAAAAGTTCAATTCACATTTGCGGTAAACTGACAAAGGCGGATGGTACAGCGTTAGCTGCAACGAGTCTCGTCAACAATGCCATTTGTCATTTATTCGAGGAGGTGCGTTATGAACTTAACGCAGTTGAAATCGATCGTAATAAAAATGTGGGAATCACATCTCTCATCAAAGGATATACATCTCATTCGTCGTTGAGAAGTGCAATGCTTGAGAACACCGGTTGGCTCGATGTTGAGGAGACTCAACAAATTGTAGACGTAGCAGGCAACTTTGACGTATGCATACCACTGAGCATGCTGCTGGGATTTGCTGAAGATTATCGAAAAGTGGTGGTGAATGCAAAACACGAATTGATCTTGACTAGATCACGTTCCGATGATAATGCAATAGTTCAAGCAGCCGCTGAAGATTATAAAATTACACTACGAAAAATTGAATGGCTCGTTCCATACGTCACCGTGGCAGATAAACGGAAAATTCAACTGTTGAAATTCATCGTCAAAGATACTCCAATTCCAATGAGTTTTCGTACGTGGGAATTGTATGAATATCCAATGTTACCAGCGACATCGAAACACGTGTGGTCTGTCAAGACATCCACACAGCTGGAAAAACCTCGATATGTGATCCTGGCGTTCCAAACAGGACGAAAGAGCGTTAAAAGGCAAAATGCGAGCAATTTTGATCATTGCAATGTTACCGATGTAAAATTATACTTAAATTCACAATGTTATCCCTATGGTAACATGAATTTGAATATACCGCAAAATCAGTATGCAGTACTATACGATATGTATACAAACTTTCAACCGATGTACTACAATAAGGAGGCCGAACCGTGGCTTACAAAAACGGATTTTCTCAAATATGCTCCTCTCATTGTGGTTGACTGCTCGAAGCAGAACGATTCTCTCAAGTCTGGGCCTGTTGATGTACGCCTTGAATTTGAAACAAGCACAAATATTCCTGCTCAAACATGCGCATACTGTCTCATTCTACACGATCGCATCGTTGAATACAATCCTGTGAGTGGTGGGGTGAAAAAATTGGTATAAAGTCATGGTGATGATTTTACTAATCGTCAGTCGAGATGGACTTTATCGTTGATCTCCAGGGTTTTAAGGGCTCACGCAATGAATTTATCCCGAAAGAAATATCAATTATTCGAGCCAACGACAAAATTTATAAACCTCTAACGCTGTTCTTCAAATCACCATATACTTGGGACGCGCTACCCGGTCGATATAAAATAACAAACAAATGGTTGGAACGAAATGTTCACGGGATTTCATGGGACTATGAGGGTCTACCATACAAAACAGCGAAAATAATCATTCAAACAATCTTACAACGAGCTCGTGCTATATACGTGAAAGGGAGCGAAAAGTCTTTGTAGCTGAAGAATTTCTTGAATCTGTCATCGGAAATTATCGATATGGAGACTCTGGACTGCCCATCCTTGCAGAAGTTGCCGAAAAGTCGCCTCGATTGTCCTCACCATCATCATAACAATCCGAAATACAATTGTGCGAATGCGAATGTGAAATCGCTCAGAAGTTGGTTATATGTATATCTAGCATTGTGTGAACGCGGGATTTTCAAATAAACAAAACATTTCCACGATGAGACTTTTTCCATATTTTTATTGCAAGCCCTCCTCCTCCTCCTCCTCCTCCTCCTCCTCCAATTAGTCTACAATATTTCATATTATTATTACTATTATTAGTATGATTTTTCAATAATGATCACAATTATACATTTTTTTCTCTTCACGAAGATTTTGGAATATGTTTGAACAAAATTTTACTCCACTTGTCGGCAAACGTTTCCATGTAGAGTTCTCTCGCTTGAGCCGCCTCCAACAGCTTTTTGAATTCATCCTCGTCTTGGTCGAAAGCCTCGGAAAGTCTCCCCGGTAGAAAAACCATGAATTGACCTCCGATGTTGGCGATGTATCGTTTTCCAAATTTCGTTTTCACCGATCGAATATGATGAATTGGATGATCAGTCCCGACCTCAAGTTCAATCAGCTTCTTCGTTGGTATGTTGTTTTCCAGCGTGGCAACTTTGTTCAAAGATGTAAACTCCATTTTTGAAGAGTGATTTTTTTTCTCGTCTGCTCTCGAACTAATGCAGCAGCTGACTGACGACGACGTTGCTCTCGATTTCTCTTGAATTTTTAGGGTTATTCCCCCTCTACCTCATGCATGTCCCCCCTCTCCCGATATTTTCTACAATTTTTCCGTAGAGGGGCCGGAGCATCAATGTGATCTTCCATCGAAGACGTATTCCAATGATCATGGCATCGACGCAACGATTGAATTTCAACGTCGGATTTGTAGTAATATGGAAAACGCTCCCACAAAACATCCGTAAAGTCACTGAAATATTTCTTGAACGTTGATGGTGATATAATGAGGAGTTCTTCCGCCGTCATTTCACGAGGGCTCCGTATACAATAAATTGCATAAATATTCACTAGTTGCTCCATGATCCAACATTTTTCACACTCTCGACGTATTGGTCCTAGAGCATCAATATGAGTCGACATCCACGGTGGATTAAAATGATCGTGACAATATTGATAAGACTGAACTTCACTATCACTCTTCAAATGTTCAGGTAATCGATCCCATAGCGATGGAATGAATTTACCATAATATTTTATGAGCAGAATCTTAGGAATTGATTCGAGTTCATTTTTAGTCAGCATCCAATGTTCTTTCAACGGATGGATCGCATACATACTCGCACATCTATCCATCTTGAGAATACTTTTCATACTGAAGTCTTGAAAAAAAAAAAAAAACAACAAAATGTCGAAAAAATCTTGAGACCTCTTATAGAATTATTGTAGAATAATTTTGCTGCAGACCCTTCCCCATCCGGCCCGCACATGAGCGATGACGAATCAGTGGCATTTCAAACTGAATGTTTACATCTCGACATACACCCAGAGTTCAAAACTCTTAGAGAATATTTTTTCTCGTTCACTCCGTCTCTCTCATGCTTTTGCTCTCTACGGTCATTCTATCTCTCTCACACCTCTCTCTCCAACTGCAGACCCTTCGTTATGCCCCCCCCCCCCCTCCCCTCCCTTATCTGCATCCGAGGCGAAGACAAATCCGTAACGCACTGGTCATAAATTAACACGATTTTTCTCATTCCATCTCTCTCACACTCACCATCGGCTCTATCTCTCCTTCTTTTTCAAGGGCCGCGAGAATGTGTGCGACACACACACACGGCCCTACGGCGCGCGGCTTCCCCCTTCGCTGCCCCCCTCTGGCCCTGGCGCTTCCCCGCACACCGCTCCCCCCTCGCCGGCATTTGAGCCAGAACCGGCGTAGCCTTACTACTGATGATCATAATTGGAAACCTCTTGAATCACGTTACCACAATCAGCATGAAGAAATAGTAGAAAATCCTAGGACACACATATTAGGCAACCAATTAATAATATGCATCGATCCGCTGCAAACCGATGGAGTCAAAACAAGGATCGGAAAGAGCAGAGCCATAGTTAAAAAGAAAAAAGACAGCGCAATTGAAAGAGAACAGAAATCAAAATTGTTTCATGTATCTGTGCATTAGTTTCTGAAGACAGTAATTTCAGATCTATTCAGAAATAAGTAGGTGAAGACTTTAGTAATGAATATCTTCGTTAATATATTCCAGTCGGAACCAAAAAGTTAAAAGATTGGCATACCTGCTATTTTACAGAAATATCAAAGTTCATAGGTACTTGCTACGTACCAGTTATACAGACTTTGGTGCTATAGGGAAAAACACTTCAAAATTACATGAACCACATTTTTGAAACTTATTATGACACATTCAAAAAAAAAGTGACAGATACGATGCATGTTGAAGCAAGCAAAATGCTGTAATTTTGTATGTCTCCATGGTTATCCGCAGACAAAATATTTGATCACATCCAAAAATGATCAGGTGTAGACTTACAGACATGAATTTTTCAACCCACAATGCCAATCGCAAACATGGTCTGGAAATATTCAATATACATGTCACTTCATCACTTTGTCGAACTTTAGAGGTGTTCATTGCATTTCGAAGATACAAATTTTAATATCATGAAAATTAAGCACCCAATGACTTATTGAAATAAATTTCCAAATTTATCATGTAACAACTCAAGTGAATATATCTATGCATTTACATGGCCCAAAGATTTTTCAAAACTTGGGTGTATGAACAAGCAATCATGAAGGCTTTTTGTTATAAATATTTCAAATTATCTTGTTGAAATTAATATAAAAAAATAGAAATACGAATATCTCTCGTATTGTCTGGAGAACAAATAGAAATTGGTATGACAATATACACTGTAAGCTAAGGAGGTGGAAAAAAGGGACCGGTGAACACAGCCAAACTAAATGAAAGAAATTATAACAACAATACATTGAATTACTTGACCAAAGTTTTTTGAAATTTATTTGAATTCGTTTACACACAACCATCCACCTCTTTAATGTAATTACACAACATAGAATTTCTATTTGGAAAGAACGTTTTAGAGGTTATAATGAACGAACGTTTTTTTTCTCATTGTTATTATTATTATTATTATTATTATTATTATTCAACACTAATTAGTCACGTCATTAATAATATCGATTCCTTCCACTTTTCAATAACCACTTTTATTTATCTACACTCTGCACGCAACAGCACTCCGGCGGTCATAACCTCAAACGTCAACATGACGCGAAATCTCGCAAATTTGTTATCTATGTATATGTTACGATATCGAAGTAGAACAGATAATTCTTAATTTTCACGAAACACATTATTCACGTTTTCACTTCTCAACATTTTACTCACTCTCAGTACACTGTATGAGATCAATTAATCCACTTTTGAGGTTTTATTTATTATAGGTATTATTGTCGTGAATTGGGCTCGAAACTTATTGAAACTTCTTTTATGAAAAAAATAAAATTGATTATATCCACTGCTATTTCCAATAATGTTTTATTTATTTAAACGAAATTTGCAAATCTTGCACCGTTCATCCACGGGGCTACGATCGCAATCACTTTATAATAACATAACAGACGATAACAGACGGTATAAAAGAAAACATTGAGGACTATCAGAAACTTTCTCATCGGCGATTGGTCGAGACGAATAGATTCTCACCGGTGATTGGTTATGATGGGCATCAAGAAGCCCTTGTATGTATCGGTCTGAACCCATATACGGATACGTCAGCTGCGTAAATGTGTTGGTACTTTTTGCATAATCTTGAGCCCGTGCAAAGTTTTTTCTCAGCAATTACGCCACCGATCATGCTGATTTTGGCCGCAATCGAAAGAGAATTTCTTAATTAGCTGAAAGTTCAATTTTCAAATTGCGACATAACTCCTGAGCTTCGCAATTCAAGAAAATGACATGTCGATTTTACCCCCACCACCGCGAATCGTTTTATTCAGAGATAATATAGTCTCGGCGAGAGCCTCGGGCCAGCAGACGACAGGGCTGTCAATGTACTTGTCCCGAGACTCTGCCGAGTCTCTTGAACATGTCGCTTCATGACTTTGTCGCACTTTAGAGGTGTTCATTGCATTTCGAAGATATGAATTTTGATATCATGAAAATAAACAAGGAATCATGAAAACTTTTTGTTATGAATTTTCCAATTTATTGAAATCAATATGAGGAAATAGAAATACGGAAGTCACTCGAATTGTCTAGAGAATGAATAGAAATTGGTATGGATATACTGTAAGCTAAGGAGGTGGGAAAAAGGGCCCGGTGAACACAGCCAAACGAAATGAAAGAAAATATGACAACAATACATTGAATTAGACACTTTTACTTGACCAAAGTTTTTCAAATTTTATTTGCATTCATTTACATACGACCACGCATAATTTTTCTATAATGTAATAACACAACATAAAATTTATGTTTGGAAAGAACATTTGAGAGATTACAATGAGCGAAATTTTTTTTTCTCACATAACTCCTGTTGAAAATTTGTAATGAACCAGAACCAGGATTGCAACAAAATTATGTCATGAATAAACGTAAAATCAAAGAATTTGTACAAGGAGAAATTTCCCAATACTAATATATGTCCTATATAATATACCAAATACTCGCGAACCGATTGCGATGAGGGTAAACTAACCCCATGATTTTCACAAAACTTACATAACATTTTTTTTTTATAGTCATATAAGAATTTTGAATCGAATTCATACAGCTCGCACTGTTTCTCCGAAATTTTATCATTTTGATCGCTGTTGCTATTAATTTGATCATGCCATCAAAAACTGACAGATGGTTGAACAATATATCACGCCAAAGTCACTATATATCTGGTTTTCGTAATATACACTGCATGTATGACACCACATACCACTATTTTGAATAAAATAAATACATATCAAGAGACTCGGTAGAGTCTCGGGACAAGTACATTGACAGCCCTGTCGTCTGCTGGCCCGAGGCTCTCGCCGAAACTATACTTTCTCTGAATAAAACGATTCGCGGTGGTGGGGGTAAAATTGGCATGTGATTTTCTTTAATAGTGAAGCTCATGAGTTATGTACGGCTTTGAAAATTGAACTTTAAGCTAATTAAGAAGTTCTCTGTCGAACGAGCCCAAAATCAGCATTCTCGGTGGCGTATTTGCTGAGAAAAAACTTTGCACGGGCTCAAGATTATGCAAAAAGTACCAACACATTTACGCAGCTGATGTATCCGTATATGGGTTCAGACCGATACATACAAGGGCTTCTTGATGCCCATCATAACCAATCACCGGTGAGAATCTATCCGTCTCGACCAATCGCCGATGAGAAAGTTTCTGATAGTCCTCAATGTTTTCTTGTATACCGTCTGTTATCGTCTGTTATGTTATTATAAAGTGATTGCGATCGTAGCCCCGTGGATCAACGGTGCAAGATTTGCAAATTTCGTTTAAATAAATAAAACATTATTGGAAATAGCAGTGGATATAATCAATTTTATTTTTTTCATAAAAGAAGTTTCAATAAGTTTCGAGCCCAATTCACGACAATAATATCTATAATAAATAAAACCTCAAAAGTGGATTAATTGATCTCATACAGTGTACTGAGAGTGAGTAAAATATTGAGAAGTGAAAACGTGAATAATGTGTGTCGTGAAAATTAAGAATTATCTGTTCTACTTCGATATCGTAATATATACATAGATAGCAAATTTGCGAGATTTCGCGTCATGTTGACGTTTGAGGTTATGACCGCCGGAGTGCTGTAGCGTGCAGAGCGTAGAAAAATAAAAGTGGTTATTGAAAAGTGAAAGGAATCGATATTATTAATGACGTGACTAATTAGTGTTGAATAATAATAATAATAACAATGAGAAAAAAAACGTTCGTTCATTATAACCTCTAAAACGTTCTTTCCAAACAGAAATTCTATGTTGTGTAATTACATTAAAGAAAGAGGTGGATGGTTGTGTGTAAACGAATTCAAATAAATTTTAAAAAACTTTGGTCAAGTAATTCAATGTATTGTTGTCATAATTTCTTTCATTTAGTTTGGCTGTGTTCACCGGTCCCTTTTTTCCACCTCCTTAGCTTACAGTGTATTGTCATACCAATTTCTATTTGTTCTCCAGACAATACGAGAGATATTCATATTTCTTTTTTTTTTATATTAATTTCAACAAGATAATTTGAAATATTTATAACAAAAAGCCTTCATAATTGCTTGTTCATACACCCAAGTTTTGAAAAATCTTTGAGCCATGTAATAATGTATAGATATATTCACTTGAGTTGTTACATGATAAATTTGGAAATTTATTTCAATAAGTCATTGGGTGCTTAATTTTCATGTTATCAAAATTTGTATCTTCGAAATGCAATGAACACCTCTAAAGTTCGACAAGTGATGAAGCGACATGTATATTGAATATTTCCAGACCATGTTTGCGATTGGCATTGTGGGTTGAAAAATTCATGTCTGTAAGTCTACACCTGATCATTTTTGGATGTGATCAAATATTTTGTCTGCGGATAACCATGGAGACATACAAAATTACAGCATTTTGCTTGCTTCAACATGCATCGTATCTGTCACTTTTTTTTTGAATGTGTCATAATAAGTTTCAAAAATGTGGTTCATGTAATTTTGAAGTGTTTTTCCCTATAGCACCAAAGTCTGTATAACTGGTACGTAGCAAGTACCTATGAACTTTGATATTTCTGTGAAATAGCAGGTATGCCAATCTTTTAGCTTTTTGGTTCCGACTGGAATATATTAACGAAGATATTCATTACTAAAGTCTTCACCTACTTATTTCTGAATAGATCTGAAATTACTGTCTTCAGAAACTAATGCACAGATACATGAAACAATTTTGATTTCTGTTCTCTTTCAATTGCGCTGTCTTTTTTCTTTTTAACTATGGCTCTGCTCTTTCCGATCCTTGTTTTGACTCCATCGGTTTGCAGCGGATCGATGCATATTATTAATTGGTTGCCTAATATGTGTCCTATGATTTTCTACTATTTCTTCATGCTGATTGTGGTAACGTGATTCAAAAGGTTTCCAATTATGATCATCAATCGCACATTTTCTACAACAGATTCTCAAAACAGTTTCTGGTCTTGATATAAGTGTAGTTATTCTTTTTCCACCTGGTCTGTCGAGTAATAGATTTTGAAACTTGTTCCAAAAAGTCTTGGGATGCTTTTTTTGCTGATAATATGAAAATTTGAATCTTTGGAATGCGGTAGGCAAACACAAATATTGACAACAATACTTATGAAATGACGTGTATGTTGAGTATTCCTATTCTGCAAACTGCAAATGTGGAATTATTGGTGAAAACATTCATTACGATAAGTGTACAGTTGCTCAGTTTTCGATGCGACTAAGTATAATACCTGCCAACATCATGGAAACCTACAGAATTTCTGAATGTTATGTGCGCTATGTGATTTTAATGTAACATCATGACTTCTAACAACTTTCCACTCTAATACTATAGATTTGGATCATTGAAATACAGCAAAAATCTGCAAACTATAAAATTTATATACTGTGCCATTCATTTTATTATTTGACTCCCACCGTAACATAAATATGAAGTGAAAAATTCATTACAAAAGTCTTCAGTTGCTCATTTATGGATGGATTTGAAACTGCTGTCTTCCAAACTCATTGCGCAGATACATTGAATCGCAGCAGATACCTGCGAACTTGGAAATTTCTGTGCATAAGTATATGTGCTAAGTATCACCCCCTATCTTTGATTATGGTAATATGTAATGGAACTTTGTTCAGCAAGTTTTAAAGTATTTCTTTTCAAATAGTATTAAAGTTTGTATTACTGCGGTATGGAGCGAATACCTTCAAACTTTGATATTTTTGGGTCGCAGCATGTGTGCCAATTATTTAAATTTTTTACTCCAACCGTAACATGTAATTTCAAAAATTCATCACAAAAGTTTTCAGCTTTACTAATTATCTTAATTTTCCTTTTTCTAAATTCTATGCTAAATTTCTGAATTTCCTAATTTATTTCTAAATTATCCTGAAATGAAATTGTTTTCCTCCACAACCAATGCAGGTACCTTAAACGTCTTTGAATTCCGTTGCTCTGTTGAATCAAGTATGCTCAGTTTTTTTTATTTCTTTGAATTCTGACATAATAAATGTTTCCGGGTGCCTTTTTTCTGCAACTATCAAACTGTAGATAATTGGATCTCCGCGGCCACTTGCAAACTTTGGAAATATATTTCATCGGGGGCATGTTTTGGATGACACGAAAATGTCTAGATTCAGAATGGAAAAACTACATTTAAAAATGGCCAATTCTGTTGCATTCGTTGTGTCTTGAATGTGATCTATCTTTTCTCTTTTCCTTTCTATTCACTAACGTTATAAGCCGGAAATCATATCTCAGCCCGCAACACGCATTGCTACATGCTCTTGAGTTTCCAATGGACAAAACATATTAGAAGACAAGGAGAAAAATCACCAAAGTCCAAGAACAAACCTCTATCGAAATATTTCCAGTTCAAATTTGACGAAATTTAGGTCTTTTTTCGTGGAAACCAACGTTATAAGCCGAAAATCATATCACGACCTACAACCTGCTTTTCACCGTACTCTTTAGTTCCTAATTGACAAAACATATTAGAGTACAAGGAAAAAAATCGCCAAAGTCCAAGGAGAGACCTGTGACGAAATATTTTCAGTTCAATTTTTACGAAAAATAGGTCTTTTTTCGTGGAAACCTACGCTATAAGCCGAAAATCATATCCCGGCCTCCAACCCGCTTGCGGCCGTGCTCTTGGGTTCCTAATTGACAAAACATATTAGAGTACAAGGGAAAAAATCGCCGAAGTCCGAGGACAGACCTGTGACGAAATATGTCCAGTACAATTTTGACGAAAAATAGGTCTTTTTTCGTGAAAACCAACGTTATAAGACGAAAATCATAAATAATTCATAGAAATTTAAACTAATATCCTATAGTCAACTGAACATAAATAAGGAACTTTTGAGAAAAAAGACGTGATATCAAACCATAAACTTCCCCTAGGAAAAAAAAGGTTGGGATAAGTACATTGATGGTCCCTCGTTTGTTGATAATTCCATCCATGAAAAAAACTTTAAAACAAAATTTTTATAAAAAATGGGCAAAAAAATTATTTTATAAAAAAAATACAGAACAATTCGAAAAAAATTTCACAAATCTTGAAAAAGCATTATCTTTAAAAAAAGCTAAACTTTATCTCTTTTTTAAAGTGTTAAAAGAATCAAATAACAAGTAAAAAATAAAAACCAAAAAATCGCGCTTGAAATCATTTTGGAAACCGATGCCTCATTCTTCTTATTTGATTCGAAGGGCTAAATCAACTAAAAAAAATTCCATCTAATTTACGTGCAGCATTAAAATTTATTATATCAATTCGAGGCCAAGTATTTTCTAATAAATTGAAAAAAGTTACCATTTGAGTTACGTGCAGCACTAAAATTTATGATATCAATCGAAGGACAAGTAATTTATGAGTAACTCCAAATTTCAACATTATGGAACTGTTTTAAGAAGCTTTTAAATCCAAAAAAATCACATGCAAGCTAGTCATTTCTTACTCTATGATGGCAGAGACAATCGATTTTTTTCAGACTTTCAGGAGCTACTGATATTATTCACAATATTCGACGTCGATTGGATCGATAGAAATTATGTTTAAATATGAGTTAAAAGTACTTGTCCGGCCCATCACTTTTCATTTAAATCAAATAAAAATCAATCATAAAAAAACGAAACTGTACGGGAGAATCCGGTTAAAAATTTATTGAAATGCGATTTAGGTTAGTTATGCCGAATGAAATTCGTTCGCTGGAAGAAGTGAGAAGTAAACACTGCCGTCATAGCAATACAAACTGGGGAGTTATTTTGGAAGCTTCAACATATTTAATGTGCAAAATGTTTTTTATTTATCGATGCACAATAACATCTTTTGTATATTACAGGACAATTTCTTTCCATTCTTATTAAATTAGTGCAATTAAGAGAAAATTACTTGAAGATAACTCTCTAAATTCCCTCTGCATGAATATTTGTGCTCCAACAGTTCTAAAAAAGCCCTGATTTTTATTTAAATATAATAAGTTTAATGGAAAGTGATGGGCCGGACAAGTACTTTTAACTCATATTTAAACATAATTTCTATCGATCCAATCGACGTCGAATATTGTGAATAATATCAGTAGCTCCTGAAAGTCTGAAAAAAATCGATTGTCTCTGCCATCATAGAGTAAGAATTGACTAGCTTGCATGTGATTTTTTTGGATTTAAAAGCTTCTTAAAACAGTTCCATAATGTTGAAATTTGGAGTTACTCATAAATTACTTGTCCTTCGATTGATATCATAAATTTTAGTGCTGCACGTAACTCAAATGGTAACTTTTTTCAATTTATTAGAAAATACTTGGCCTCGAATTGATATAATAAATTTTAATGCTGCACGTAAATTAGACGGAATTTTTTTTAGTTGATTTAGCCCTTCGAATCAAATAAGAAGAATGAGGCATCGGTTTCCAAAATGATTTCAAGCGCGATTTTTTGGTTTTTATTTTTTACTTGTTATTTGATTCTTTTAACACTTTAAAAAAGAGATAAAGTTTAGTTTTTTTTAAAGATAATGCTTTTTCAAGATTTGTGAAATTTTTTTCGAATTGTTCTGTATTTTTTTTATAAAATTGAATACTTGATTAGATGAAAAATATTTTTTTTTTCACCCCGCACTTCGAAATGTCGGAAATCCGTTTATTATAACATCAAAAGCTGACAGCTGACTGATGGGATTGTATATATAGGTATATATTCATAAACTTTATTCCGCTGGAACGGTACAGCGAGTATCCTGACCAATCACAACTCATTATTTCTGTAGCAGGGATCCCGGGACTCGAGCTTCCATAGAAATGGGTTATAGCTGGCATCAAGAGGCCTTTGATGGTGTTCTGTACAGACATGGCAATCCATAAATGTGTTAGTAACTTTTGCATAATCTTGAGCCTGTGCAAAGTTTTTTCTCAGCATTCACGCTACTGATCGTGTTGGTTTCGTGCTCATTCGAAAGGGATTTTAAAAATTAGTCTCCAAACCAATTTTTGATTTATAAAAAATCTCCTGAGCTCTGCAATTTTAGAAAATTACATGCCAGTTTTACCCCCACCACAGCGAATCGTTTTATTCAGAGAAAGTATACTCGGCGAGCCTCGGGCCAGCAGACGACAGGGCTGTCAATGTACTTGTCCCGAGACTCTACCGAGTCTCTTGATTGGGAAAAGCACATTGATAGTCCCTTATTTGCTGATAATTTCATGAAAAAGATTATCCCATAAAAAATATTCGTATGAGAATGGAATCTATAAAAATGTACTAAGCAATTAATTCGTAGAAATTTATACTAAAATCCTATAACCGTCATAACATAAATGAGGAACTTTTGAGAAAAAAGGCGTGATATCAAACCATAAACTTCCCCTAGGGAAAAAAAGGTTGGGACAAGTACATTGATGGTTTCTTGTTTCTGGATGACATAGAAAAAAGATTGAGAACCAGGAAAAAAATTCTATAGAAATAATAAACGAAAAATTGAAAAGTTCAAAAAAATTCAACAAAAATAAAAAACTATCAAAAAAATTCTGTAAAGAAAAATAAAAAATTTTCAAAAAAATTCATAAATATTGGACAAATTGAAAAATGTACTATGCAAGTTACATGCAGTATAAAAATGTATGATATCAATTGGAGGATAAGTTTTTATTGATAATTTGGAATATTTATCGAACAAATCGGAAACGTTAATTGAAATTCATGATAATTATTTTCACGAAAAAAGTTAATGAAAAAAAGTCATAACGGAAGTTACGTGCAGTACTAAAATGTATTATATCAATTCGAGGTCAGTTATTCGAAATATAATCTCCGGTGACAAATGAGCGTTGAGAATCCTTGTCGGGCTCACAACGTTTTATCCAAATTACTAAAAAATTAATGGAAATAAAATCATTAAAAATTCACATGAAAGTCATTCGTTACTTGTACAAGGTACACACTTTAAAGAATCGATTCCCCTCCGACTTTCAGGATCCCCTGGTATTATTCACAACATATTCGACGTCGATTGGATCGGCACAAATTATGTTCAAATACGTCTTAAACGTACTTGTCCGGCCCATCACTTTTTATTCAAATTGCTTATTCGAAAACAAATCAGGGCTGTTCTATAATGACAAATATATTAAAATGGATAGAAATAAAGATAATATCTCCAAGTAATTTGAACATGTTTGTTCGCAAGTTCGTATAGCAATATCCACTTCTCATTTTCTTCAGTGAACACAATACCATTTGGTAAGAACCATTGAAACTGAGAAATAATCAGGCGCATTACTAGAAATTTTCGAACCTTCTCAGCCATGCAATGTAGTTTTTTCTATAGTCACGTACACATTTTGATAAATATCACTAGTCGAGTACGACACGTGGATTCCTGGAATTTGAAGAAAAATGATTTTGTTGTGAATTATGACTCCATATAATATAAATAGATTAATCAACTTCATCTTTCATTTTGGTTTCATTTTGACAAGAGCGATTCGAAGGAAAATTATTTTCTCGGGAATTACTGTTCCTTAATATTAACACATGCATTAACTTCGTTTTTAATTTGTTTTCGAATGAGCAATTTGAATAAAAAGTGATGGGCCGGACAAGTACGTTTAAGACGTATTTGAACATCATTTGTACCGATCCAATCGAAGTTGAATGTTGTGAATAATACCAGGGGATCCTGAAAGTCGGAGGGGAATCGATTCTTTAAAGTGTGTACCTTGTACAAGTAACGAATGACTTTCATGTGAATTTTTAATGATTTTATTTCCATTAATTTTTTAGTAATTTTGATAAAACGATGTGAGCCCGACAAGGATTCTCAACGCTCATTTGTCACCGGAGATTATATTTCGAATAACTGACCTCGAATTGATATAATACATTTTAGTACTGCACGTAACTTCCGTTATGACTTTTTTTCATTAACTTTTTTCTTGAAAATAATTATCATGAATTTCAATTAAAGTTTCCGATTTGTTCGATAAATACCAAATTATCAATAAAAACTTGGCCTCCAATTGATATCATACATTGTTATACTACATGTAACTTGGATAGTAGATTTTTCAATGTCTTTAATGATTATGAATTTTTTTATTTTTCTTTACAGAATTTTTTGATTGTTTTTTATTTTTGTTGAATTTTTTTGAACTTTTCAATTTTTCGTTTATTATTTTTATAGAATTTTTTTCCTGGCTCTAAATCTTTTTTCTATGTCATCCAGAAACAAGAGACCATCAATGTACTTGTCCCAACCTTTTTTCCCCTAAGGGAAGTTTATGGTTTGATATCATGCCTTTTTTCTCAAAAGTTCCTCATTTATGTTATGACGGTTATAGGATTTTAGTATAAATTTCTATGAATTATTTGCTTAGTACATTTTTATAGATTCCATTTTCATACGAACATTTTTTATGGGATAAACTTTTTCATGAAATTATCAGCCAATAAGGGACCATCAATGTACTTTTCCCAATCTTATTTTCCCTAGGTATGATGTTCGGCTTATAAAGTTGGTTTCCACCATAAAAGACCAATTTTTCGTAAAAATTGTAGTGAAAATATTTCGTCACAAGTCTGCCCTTGAACTTTGGCGATTTTTTTCCTTATACTCTAATATGTTATGCCTATTAGGAACTCAACATCATGGAGGAATCCGGGATGAGGCCCGAGAAATGAATTTCGGTTTATGATGTTGGTTTCCACGTAAAAGACCAATTTTTCTTCAAAATTGTACTGAAAATATTTCGGCACTGGTTTGGTCTTGGACTTTGGTGATTTTTCTCCTTGTCTTCTAATATGTTTTTTCTATTGGGAATCCAAGAGCATGAAGGGTCATAATATGATTTTCGGCTTATAACGTTGGTTTCCACGAAATAAGATCTATTTTTCGTTAAAATTGTACTGGAAATATTTCGTCACCGGTCTGTCTTTGGACTTTGGCGATTTTTTTTATTGTACTCTAATATGTTTCATCTATTTGGAACCCAAGAGCATGGAGAAAAGTGGGTTGCGGGCCGAGATATGATTTTCGGCCTATAACGTTGGTTTCCACGAAAAACAACAAATTTCTCGTCAACATTGTACAGAAAATATTCCGTCAAAGGTCTGTCCATGAAGTTGGGCTATTTTTTTTCTTCTACTCTAATTTGCTATGCTTATTGGGAACCCAAGAGAATCATAGAAAGCGGGTTGGGGGCCGAGATATGATTTTCGGGTTATATCGTTGGTTTCCACGAAAAAGGACCTATCTTTCGTCAAAATTGTACTGGAAATATTTCGGCACTGGTTTGTTCTTCCACGTTGGTGATTTTCCCCTTTATCTTCTAATATGTTTTGTGTAATAGGAACTCAAGAGAGAGAAGAAATGCGTCTCGTGGGCTGTAATATGATTTTCGGCTTATGACGTTGGTGTCCGCGACAAAAGATCTATTTTTCGTCAAAATTGTACTGAAAATATTTCGTCACCTGTCTGTCCTTGGCCTTTGGCGATTTTTTCCAAGTCTTCATACCAAGAAAGAACTGATGTAAAGATTTCCTTAATAGAACAGATTTTATTTATCCCTTTTCTTCAAAATTCAAATGAAAGATAGATCAAATTCAAGACACGAAAAATCCAACAGATTTGCCCTCTTTAAATGTCGCTTTTGCATTCTGAATCTAGAGATTTCATTTCATCCAAAACGTGCCCTCAATGAAATATATTTCCAAAGTTTGCAAGTGGCCGCTGAGGTCCAATTATCCACAGTTTGATAGTTGCTGAAAAAAAGTACCTGAAAATTTCTACCATTTATTATGCCAGAACTCAAAGCAGCAAAAAAAACTAAGCGAACTTAATTCAACAGAGCAACAGAATTCAAAGACGTTTAAGGTACCTGCATTGGTTTTGGAGGAAAACCATTTCAGGACAATTCAGAAATGAATTTAGAAATTCAAAACCTGACAATGGAGTAGCAAAAGGAAAATTGAAGTATTTAGAAAAGTGAAAGACTTTTGTGATGAATTTTCTAGATTACATGATACGGATGGAGGAAATGATTTGAATGATTGGCACACATGCTGCAACACAGAAATATCAAAGTTTGGAAGTATTCGCTGTAGATCAGTCATATAATTTTCAATACTATTTGAAAAGGAACGCTTAAAAACTTGCATTTACCTTATATTACCATAATCAAAGATAAGGGGTGATCCGTCGCATATATATTTATCCACAGAAATTTCAGAGTTCGCAGGTATCTGCTGCGGTTCAATGTATCTGCGGAATGAGCTTCGAAGACAGCAATTTCAAATCTATCCATAAATGAGCAACTGAAGACTTTTATAATCAATTTTTTACTTCATATAGATGTTACAGTTAGAGTCAAAATGTAAAATGAATGGCACAGTATTTAAATTGTATAGTTTGCAGATTTTTGCAGTACTTTAATGATCCGAATCTACAGCATTATAATGAAAAGTTGTCAAAAGTCATGATGTTACATTAAAATGACATAGCGCACATTGCATTCAGCAATTCTGTAAGTTTCTGGGGATGTTGGTAGGCATCATATTTGATCACATCCAAAACTGAGCAACAGTAGACTTATCGGAATGAATTTTTTTTATAATAATTCCATATTTGCAGTTTGCAAAGTGGAAATACTCAACATACATGTCATTCTATAAGTTTTGTTATCAAAATTTGTGTTTGCATACCGCATTCCTAAGATACGACTTTTCATATCATTAGCAAAAAAAGCATCCAAAGGCTTTCTGGAAAAGTTTCCAAATTTATCACTCGACAGACCTAATGGGAAAAGAATAACTACACACTATACCAAGAACAGATTTTTTTTTTGAAAATCTGATTTAAAAAATGTGCAATTCAAGATCATGGTTAGAAACCTCTCGAATCATGTTACCACAATCATCATGAAGGAGTAGAAAATCATAGAACACATATTAGGGAACGAATTAATAATATGAATCGATCCGCTGCAAACTGAGCGGGTGAAAACAAGGATCGGAGAGGGCAGAGCCAAACTGAATATCAAGCAAAATATGGGGATGTTTTAAAATAATGACGACACAAGAAATAAATTAGAAAACATTTATTCAATTAAAGTTTCTAATATCATTCTAACAGTTGCGTGTATTTTTGTTCTATTTATTCGTATATATAACCTATGTACACATGATATATAACCACGCCACTGACAATATATTCGCACTGGACAATATTTCTCATATTCTGGTTTAATTGAAGGATTATTTCAGTTAACACTTATTTCCAATCGAACGAAATGATGAAATCTTGAAAAGTTTCGTTGACATATACATCGCGCATTTTTTATATTCTTTTTCACACACACATCACAGACTACATTTACGCGGCCGCTTTGATACCTCTTTCGTATAACACAAATAACAAAATAAATAGTAATATGCACTTCTTAAGATGACGAAAATTATTTTTTTATTGATCCCGCACGCACTTCGTAATTTCGAAACTCTGTTCATGCGATCAAAAACTGACACATGGTTTGTACATATATCAAGAGACTCGGTAGAGTCTCGGGACAAGTACATTGACAGCCCTGTCGTCTGCTGGCCTGAGGCTCTCTTCTTCTTCTTCTACAGTTTGGCTGGGATCCCTTCTTTATGTGTCCGGGAGCCCAATCTGGCCACTGGAACCCCGCATCGGCCAAGATTCGTGTTTCTTTTTTGTCCGGTTTTTGTTGCATTCGTATAAAATGTGAGGTTATGTGCTTTTTGTTTATTTTTATATGGTTCACATTATGTTTTATATAACTATATGTAGGTACAGCGGTGTCTTCCAGGCCAAAAATATGAAGGGAGTGGTGCCTACCGGGACAATTGGCAGGTTTGAGGACTGTCCTGGAAGAGTTTTAGGTCACGAGGAGCTTACCGGGACGTCCTTGAAACTGCCAATTTAATTGACTGGCACGTTCCGAGACTCCAATGTACGTACAAATAGATGTACGTACATTTCACGGCATATTATGAAATGTATGTACATATAATCGTCCTGGAATCTACCCGTTTGTTGAATATGAAAATATTTTTGGAGCATAATTACAGTAGACGCGTAAAGACCGCCGAAGTTTCCTAATACTCTCTATCTTACTTGGTTCATGTTTTTTTTTTTTACGAAAACAGGTCTAGCTATATAATTAGCTTGATCGGTCAAGCATGCTTGAGAAGTGAGAATAAGTCGGAGCAAACGTTTTACGGACACTAGTGAAAAAAATACAAAAATCAAAAACTGTTTAAATATGCATTGGTTTTCCGCGAAAATTGACTTGTCCCAGGAACTACTAATGCACTGAAAAAAATTTTTGATCTGTCAGGATGAAACTGAATGTACGTTTCAGGGAACGGGTAGGTAGAATACCAAAATCAAAAACGGAGATAGCCCTGAATGGGAATGGATATTCAGATACTGCCCAATTAGAGAGCACTTATCCGCAGAAATCTACCTGTCTAAAATCCTTTAATTTAAAATTAAAACTGTAAATTATATTGAATTAATATTTCAAATTAAAATTGAGGAAACGTTTCAGGGATGCGGGTGGGTAGAATACGAAAATAAAACGGCCACAGCCTTGTATGGAAATAAATATTCGGAAACTATTCAAATGTGGTGCGGTTCTTCGTAGAAATCTAGGTGTCCTGGAAAGTACCAATTCAAAACCGAATATCTCCTAAATCTTGATAAAACTAAGCTAACGTAACACAGACGAGTGTGAATTCAATACGAAAATTAAAAAACAGGAATAGTTCTGTATGGGAATCAATATCCAGAAACTATCCAACTAGAGAGCGATTCTCCACGGGAATTTACGTGTCCTGAAAACTACCAATTCACTGGAGAAGACCTCCGTTGAATCGGAATAAAACTAAGCTCCCGTTTCAGAGATACGAGTGGATAGAATACGAAAATGAAAACAGGAGTACCCACGTGTATGTAAATCAATTTTCGGAAACTATCCAAATGTGGTGCGAATCTCCGCGGAAATGGGCGTGTCCTGGAAACTACCAGTTCACTGAAGAAGACCTCCGTTGAATCGGAATAAAACTGAGTAAGCAAACGTTTCAGGGTGGAATACGAAAATATAACGGTCATAGCTCTGTATAGAAATAAATATTGGGAAACTATTCAAATGTGGGGAAATTCATCGTAGAAATCGTGTCCCGGAAACTACCAATTCATTGGAGAAGAACTTCGGTAGCTCGCATTAAAACTAGGCGCGCGTTTCAGAGATATAAGTGGATAGAATGCGAAAATAAAAACGGAAGTACCCCTGTATGGAAATCAATTTTCGGAAACTGTCCAAATGTGGTGCGAAACTCCGTGGAAATCGGCGAGTCCTGGACACTACCATTTCACTGAAGAAGAACAGTAGTGAATCGCAATTAAACTAAGCGTGCGTTTCAGGGATACGAGTGGATAGAATACGATAATATAACGATCATAGTCCTATTTGGAAATGAATATTCGAAAACTATTCAAATGTGGTGCAATTCTTCGTAGAAATCTGGGTGTCCTGAAAAGTACCAAGTCACTGGAGAATATTTCCAGCGGATCCTGATAAAACTGAGCTAACGTTTCAGAGTCAAGGGTGGATTGAATACGAAAATAAAAAACGGCAATAGCTTCGCATGGAAATCATTATCCGGAAACTGTCGAACTAGTGATTGATTCTCCGCGAGAATCTACGTGTCCTGGAAACTACCAATTGACTGGAGAAGACCTCCGTTGAATCGGAATAAACCTAAGCTCCCGTTTCAGAGATACGAGTGGATAGAATGAGAAAATTGAAAACGCAAATAGCCCTGTATGGAAATCATTTCTCGGAAACTGGCAAAATGTGGTGCGAATCTCCACAGGAATCAGCGTGTCCATCACACTACCAAGTCACTGAAGAAGACCTCCGTTGAATGAGAATAAAACTGAGCAAACATTCCAGGGATACGAGTGGGTAGAATACCAAAATAAAATGGCCATAGCCCTGTATGGTAATGAATATTGAGAAACTATTCAAATGTAGTGCGATTCTTCGTAGAAATCTTGGGGTCCTGCAAAGTACCTAGTCACTGGAGAATATCTCCAGTGGATCCTGATAAAACTGAGCTAACGTTTCAAAGACGAGGATGAATGAAATACGAAAATAAAAAACGGCAATAGCTTCGCATGGAAATCATTATCCGGAAACTGTCGAACTAGTGATTGATTCTCCGCGAGAATCTACGTGTCCTGGAAACTACCAATTGACTGGAGAAGACCTCCGTTGAATCGGAATAAACCTAAGCTCCCGTTTCAGAGATACGAGTGGATAGAATGAGAAAATTGAAAACGCAAATAGCCCTGTATGGAAATCATTTCTCGGAAACTGGCAAAATATGGTGCGAATCTCCGCGGAAATCGGCGTGTCCTGGAAACTACCAATTCACTGAAAAAGACCTCCGTTTAATAGTAATAAAATTGAGCGAACGTTTCAGCGATACGGGTGGGTGGAACACGTAAATAAAAACTGCAATAGGTCTGTATGAGAATGAATATCCGGAAACTGCCCAATTAGAGATCGATTCTTTGTGGAAACGTACGTGTCCCGGAAACTACCATTTTATAAGAGTTTCGGAATCATCGCGGCAGTTACCAGGACTTTCGTCTCTGAACTATCCACGCGATGTGGCATGAAAACGGTGTATGAAATCTTCTTCGTTGGAGATTGCATCGGTGCTACGAAAAAAACATGCATATTTGTGCGCTTGCAGCACAAGAAGTATTTGACTAAGCAGCTGATAGCTCGATTTCAGTTGCTGGGCTTGTCAGTGTTACGAGCGTAGTACAATGCCGAAATTAGTACGTGATGTTGAGAGTGATTTCGTTTTTTTGGAGTGTAATGTCAATTCACGGAAACCTGCGACGTCGTGTCCCGAGACGCGATACGGGTCGCTGTTTCTTCAGAGACTCACCCGGTCCATAAAAATCATGCAGTTTACTTTTGGAGAAGCTTTGCGATAGGCATAACGTTCTTAACCTACAACATTGTCTACATAGTGCTATTAACGCCGGGTGATTCTTTTTCGTTTATGCGTCAACGAAGAATATAACGAGCGTTTATTCATACTATTCCAAATTTTAGGTTTGTTGGAGTGTACTATCATATCCAAAGTGATTCACACTATGTTCTCTGACTCATGGTGATTTTCATTTTACTGGTTAACGTGCAAGTGTTTCAATAAAGGATTCATTTCTTCTACTACATCGTTTCATATGATAGCCCAATTTCTTTTCAGTTCCCAAAGTCCTCTTCGCAGTGTCCTGAACTGTCAGATTACTAAAATTGCATCCTGGGACCTACCGATGTGACAATGAATGTTTGACCCTGCCGGCGAAGCATATGTGTTTCATCAAGATTAGCAATTGTTAGGAAAAAAGTTTTCGCTGAGTCTAAAGAAGTTGAATGGGACAGTTTTCATTCGTTGACCCAACAGTTATATAAAAAAAGTCATTTTATGCTGCAACAACACTTTATGGTAGTTGCATGTGTTTTTGACTACTAAATTTCTCTGCGCTGAGTTCTGTCATGCCGGATGACTGGATTTCCATGGAGTGACTTATCTGTGTGACAATAATTATTCATCGCTGTCGTTCCTGGGTCTTTCATCAATAAATTCGATGTCCCTCAACAAAATATGTCTGGACCTAAATTGCTTTATGATTCCCTTTTCAATAATGAACCCATCGTTCATCCAACAAAATATTCTACGAGCCGATACAATATAATTGGCTAAATAAGCCAATGTTGAACTTTTCAAAATTTTCTAAAGTGTAATAGGACACTACTAACCGGAGGGTTCTCATTTTTGTTTTCTCTGCTGTGCAATGATCTTGCATCAGTGCGACCATACATTACAAAAAAATCTAACTTCAATAAATATTTCCAATATATCCGATCATTACCTCTTGTAACTGTCAAAATGGAAGATTCATAGATGCACCGATCGGTACTTTCAAGGACAAACTTCCTAACCTGTTATAAAGTTTGTCCCGGAAACTACCATTTTATAAGAGTTTCGGGATCATCGCGGCAGTTACCAGGACTTTCGTCTCTGAACTATCCACGCGATGTGGCATAAAAACGGTGGATGAAATCTTCTTCGTTGGAGATTGCATCGGTGCTACGTAAAAAACATGCATATTTGAGCTCTTGTGTTTCAATAGTGTTTGAATAACGGCTAGATTTCTTCTACTATTCCGTTTCATATGCTAGGCCAATTTCTTTTCAGTTTCCAAAGTCCTCTTCGCAGTGTCCTGAAATGTCGGATTACTAAAATATCATCCTCGGATCTACCGATGTGACAATGAATGTTTGACCCTGCCGGCGAAGCATATGTGTTTCATCAAGAGTAGCAATTGTTAGGAAAAAAGTTTTCGCTGAGTCTAAAGTAGTTGAATGGGACAGTTTTCATTAGTTGACCTAACAGTTATATAAAAAAAGTCATTTTATGCTGTAACAACACTTTATGGTAGTTGCATGTGTTTTTGACTACCAAATTTATCTGCGCTGAGTTCTGTCATGCCGGATGACTGAATTTCGATGGAGTGACTTATCTGTGTGACAATAATTCTTCATCGGTGTGGTTCCTGGGGCTTTCATCAATAAATTCTATGTCCCTCAACAATACATGTCTGGACCTAAATTGCTTTATGATTTCCTTTTCAATAATGAACCCATCATTCATCCAACAAAATATTCTACGTGCCGATGCAATATAATTTGCTAAATAAGCCCATGTTGTACTTTTCAGAATTTTCTGAAGTGTAATAGGACACTACTAACCGGAGGGTTTTCATTTTTGTTTTCTCTGCTGTACATTGATCTTGCATCAGTGTGACCATACATTACAAAAAAATCTAACTTCAATAAATATTTCCAATATATCCGATCATTACCTCTTGTAACTGTCAAAATGGAAGATTCATCGATGCACCGATCGGTACTTTCAAGGACAAACTTCCTAACCTGTTATAAAGTTTGTCCCGGAAACTACCATTTTATAAGAGTTTCGAAATCATCGCGGCAGTTACCAGGACTTTCGTCTCTGAACTATCCACGCGATGTGGCATGAAAACGGTTTATGAAATCTTCTTCGTTGGAGATTGCATCGGTGCTACGAAAAAAACATGCATATTTGTGCGCTTGCAGCACAAGAAGTATTTGACTAAGCAGCTGATAGCTCGATTTCAGTTGCTGGGCTTGTCAGTGTTACGAGCGTAGTACAATGCCGAAATTAGTACGTGATGTTGAGAGTGATTTCGTTTTTTTGGAGTGTAATGTCAATTCACGAAAACCTGCGACGACGTGTCCCGAGACGCGATACGGGTCGCTGTTCCTTCAGAGACTCACCCGGTCCATAAAAATCATGCAGTTTACTTTTGGAGAAGCTTTGCGATAGGCATAACGTTCTTAACCTACAACATTGTCTACATAGTGCTATTAACGCCGGGTGATTCTTTTTCGTTTATGCGTCAACGAAGAATATAACGAGCGTTTATTCGTGCTATTCCAAATGTCAGTTTTGTTCAAATGTATTATCATATCCAAAGTGATTCACACCATGTTCTCTGACTCATGGTGATCTTCATTTTACTGGTTAACGTGCAAGTGTTTCAATAAAGGATTCATTTCTTCTACTACATCGTTTCATATGATAGCCCAATTTCTTTTCAGTTCCCAAAGTCCTCTTCGCAGTGTCCTGAACTGTCAGATTACTAAAATTGCATCCTGGGACCTACCGATGTGACAATGAATGTTTGACCCTGCCGGCGAAGCATATGTGTTTCATCAAGATTAGCAATTGTTAGGAAAAAAGTTTTCGCTGAGTCTAAAGAAGTTGAATGGGACAGTTTTCATTCGTTGACCCAACAGTTATATAAAAAAAGTCATTTTATGCTGCAACAACACTTTATGGTAGTTGCATGTGTTTTTGACTACTAAATTTCTCTGCGCTGAGTTCTGTCATGCCGGATGACTGGATTTCCATGGAGTGACTTATCTGTGTGACAATAATTATTCATCGCTGTCGTTCCTGGGTCTTTCATCAATAAATTCGATGTCCCTCAACAAAATATGTCTGGACCTAAATTGCTTTATGATTCCCTTTTCAATAATGAACCCATCGTTCATCCAACAAAATATTCTACGAGCCGATACAATATAATTGGCTAAATAAGCCAATGTTGAACTTTTCAAAATTTTCTAAAGTGTAATAGGACACTACTAACCGGAGGGTTCTCATTTTTGTTTTCTCTGCTGTGCAATGATCTTGCATCAGTGCGACCATACATTACAAAAAAATCTAACTTCAATAAATATTTCCAATATATCCGATCATTACCTCTTGTAACTGTCAAAATGGAAGATTCATAGATGCACCGATCGGTACTTTCAAGGACAAACTTCCTAACCTGTTATAAAGTTTGTCCCGGAAACTACCATTTTATAAGAGTTTCGGGATCATCGCGGCAGTTACCAGGACTTTCGTCTCTGAACTATCCACGCGATGTGGCATAAAAACGGTGGATGAAATCTTCTTCGTTGGAGATTGCATCGGTGCTACGTAAAAAACATGCATATTTGAGCTCTTGTGTTTCAATAGTGTTTGAATAACGGCTAGATTTCTTCTACTATTCCGTTTCATATGCTAGGCCAATTTCTTTTCAGTTTCCAAAGTCCTCTTCGCAGTGTCCTGAAATGTCGGATTACTAAAATATCATCCTCGGATCTACCGATGTGACAATGAATGTTTGACCCTGCCGGCGAAGCATATGTGTTTCATCAAGAGTAGCAATTGTTAGGAAAAAAGTTTTCGCTGAGTCTAAAGTAGTTGAATGGGACAGTTTTCATTAGTTGACCTAACAGTTATATAAAAAAAGTCATTTTATGCTGTAACAACACTTTATGGTAGTTGCATGTGTTTTTGACTACCAAATTTATCTGCGCTGAGTTCTGTCATGCCGGATGACTGAATTTCGATGGAGTGACTTATCTGTGTGACAATAATTCTTCATCGGTGTGGTTCCTGGGGCTTTCATCAATAAATTCTATGTCCCTCAACAATACATGTCTGGACCTAAATTGCTTTATGATTTCCTTTTCAATAATGAACCCATCATTCATCCAACAAAATATTCTACGTGCCGATGCAATATAATTTGCTAAATAAGCCCATGTTGTACTTTTCAGAATTTTCTGAAGTGTAATAGGACACTACTAACCGGAGGGTTTTCATTTTTGTTTTCTCTGCTGTACATTGATCTTGCATCAGTGTGACCATACATTACAAAAAAATCTAACTTCAATAAATATTTCCAATATATCCGATCATTACCTCTTGTAACTGTCAAAATGGAAGATTCATCGATGCACCGATCGGTACTTTCAAGGACAAACTTCCTAACCTGTTATAAAGTTTGTCCCGGAAACTACCATTTTATAAGAGTTTCGAAATCATCGCGGCAGTTACCAGGACTTTCGTCTCTGAACTATCCACGCGATGTGGCATGAAAACGGTTTATGAAATCTTCTTCGTTGGAGATTGCATCGGTGCTACGAAAAAAACATGCATATTTGTGCGCTTGCAGCACAAGAAGTATTTGACTAAGCAGCTGATAGCTCGATTTCAGTTGCTGGGCTTGTCAGTGTTACGAGCGTAGTACAATGCCGAAATTAGTACGTGATGTTGAGAGTGATTTCGTTTTTTTGGAGTGTAATGTCAATTCACGAAAACCTGCGACGACGTGTCCCGAGACGCGATACGGGTCGCTGTTCCTTCAGAGACTCACCCGGTCCATAAAAATCATGCAGTTTACTTTTGGAGAAGCTTTGCGATAGGCATAACGTTCTTAACCTACAACATTGTCTACATAGTGCTATTAACGCCGGGTGATTCTTTTTCGTTTATGCGTCAACGAAGAATATAACGAGCGTTTATTCATACTATTCCAAATTTTAGGTTTGTTGGAGTGTACTATCATATCCAAAGTGATTCACACTATGTTCTCTGACTCATGGTGATTTTCATTTTACTGGTTAACGTGCAAGTGTTTCAATAAAGGATTCATTTCTTCTACTACATCGTTTCATATGATAGCCCAATTTCTTTTCAGTTCCCAAAGTCCTCTTCGCAGTGTCCTGAACTGTCAGATTACTAAAATTGCATCCTGGGACCTACCGATGTGACAATGAATGTTTGACCCTGCCGGCGAAGCATATGTGTTTCATCAAGATTAGCAATTGTTAGGAAAAAAGTTTTCGCTGAGTCTAAAGAAGTTGAATGGGACAGTTTTCATTCGTTGACCCAACAGTTATATAAAAAAAGTCATTTTATGCTGCAACAACACTTTATGGTAGTTGCATGTGTTTTTGACTACTAAATTTCTCTGCGCTGAGTTCTGTCATGCCGGATGACTGGATTTCCATGGAGTGACTTATCTGTGTGACAATAATTATTCATCGCTGTCGTTCCTGGGTCTTTCATCAATAAATTCGATGTCCCTCAACAAAATATGTCTGGACCTAAATTGCTTTATGATTCCCTTTTCAATAATGAACCCATCGTTCATCCAACAAAATATTCTACGAGCCGATACAATATAATTGGCTAAATAAGCCAATGTTGAACTTTTCAAAATTTTCTAAAGTGTAATAGGACACTACTAACCGGAGGGTTCTCATTTTTGTTTTCTCTGCTGTGCAATGATCTTGCATCAGTGCGACCATACATTACAAAAAAATCTAACTTCAATAAATATTTCCAATATATCCGATCATTACCTCTTGTAACTGTCAAAATGGAAGATTCATAGATGCACCGATCGGTACTTTCAAGGACAAACTTCCTAACCTGTTATAAAGTTTGTCCCGGAAACTACCATTTTATAAGAGTTTCGGGATCATCGCGGCAGTTACCAGGACTTTCGTCTCTGAACTATCCACGCGATGTGGCATAAAAACGGTGGATGAAATCTTCTTCGTTGGAGATTGCATCGGTGCTACGTAAAAAACATGCATATTTGAGCTCTTGTGTTTCAATAGTGTTTGAATAACGACTAGATTTCTTCTACTATTCCGTTTCATATGCTAGGCCAATTTCTTTTCAGTTTCCAAAGTCCTCTTCGCAGTGTCCTGAAATGTCGGATTACTAAAATATCATCCTCGGATCTACCGATGTGACAATGAATGTTTGACCCTGCCGGCGAAGCATATGTGTTTCATCAAGAGTAGCAATTGTTAGGAAAAAAGTTTTCGCTGAGTCTAAAGTAGTTGAATGGGACAGTTTTCATTAGTTGACCTAACAGTTATATAAAAAAAGTCATTTTATGCTGTAACAACACTTTATGGTAGTTGCATGTGTTTTTGACTACCAAATTTATCTGCGCTGAGTTCTGTCATGCCGGATGACTGAATTTCGATGGAGTGACTTATCTGTGTGACAATAATTCTTCATCGGTGTGGTTCCTGGGGCTTTCATCAATAAATTCTATGTCCCTCAACAATACATGTCTGGACCTAAATTGCTTTATGATTTCCTTTTCAATAATGAACCCATCATTCATCCAACAAAATATTCTACGTGCCGATGCAATATAATTTGCTAAATAAGCCCATGTTGTACTTTTCAGAATTTTCTGAAGTGTAATAGGACACTACTAACCGGAGGGTTTTCATTTTTGTTTTCTCTGCTGTACATTGATCTTGCATCAGTGTGACCATACATTACAAAAAAATCTAACTTCAATAAATATTTCCAATATATCCGATCATTACCTCTTGTAACTGTCAAAATGGAAGATTCATCGATGCACCGATCGGTACTTTCAAGGACAAACTTCCTAACCTGTTATAAAGTTTGTCCCGGAAACTACCATTTTATAAGAGTTTCGGAATCATCGCGGCAGTTACCAGGACTTTCGTCTCTGAACTATCCACGCGATGTGGCATGAAAACGGTGTATGAAATCTTCTTCGTTGGAGATTGCATCGGTGCTACGAAAAAAACATGCATATTTGTGCGCTTGCAGCACAAGAAGTATTTGACTAAGCAGCTGATAGCTCGATTTCAGTTGCTGGGCTTGTCAGTGTTACGAGCGTAGTACAATGCCGAAATTAGTACGTGATGTTGAGAGTGATTTCGTTTTTTTGGAGTGTAATGTCAATTCACGGAAACCTGCGACGTCGTGTCCCGAGACGCGATACGGGTCGCTGTTTCTTCAGAGACTCACCCGGTCCATAAAAATCATGCAGTTTACTTTTGGAGAAGCTTTGCGATAGGCATAACGTTCTTAACCTACAACATTGTCTACATAGTGCTATTAACGCCGGGTGATTCTTTTTCGTTTATGCGTCAACGAAGAATATAACGAGCGTTTATTCATACTATTCCAAATTTTAGGTTTGTTGGAGTGTACTATCATATCCAAAGTGATTCACACTATGTTCTCTGACTCATGGTGATTTTCATTTTACTGGTTAACGTGCAAGTGTTTCAATAAAGGATTCATTTCTTCTACTACATCGTTTCATATGATAGCCCAATTTCTTTTCAGTTCCCAAAGTCCTCTTCGCAGTGTCCTGAACTGTCAGATTACTAAAATTGCATCCTGGGACCTACCGATGTGACAATGAATGTTTGACCCTGCCGGCGAAGCATATGTGTTTCATCAAGATTAGCAATTGTTAGGAAAAAAGTTTTCGCTGAGTCTAAAGAGGTTGGATAGGACAGTTTTCATTAGTTGACCTAACAGTTATATAAAAAAAGTCATTTTATGCTGTAACAACACTTTATGGTAGTTGCATGTGTTTTTGACTACCAAATTTATCTGCGCTGAGTTCTGTCATGCCGGATGACTGAATTTCGATGGAGTGACTTATCTGTGTGACAATAATTCTTCATCGGTGTGGTTCCTGGGGCTTTCATCAATAAATTCTATGTCCCTCAACAATACATGTCTGGACCTAAATTGCTTTATGATTTCCTTTTCAATAATGAACCCATCATTCATCCAACAAACTATTCTACGTGCCGATACAATATAATTTGCTAAATAAGCGAAAGTTGAACTTTTCAAAATTTTCTAAAGTGTAATAGGACACTACTAACCGGAGGGTTCTCATTTTTGTTTTCTCTGCTGTGCATTGATCTTGCATCAGTGTGACCATACATTACAAAAAAATCTAACTTCAATAAATATTTCCAATATATCCGATCATTACCTCTTGTAACTGTCAAAATGGAAAATTCATCGATGCACCTATCGGTACTTTCAAGGACAAACTTCCTAACCTGTTATAAAGTCTGTCCCGGAAACTACCATTTTATAAGAGTTTCGGAATCATCGCGGCAGTTACCAGGACTTTCGTCTCTGAACTATCCACGCGATGTGGCATAAAAACGGTGTATGAAATCTTCTTCGTTCGAGATTGCATCGGCGCTACGTAAAAAACATACATATTTGAGATCTTGTGTTTCAATAGTGTTTGAATAAAGGCTAGATTTCTTCTACTATTCCGTTTCATATGCTAGCCCAATTTCTTTTCAGTTTCCAAAGTCCTCTTCGCAGTGTCCTGAAATGTCGGATTACTAAAATATCATCCTCGGACCTACTGATGTTACAATCAATGTTTGACCCTGCCGGCGAAGGATATGTGTTTCATCAAGAGTAGCAATTGTTAGGAAAAAAGTTTTAGCTGGGTTTAAAGAGGTTGGATAGGACAGTTTTCATTTGTTGACCTAACAGTTATATAAAAAAAGTCATTTTATGGTGCAACAACACTTTATGGTAGTTGCATGTGTTTTTGACTACCAAATTTCTCTGCGCTGAGTTCCGTCATGCCGGATGACTGAATTTCCATGGAGTGACTTATCTGTGTGACAATAACTCTTCATCGGTGTGGTTCCTGGGTCTTTCATCAATAAATTCTATGTCCCTCAACAAAACTTGTCTGGACCTAAATTGCTTTATGATTTGCTTTTCAATAATGAACCCATCATTCATCCAACAAAATATTCTACGTGCCGATGCAATATAATTTGCTAAATAAGCCTATGTTGTACTTTTCAGAATTTTCTGAAGTGTAATAGGACACTACTAACCGGAGGGTTTTCATTTTTGTTTTCTCTGCTGTACATTGATCTTGCATCAGTGCGACCATACATTACAAAATATCTAACTTCAATAAATATTTCCAATATATCCGATCATTACCTCTTGTAACTGTCAAAATGGAAGATTCATCGATGCACCGATCGGTACTTTCAAGGACAAACTTCCTAACCTGTTATAAAGTCTGTCCCGGAAACTACCATTTTATTAGAGTTTCGGAATCATCGCGGCAGTTACCAGGACTTTTGTCTCTGAACTATCCACGCGATGTGGCATAAAAACGGTGTATGAAATCTTCTTCGTTCGAGATTGCATCGGCGCTACGTAAAAAACATACATATTTGAGATCTTGTGTTTCAATAGTGTTTGAATAAAGGCTAGATTTCTTCTACTATTCCGTTTCATATGCTAGCCCAATTTCTTTTCAGTTTCCAAAGTCCTCTTCGCAGTGTCCTGAAATGTCGGATTACTAAAATATCATCTTCGGACCTACCGATGTTACAATGAATGTTTGACCCTGCTGGCGAAGGATATGTGTTTCATCAAGAGTAGCAATTGTTAGGAAAAACGTTTTCGATGAGCCTAAAGAAGTTGAATGGGACAGTTTCCATTCGTTGACCTAACAGTTATATAAAAAAAGTCATTTTATGCTGCAACAACACTTTATGGTAGTTGCATGTGTTTTTGACTACCAAATTTCTCTGCGCTGAGTTCTGTCATGCCGGATGACTGAATTTCCATTGAGTGACTTATCTTTGTGACAATAATTCTTCATCGGTGTGGTTCCTATGTCTTTCATCAATAAATTCTATGTCCTCCTACAAAACATGTCTGAGAACTAAGTTTCTTTTTGAGTTTTTCTTTGCTAATGAAACTTTCAGTTATACAACAAAATATTCTACTTGTCGATGTAACATAATTTGCTGAATAAGTCTATGTTGTATTTCTAAGTTTCTCCTAAAGTGTAATGGGAGACTGCTAGCCGGAGGGTTTTCATTTTTGTTGCCTTTGCTATCCATTAATCTTCCAGTGCTACGATACTCTACACAGGAATCTAATATCAATAAATATCGAATGATTGTCTTCGAAATTGTAAAAAAGAGGGTTCCCCGATGCATCGACCGCTACTTTCAAGGACAAACTTCCTAACCTATTATAAATTTTGTCCTGGAAACAACCATGTTACAAGATTTTCGAAATCATAACGGCAGTTACCGGGACTTTCGTCTCTGAAATTTTTACGCGACTTTCGTCTCTGAACTTTTTACGCGACTTTCGGCATAAAAACGGTGTATGGATTTTTTTTCATTAAAGATCGCATTATTGCTACGAAAAAAACATGCATATTTGTGCGCTTGCAGCACAAGAAGTATTAGCCTAAGCAGCTGATAGCTCGTTTTCGGTTGGTGGGCTTGTCAGTGTTACGAGCGTAGTACAATGTCTAAGTTAGTACGTGATGCTGAGTGATTTCGTGCTTTTAGAGTGTAATGTCAATTCACGGAAACCTGCTACACCGTGTCCCGAGACGCGATACCTGTTGTTTTTCCTTCCGAATTTCACCCGACCCATAAAAATCATGCAGTTTTCTTTTGCAAAAGCTTTGCGATCGGCACAACGTTCTTAACCCACAACATAGTGCTATTGACGCCCGGTGATTGCTTTTCGGTTATGCGCCAACAAGGAATATAACGAGCGTCTATTCGTACTGTTCTCCTTCTATGTCGTTTCATGTGCCAGCATAATTTCTTTCCAGTGCTCAGTTTTTTTCGCCGTGTCCTGAAATGTCGGATTACTAAAATTGTATCCAAGGACCTTCACATCTTCTCAGGGCAATCTTAATGAATATAATGTTTGTCCCTGAAACTACCATGTTATAAGTTTTTCGAATTTATTATGGCAGTTACCGGAACTTTGGTCTCAGTACTTTCACGCGACTCGGCATAAAAATACTGGAAGGGTTATTTTTCATTGAAAAGCGCATCGGTGCTCGGAAAAATACATGCATATTTTTGCTCCTGGCGGACACGGACGATCAATCTGAGCCTATAATAACTCATTTTCAATTGTTTGGCCTGTCTGTGTTACTAGCGTGTAATACATTGCGGAAGTTAGTGCTGTCTGCATCGCTGTCGCTACTTGCTCTCCTATCGTTAAAGTCTATTCCTCTCATCTTGTGTGAGACTCGAATTCCTGTACGAGTTTTTTTTTGTTAATGAATTTTTCAGTCATATAACAATCATCTTATTTCCTGATAAAACATAAATTGCTGAGTAAGCCTGTGTTGCGCTTCTAAATTTTTTTATAAAGTTTCATTGAATACTGGTAAATTCGTTATTTTTCCTGTACCTAGCGATAATGTGATATAAATTTACCACGACTGCTGCAGGGTTTTATCTAAGGCATCAGTTTTTATGGCTTCAAAACATTGAAGCTAATTTCTGGTGTGCCAGATCCTCTGTTTTTTGCGTATTGACCTTTCAGTACTCCAGGAATTTATGCAGTCATCCAACTACAATAGTTATTTCCAATATCCAATGATTATTATCGATACTTTGGGAATCGAATATGGCGATGAATCGAATGGTATTTTCCAGGACAAACCTGATACTCAAATTACTGTTTGTCGTTGAAGATACCATTTAATAAAATTCCTAAAAACATTACGGGAGGTACCGGGACTCTTATTTTAGCATCTTTAACGCAACTTGGCATAAATCGCTGTATGAGACATTTTTCATTTCGAATCGTATCAGTGATGCAAAAAATTTATACATTTGTTTGTTCCTGCAGGACAAAAACCATCAGACTGAGCCTCTGATAACCCATTTCAGGTTGGTGGGTAGTCACTTCTCAATAAAAACAATGTCTGTCCCTGAAGCTACCAAGTTATGAGATGTTCGAATCCATTACGGTAGTTGCCGGGTCTTTTTCCATTGCTACAACGATTTACGCTGGAATGTAGCTCTAATAAATATTCCCATATATCTAATAATTATCCTCGAAAGTATTAAAATCAAAGGTTCATCGATACATCAAATGGTATTTCTCAGAACAACCTTCATAATCGAAATAATATTTATACCTGAAGCTGCCATCTTTTGAAATTTTCAAACTTATTACGGTAGTTACAGTGACTTTCATCGGAGGAATTTTTAGGCGACTTGGGCTAAAACGCTTTATGTGTCGATACTTTAATTCAATTTACTGCCGTCCTGGGAAATGCCTCATGATCTAAAAGGGTTCAGGGACAATCGTGTCCTGGAATAGGCCGTTCGCTCGATGTCCCGGAACACGATGAACTGTATCACAGAACCACCCTTTTCTCTAGTAAAAATGTATCGAGGACTGATTTCTCACGGTTTGCTTTACTACAAATCATATCATCTACGGTAATGTTTCTGTTATTCCCTGAAAAATCATTTTTATTCGAGTCCATTAAAGGTAATTAATAACTGTCCCGGGAAGTACCGTGTGACCTAAATGTCTATGGGGACAGTCCTGGAAAATCTGCAATCCTGGAACATGCCATTTGTTAGTGGTCTGGAATCCACCATTTTGAAAACAAAGTGATGTATAAAGGGAATTAATGAATTTATTTAAAATCTGGGGGGTGTCATTTGTTAAGAATAGGAAAAATCATTGTTTACGATCACAACTACAAAATGTCCCGAAACCCACCGCTGGACCTACATATATATATATATATGTACAAGTATATAGACAAGTGATAATTTAAATAATTCGACATACATATATATATTGTGACGTGGCAATTCTGCTCGTCACTTAAAAATGTATAATTCCTCAAACATGGCTCAGGGGAAGGCGTTTTTCGACGTTGTCAGAATTCCTCTCGAACGAATACTCCTCAAAAGTCTCAAGCGATAAAGAAACCAAAATTATGAATTTTATTTTATATTCTTTTTTTGTTTCACATTTAAACATTTTATGGGCGAGCGACGAGTTTCGTAAAATCAAGGAAGAAGCGAGAGCAGAGAAATTGGGCAGTTCAAATATAGAAGATCGTCCGTCATTTCATCGTAGATCTCGTTGGTCATCGAGTACGAGATTCAAAACATCGAGCGGTGGGACGCTAACTCAAAGCCCTCACCCCGAACCGTCGAACTCGCGGTGCGTCTATCAGCACCGAGATCCAACATCGATATTGTCAACAACGAATTCTCGAACGTCGACAATTTGAAATAATGAGGGCGAAATTATTCGTGAAGATTCTAGAAGAACCCGTTAACAGCTCGATCAAACGAGGAGGCTAAGGGTGGGGGGTTAGGTCCCATACTACCGCGTTATAGAAATTTCGAATCGATCTCGTTACTCGAAATCCGGACCACAACGAGGAAGGACGCATTCTCTTGAGCCTCATCTTTTGCCTTCGAGAAGCCAACGCCCCGAAATCGAATCGTAATTCCGAAGATAATTGCCGGAGTTACAATTTCTGAAACCATTGCGGTGAGCCGTTGCCTCGTTCATAATTTTGTCTCGTTTTTGTATTATTTTGCGCGCAAGTTAAAATCGGTGAAATATCGGAAAATTGAACGATATCGAATGGTTACTTTGTCGCACGAGTGAATTGAATTCTAACGTCCTTTTTGATTTATTTGGTCATCAATAGTAAATTTTTTATCGTTGCGGAATTAATAGAATTGCCGAGAGGAATTCATTAAATTAAAGATTTACATCCGGATCAGAGTCCTAGGTTAAGAATTATCGTAATTTCGTGTTCTGTCACCGAGGACCAGTGTATCGTAATTTCGTAGGCTACGCCTTACTTTCGTATCGTAAATTGTATCGTTTGCATTATATCCGAGAACAGATGTTCAACAGAAGTGATAATTGTTAATCAAATATTATATTGACGAAATTACTAACCGGAAAATTTGGGAAATTTTTAATATTATCTTTGTTTCTTATTCTGTTTTCTAATAAATTATATTTGTAATCCCAGCTCTGCATTCCCGTAATTATTTTCCTCTGGAAGGCTCACGCCCCTCTACCGAGAATATCTAAAGCTAGTCCGGTCAATTCTCGAGCCTATTTCTTTGGTTTAAGATCTATAAAAATTTGTCGAGGAGAATACCTCGGCTGGCGCCCAATAGCAAAGGAATTGGGATAATTTGTCGCTTACCTGGGAAAAAGCGTTACAATATATATAAACCACGCGTCAGTTTTCGATCATGGTATAAACAAACGGAGTTTTGACATTATGAAATGCGTGTGGGATAAATAAAAAAAACTTTCGTCATCTAACGAAGTGCATAGTACTAAAACCTGTGGAATGCTAAACTAAACCGGTATAAAAGCAGTCGCGTAAATGTAGTCTGTGATCTGTGTGTGAAAAAGAATAGAATAAAAAAATACGCGGTGCATGTCGACGAAACTTTTTAAGATTTCATTAATTCGTTTGACTGAAAATAAGTTTATCATTTATATCATTTGTAAATAGGTTATATGATATCAATACATCGATACGCACATCCGAAACCACCCGAGACTTGTTTTCGTACTGAACGTCATTTTGACAGGTGAGGTTAAGATCCCCAAAGTGCTGTTGTGTGCGGACTCTAATTAATAAATGAAAATGGTTAGTGAAAATTGGTTAATGTATATTTTGCTAAAACTTGAGGTATACTAAACCGGTATAAAAGCGGCCGCGTAAATGTAGACTGTGATCTGTGTGTGCAAATAAAACATATAAAAAAATGCGCGATTCATATATGTCAACGAAACTTTTCAAGATTTCATTATTTCGTTCGATTGGAAATAAGTGTCAACTGAGATAATCTTTCAATTAAATCAGAGTTCGCGGAATATTGTCCAGTGTAAATATATCATCATTTGCGTGATTACATATCATGTGTAATAATGTAGGTCATGTATACGAGTTCTCTTTGATAGCTGTGTGGTAACGAACCGGGCCGGGGTTTGACGTTACGAAGTGTGGGACAAATGTAGCAAACGTTCGCATAGTTAGTGAATAATATAAATAAGGCAAATCAGTTTATCAAAAATAGGTCTGGAAGTTGTAAGAAAAAATGTTCGTCAACCTATAACGTCAAATTTTCTTTTTGCGATCTGAAATATTATGGTTGATATTTAATAAAACAAGAACATACAGAACTGTTAGTATATATAATGTGAGAAACTCCAATCGAATAAATGTTTTCTAATTTATTTCTTGTGTCATCATTATTTTTGAATATTCCCATATTTTGCTTCCTATTGAGTTTGGCTCTGCTCTTTCCGATCCTTGTTTTGACTCCATCGGTTTGCAGCGGATGGATACATATTATTAATTGGTTTCCTAATATGTGTCCTATGATTTTCTAATATTTCTTCATGCTGATTGTGGTAACGTAATTCAAGTGGTTTACGACTATGATCATCAATCGCACATTTTGTATATCTGATTCTCAAAACAGTTTCTGGTGTTGATATAAGTGTAGTTATACTTTTTCCACCTGGTCTGTCGAGTAATAAATTTTGAAACTTGTTCCAAAAAGCTTTTGGATATTTTTTTTGCTGATAGTATGAAAAGTTGAATCTTCGGAATGCGGTAGGCAAACACAAATTTTGACAACAATACTTATGAAATAACGTGTATGTTGAGTATTCCTACTCCGCAAACTGCAAATGTGGAATTATTGGTGAAAACATTCATTACGATATGTCTACAGTTGCTCAGTTTTGGATGCGATTGAGTATAATGCCTGCCAACATCATGGAAACCTACAGAATTTCTAAATGTTATGTGCGCTATGTCATTTTAATGTAACATCATGACTTTGAACAACTTTTCACTATAATACTATATAGATTTGGATCATTGAAATACAGCAAAAATCTGCAAACTATAAAATTTATATACTTTGCCATTCATTTTACTTTTTGACTCTCACTGCAACATAAATATGAAGTGAAAAATTCATTAGAAAAGTCTTCAGTTGCTCATTTATGCTTTGAAATTTGATTTGAAATTGCTGTTTTCCAAACTCATTGCGCAGATACATTGAATTGCAGCAGATAGCTGCGAACTTTAAAATTTCTGTGGATAAATATATGTGCTAAGTATCACCTCCTATCTTTAATTATGGTAATATTGAGTATTCTCACTTTGCAAACTACAAATGTGGAATTATTAGTGAAAAGATTCATTACGCTAAGTCTACAGTTGCTCAGTTTTGGATACGATCAAATATAATGCCTGCTAACATCCATGGGAACATACAGAATTTCTGAATACAATGTTCGCTATGTAATTTCAACGTAACATCATGACTTTTGCCAACTTTTCTCTATAATACTATAGATTTGGATTATTGAAATACAGCAAAAATCTGCGAATTATAAAATTGATATACTGTGTCACTCATCAAGAGACTCGGTAGAGTCTCGGGACAAGTACATTGACAGCCCTGTCGTCTGCTGGCCCGAGGCTCTCACCGAGTCTATACTTTCTCTGAATAAAACGATTCGCCGTGGTGGGGGTAAAATTGGCATGTGATTTTATTGAATTACGAAGCTCAGGAGCCATTTAGCAACTTGAAAATTGAAGTTTAAGCCAATTGAGTAATTCTCTTTCGATTCCGCCCTAAATCAGCATGATCGGTGTTGTAATTGCTGAGAAAAAACTTTGCACGGGCTCAAGATTATGCAAAAGTTACCAACACATTCAAGAATTTATGCGTCTGTATTTATAAACACCATCAAAGGCACTTTGATGCTCTCGAGTTTCTGATTCGTTGGATCTGACGACATCCATTTTTCAACGTTGTGATTGGTTGTTGAAATTAGTTGTTGATGATTGGAAATCTGACGTCAACTTCAGAACGTAGCACACGGCGCAGCACAGCTGGTAACAGCAGTCATAAATTCGATCGATATACATATAATATGTACAAACCATGTGTCAGTTTTTGATCGTATGAACAGAGTTTCGACATTACGAAGTGCGTGCGGGATAAATGAAAAAATAATTTTCGTCATCTAAAGAAGTGCATAATACTATTTATTTTGTTATTTGTGATATATTAAACCGGTATCAAAGCGGCCGCGTAAATGTAGTCTGTGATGTGTGTGTGAAAAAGAATATAAAAAATGCGCGATGCATATGTCAACGAAACTTTTCAAGATTTCATCATTTCGTTCGATTGGAAATAAGTGTTAACTGAAATAATCCTTCAATTAAACCACAATACGAGAAATATTGTCCAGTGCGAATATATTGTCAGTGGCGTGATTATATATCATGTGTACATAGGTTATATATACGAATAAATAGAACAAAAATACACGCAACTGTTAGAATGATATTAGAAACTTTAATTGAATAAATGTTTTCTAATTTATTTCTTGTGTCGTCATTATTTTTAAACATCCACATATTTTGCTTGATATTCAGTTTGGCTCTGCCCTCTCCGATCCTTGTTTTCACCCCATCAGTTTGCAGCGGATCGATTCATATTATTAATTCGTTCCCTAATATGTGTCCTATGATTTTCTACTCCTTCATGATGATTGTGGTAACATGATTCGAGAGGTTTCTAACCATGATCTTGAATTACACATTTTGTAAATCAGATTTTCAAAAAAACATCTGGTCTTGGTATAGTGTATAGTTATTCTTTTCCCATTAGGTCTGACGAGTGATAAATTTGGAAACTTTTACAGAAAGCCTATGGATGCTTTTTTTGCTGATGATATGAAAAGTCGTATCTTAGGAATGCGGTATGCAAACACAAATTTTGATAACAAAACTTATAGAATGACATGTATGTTGAGTATTTCCACTTTGCAAACTACAAATATGAAATTATTATAAAAAAAATTCATTCCGATAAGTCTACTGTTGCTCAGTTTTGGATGCGATCAAATATGATGCCTACCAACATCCCCAGAAACTTACAGAATTGCTGAATGCAATGTGCGCTATGTCATTTTAATGTAACATCATGACTTTTGACAACTTTTCATTACAATGCTGTAGATTCGGATCATTAAAATACTGCAAAAATCTGCAAACTATACAATTTAAATACTGTGCCATTCATTTTACATTTTGACTCTAACTGTAACATCTATATGAAGTAAAAAATTGATTATAAAAGTCTTCAGTTGCTCATTTATGGATAGATTTGAAATTGCTGTCTTCGAAGCTCATTGCGCAGATACATTGAACCGCAGCAGATACCTGCGAACTCTGAAATTTCTGTGGATAAATATATATGCGACGGATCACCCCTTATCTTTGATTATGGTAATATGTAAGGTAAATGCAAGTTTTTAAGTGTTCCTTTTCAAATAGTATTGAAGTTTGTATGACTGATATTCAGCGAGTACTTCCAAACTTTGATATTTCTGTGTTGCAGCATGTGTGCCAATCATTCAAATCATTTACTCCAACCGTATCATGTAATCTAGAAAATTCATCACAAAAGTCTTCCGCTTTTCTAAATACTTCAATTTTCCTTTTTCTACTCCATTGTGAGTTTTCGAATTTCTAAATACATTTCTGAATTGTCCTGAAATGGTTTTCCTCCAAAACCAATGCAGGTACCTTAAACGTCTTTGAATTCTGTTGCTCTGTTGAATTAAGTTCGCTTAGTTTTTTTTGCTGCTTTGAGTTCTGGCATAATAAATGTTAGAAGTTTTCGGGTACTTTTTTTCAGCAACTATCAAACTGTGGATAATTGGACCTCAGCGGCCACTTGCAAACTTTGGAAATATATTTCATTGGGGGCACGTTTTGGATGAAATGAAATCTCTAAATTCAGAATGCAAAAGCGACATTTAAAGTGGGCAAATCTGTTGGATTTTTCGTGTTATGAATTTGATCTATCTTTCATTTGAATTTTGAAGAACAGGGATAAATAAAATCTGTTCTATTAAGGAAATCTTTACATCAGTTCTTTCTTGGTATGAAGACTTGGAAAAAATCGCCAAAGGCCAAGGACAGACAGGTGACGAAATATTTTCAGTACAATTTTGACGAAAAATAGATCTTTTGTCGCGGACACCAACGTCATAAGCCGAAAATCATATTACAGCCCACGAGACGCATTTCTTCTCTCTCTTGAGTTCCTATTACACAAAACATATTAGAAGATAAAGGGGAAAATCACCAACGTGGAAGAACAAACCAGTGCCGAAATATTTCCAGTACAATTTTGACGAAAGATAGGTCCTTTTTCGTGGAAACCAACGATATAACCCGAAAATCATATCTCGGCCCCCAACCCGCTTTCTATGATTCTCTTGGGTTCCCAATAAGCATAGCAAATTAGAGTAGAAGAAAAAAAATAGCCCAACTTCATGGACAGACCTTTGACGGAATATTTTCTGTACAATGTTGACGAGAAATTTGTTGTTTTTCGTGGAAACCAACGTTATAGGCCGAAAATCATATCTCGGCCCGCAACCCACTTTTCTCCATGCTCTTGGGTTCCAAATAGATGAAACATATTAGAGTACAATAAAAAAAATCGCCAAAGTCCAAAGACAGACCGGTGACGAAATATTTCCAGTACAATTTTAACGAAAAATAGATCTTATTTCGTGGAAACCAACGTTATAAGCCGAAAATCATATTATGACCCTTCATGCTCTTGGATTCCCAATAGAAAAAACATATTAGAAGACAAGGAGAAAAATCACCAAAGTCCAAGACCAAACCAGTGCCGAAATATTTTCAGTACAATTTTGAAGAAAAATTGGTCTTTTACGTGGAAACCAACATCATAAACCGAAATTCATTTCTCGGGCCTCATCCCGGATTCCTCCATGATGTTGAGTTCCTAATAGGCATAACATATTAGAGTATAAGGAAAAAAATCGCCAAAGTTCAAGGGCAGACTTGTGACGAAATATTTTCACTACAATTTTTACGAAAAATTGGTTTTTTATGGTGGAAACCAACTTTATAAGCCGAACATCACACACAGGGAAAATAAGATTAGGAAAAGTACATTGATGGTCCCTTATTTGCTGATAATTTCATGAAAAAGATTATCCCATAAAAAATGTTCGTATGAGAATGGAATCTATAAAAATGTACTAAGCAATTAATTCATAGAAATTTATACTAAAATCCTATAACCGTCATAACATAAATGAGGAACTTTTGAGAAAAAAGGCAAGATATCAAACCATAAACTTCCCCTAGGGGAAAAAAGGTTGGGACAAGTACATTGATGGTCTCTTGTTTCTCGATGACATAGAAAAAACATTTAGAACCAGGAAAAAAATTCTATAAAAATAATAAACGAAAAATTGAAAAGTTCAAAAAAATTCAACAAAAATAAAAAACAATCGAAAAAATTCTGTAAAGAAAAATAAAAAAACTTCAAAAAAATTCATAAATATTGAAGACATTGAAAAATGTACTATCCAAGTTACATGTAGTATAAAAATGTATGATATCAATTGGAGGCCAAGTTTTTATTGATAATTTGGAATATTTATCGAACAAATTGGAAACTTTAATGAAATTCATGATAATTATTTTCAAGAAAAAAGTTAATGAAACAAAAGTCATAACGGAAGTTACGTGCAGTACTAAAATGTATAATATAAATTCGAGGTCAAGTATTTATCAGTTATTCGAAATATAATCTCCGGCGACAAATGAGCCTTGAGAATCCGTGTCGCGCTCACAACGTTTTATCAAAATTACTAAAAAATTATTGGAAATAAAATCATTAAAAATTCACATGAAAGTCATTCGTTACTTCAACAAGGTACACACTTTAAAGAATCGATTCCCCTCCGACTTTCAGGATCCCCTGGTATTATTCACAACATTCAACTTCGATTGGATCGGTACAAATTATGTTCAAATACGTCTTAAACGTACTTGTCCGGCCCATCACTTTTTATTCAAATTGCTCATTCGAATACAAATCAAAAACGAAGTTAATGCATGTGTTAATATTAAGGAACAGTAATTCCCGAGAAAATAATTTTCCTTCGAATCGCTCTTGTCAAAATGAAACGAAAATGAAAGATGAAGTTGATGGCCGGACAAGTACGTTTAAGACGTATTTGAACATAATTTGTACCGATCCAATCGAAGTTGAATGTTGTGAATAATACCAGGGGATCCTGAAAGTCGGAGGGGAATCGATTCTTTAAAGTGTGTACCTTGTTGAAGTAACGAATGACTTTCATGTGAATTTTTAATGATTTTATTTCCATTAATTTTTTAGTAATTTTGATAAAACGTTGTGAGCGCGACACGGATTCTCAAGGCTCATTTGTCGCCGGAGATTATATTTCGAATAACTGATAAATACTTGACCTCGAATTTGTATAATACATTTTAGTACTGCACGTAACTTCCGTTATGACTTTTGTTTCATTAACTTTTTTCTTGAAAATAATTATCATGAATTTCATTAAAGTTTCCAATTTGTTCGATAAATATTCCAAATTATCAATAAAAACTTGGCCTCCAATTGATATCATACATTTTTATACTACATGTAACTTGGATAGTACATTTTTCAATGTCTTCAATATTTATGAATTTTTTTGAAATTTTTTTATTTTTCTTTACAGAATTTTTTCGATTGTTTTTTATTTTTGTTGAATTTTTTTGAACTTTTCAATTTTTCGTTTATTATTTTTATAGAATTTTTTTCCTGGTTCTAAATCTTTTTTCTATGTCATCCAGAAACAAGAGACCATCAATGTACTTGTCCCAACCTTTTTTCCCCTAGTTTTACTTTTTAAAACTAACTGTAACATATATATGAAGTAAACACTCATCACAGAAGTCTTCAGTTGCTCATTTATGGATAGATTTTAAATTGCTGTCTTCAAAATTTATTGCGCAGATACATTGAATCGCAGCAGATACCTGCGAACTCTGAAATTTCTGTGCATCAAGAGACTCGGTAGAGTCTCGGGACAAGTACATTGACAGCCCTGTCGTCTGCTGGCCTGAGGCTCTCGCCGAGACTATCTTTTCTCTGAATAAAACGATTCGCGGTGGTGGGGGTAAAACTGGCATGTCATTTTCTGGCATTGCGGGGCTCAAGAGATGTTTTGTTAAGCGAAAATTAGTTTGGAGACTAAATTTCAAAATCTCTTTCGAATGAGCCCGAAACCAACACGATCAGTAGCGTAATTGCTGAGAAAAAACTTTGCACAGGCTCAAGATTATGCAAAAGTTACTAACACATTTAGAAATTTGACATGTCTGTATATAATACCATCAAAGGCCTCATGTCCCTCGGTCTAACTTCGCGGCGGTGTTGCGGACTGACGTCACATGCCGAGAGCTCGAAAGTCACCAGCCGAAGTTTCACGTCATGTTGACATTTGGGGTTATGATGTTACGAAGTGCGTGCGGGATAACTAAAAATAATTTTCGTCATCTAACGAAGTGCATATTACTATTTATTTCGTTAAATTTTGTGATATACTAAAGCAGTATCAAAGCGGCCGCGTAAATGTAGTCTGTGATATGTGTGCGAAAAAGGATATAAAAAATGCGCGATGCATATGTCAACGAAAACTTCAAGATTTCATGATTTTGTTCGACTGGAAATAAGCGTTACTAGGAAAAAAAAGGTTGGGACAAGTACATTGATGGTCCCTCGTTTGCTAATAAATCCATCCATAAAAAAACTTTAAAAAAAATTTTCTTTAAAAATTGTCAAAAAAATTATTTTATAAAAAAAAAATACAGTACAATTCGAAAAAAAATTCACAAATCTAGAAAAAACATTATGTTTAAAAAAAAAATATTCTGTATCTATTTTTTAAAGTTCAAAAAAATCAAATAACAAGTAAAAAATAAAAAACCGAAAAATCGCTTTTGAAATCATTATGCAAACCGATGCCTCATCCTTCTTATTTGATTCGAACAGCTAAATCAATTGAAAAAAATTCCATTTAATTTACGGGCAGCATTAAAATTTATTATATCAATTCGAGGCCAAGTATTTTCTAATGAATTGAAAAAAGTTACCACTTGAATTACGTACAGCACTAAAATTTATGATATCAATCAGTGGACAAGTATTTTATTAGTAACTCCAAATTTTGACATTATCAAGAGACTCGGTAGAGTCTCGGGACAAGTACATTGACAGCCCTGTCGTCTGCTGGCCTGAGGCTCTCGCCGAGACTATCTTTTCTCTGAATAAAACGATTCGCGGTGGTGGGGGTAAAACTGGCATGTCATTTTCTGGCATTGCGGAGCTCAAGAGATGTTTTGTTAAGCGAAAATTAGTTTGGAGACTAAATTTCAAAATCTCTTTCGAATGAGCCCGAAACCAACACGATCAGTAGCGTAATTGCTGAGAAAAAACTTTGCACAGGCTCAAGATTATGCAAACGTTACTAACACATTTAGACATTTGACACGTCTGTATATAATACCATCAAAGGCCTCATGTCCCTCGGTCTAACTTCGCGGCGGTGTCGCGGACTGACGTCACATGCCGAGAGCTCGAAAGTCACCAGCCGAAGTTTCGCGTCATGTTGACGTTTGGGGTTATGATGTTACGAAGTGCGTGCGGGATAACTAAAAATAATTTTCGTCATCTAACGAAGTGCATATTACTATTTATTTCGTTAAATTTTGTGATATACTAAACCAGTATCAAAGCGGCCGCGTAAATGTAGTCTGTGATATGTGTGCGAAAAAAGGATATAAAAAATGCGCGATGCATATATGTCAACGAAAACTTCAAGATTTCATGATTTTGTTCGACTGGAAATAAGCGTTAACTAAAATAATCTTTCAATTAAAACAGAGTGCGAGAAATATTGTCCAGTGTAAATATATCATCAGTAGGCTAGGTTATATATATGAAGGCGTCAGATTATATATATGAATAAATACAACAAAAACACACAGAACTGTTAGAATGATGTTGTAAACTTTAATTGAATAAATGTTTTCTAATTTATTTCTCATGTTTCCCATATTTTGCTTCATATTCAGTTTGGCTCTGCCCTCTCCGATCCTTGTTTTCACTCCATCGGTTTGCAGCGGATCGATACATATAATTAATTAATTGCTTAATATGTGTCCTATGATTTTCTACTATTTCTTCATGCTGATTGTAGTAACGTGATTCAAGAGGTTTCCAGCTATGATCATCAATCTCACATTTTATACATCAGATTCTCAAAACAGTTTCTGGTCTTGATGTAAGTGTAGTTATTCTTTTTCCACCTGGTCTGTCGAGTAACAAATTTTGAAACTTATTCCAAAAAGTCTTTGGATGCTTTGTTTGCTGATCATATGAAAAGTCGAATCTTTGGAATGCAGTAGGCAAACACAAATTTTGACAACAATACTTATGAAATGACATGTATGTTGAGTATTCCCACTTTGCAAACTACAAATGTGGAATTATTAGTGAAAAGATTCATTACACTAAGTCTACAGTTGCTCCGTTTTGGATGCGATCAAATATAATGCCTGCTAACATCCATGGGAACATACAGAATTTCTGAATACAATGTTCGCTATGTCATTTCAACGTAACATCATGACTTTTGCCAACTTTTCTCTATAATACTATAGATGTGGATTATTGAAATACAGCAAAAATCTGCGAATTATAAAATTGATATACTGTGCCACTCATTTTACTTTTTAAAACTAACTGTAACATATATATGAAGTAAAAAACTCATCACAGAAGTCTTCAGTTGCTCATTTATCGATAGATTTTAAATTGCTGTCTTCAAAATTTATTGCGCAGATACATTGAATCGCAGCAGATACCTGCGAACTCTGAAATTTCTGTGCATAAATATGTGTGTTAAGTATCACCCCCTATCTTTGATTATGAGAATGAGTAATAGAACTTGGTTTAGCAAGTTTTAAAGTATTTCTTTTTAAATACTATTGAAGTTTGTATTACTGCGGTATGAAGCGAATATCTCCAAACTTTCATATTTTTGTGTCGCAGCATGTGTGCCAATCATTTAAATTTTTTACTCCAACCGTAACATGTAATCTCAAAAATTCAACACAAACGTCTTCAGCTTTTCTAAATTCCTAAATTTTCCGTTTTCTATTTTATTCTGAGTTTTTAAACTTTTAAATTCATTCCTGAATTCTCCTGAAATTGTTTTTCTCCAAAACCAATGCAGATACTTTAAACGTCTTTGAATTCCGTTGCTCCTGTTGAATTAAGTACGCTCAGTTTTTTTTGCTTCTTTGAGTTCTGACATAATAAATGTTTCCGGGTGCCTTTTTTCAGCAACTATCAAACTGTAGATAATTGGATCTCAGCGGTCACTTGCAAACTTTGGAAATATATTTCATCGGGGACACGTTTTGAATGACACGAAAATGTCTAGATTCAGAATGCAAAAGCAACATTTAAAAAGGGCCAATTCCGTTGGATTTGTTGTGTCTTGAATTTGATCTATCTTTCCTCTTTTCCATTATTTTTCCTAACGTTATCAGCCGAAAATCATATCTCGGCCCGCAACACGCATTGCTCCATGCTCTTGAGTTCCCAATGGACGAAACATATTAGAAGACAAAGAGAAAAATCACCAAAGTCCAAGAATAAACCTCTATCGAAATATTTTCAGTATAATGTCGACGAAAAATAGGTCTTTTTTCGTGAAAACCAACGTTATACGCCGAAAATTATAAACAATTCATAGATATTTAAACTAAAATCTTATAGTCATCTGAACATAAATAAGGATCTTTTGAGAAAAAAGACGTGATATCAAACCATAAACTTCCCCTAGGGAAAAAAAAGGTTGGGACAAGTACATTGATGGTCCCTCGTTTGCTGATAATTCCACCCATAAAAAAAACTTTAAACAAAATTTTTTTTTAATTGTAAAAAAAAATTATTTCATAAAAAAAAATACAGAACAATTCGAAAAAAATTTTACAAATCTTGAAAAAACGTTATGTTAAAAAAAAACTAATCTGCATCTATTTTTTAAAGTGTCAAAAGAATCAAATAACAAGTAAAAAATAATAAACCGAAAAATCGCGCGTGAAATCATTTTGGAAAGCGATGCCTCATTCTTCTTATGAGATTCGAACAGCTAAATCAACTGAAAAAAATTCCATCTAATTTACGTGTGGCATTAAAATTTATTATATTAATTCGAGGCCAAGTATTTTCTAATGAATTGAAAAAAGTTACCATTTGAATTACGTGCAGCACTAAAATTTATGATATCAATCGGTGGACAAGTATTTTATTAGTAACTCCAAATTTTGACATTATTGAATTGTTCTAAGAAGCTTTCAAATCCAAAAGAATCACATGCAAGCTAGTCATTTCTTACTCTATGGTGGCAGAGACTTATAAGAAAATCGATTCTTCTCAGACTTTCAGGATCCTCTGGTATTATTCACAAAATTCGACGTCGATTGGATCGATACAAATTATGTTTAAATATGTGTTAAAAGTACTTGTCCGGCCCATCACTATACATTCAATAAAGAATCAATCATAAAAAAACGAAATGGCACGGCAGAATCTCGTTAAAAGTTTGTTGAAATGCGATTCATTATTAATTTTATGTTTTTAATAATAGTATAGGTTAGTTCTTATTCCGAATGGAACTCGTTCGCTGGAAGAATAAGTGGGAAGTAAAAATTGCCCGCATCGAATGTAAACTGCAGAGTTATTTTGGAAGCTTGAACATATACATTATGTACAATTTTTTTCATTTATCGATGCACAATAATATCCCTTCTATATTGCGGAATAATTTGTTTCCGTTTTTTATTAAATTAGTGCAATTAAGTAAAAATTACTTGAAGATAATTCTCTCAATTCCCTCTGCATGAATGCTTGTGATCCATCAGTTCTAGACAAGCTCTGACTTTTATTTAGATAAACAATTTAAACGGAAAGTGATGGGCCGGACAAGTACTTTTAACACATATTTAAACATAATTTGTATCGATCCAATCGACGTCGAATTTTGTGAATAATACCAGAGGATCCTGAAAGTCTGAGAAGAATCGATTTTCTTATAAGTCTCTGCCACCATAGAGTAAGAAATGACTAGCTTGCATGTGATTCTTTTGGATTTGAAAGCTTCTTAGAACAATTCAATAATGTCAAAATTTGGAGTTACTAATAAAATACTTGTCCACCGATTGATATCATAAATTTTAGTGCTGCACGTAATTCAAATGGTAACTTTTTTCAATTCATTAGAAAATACTTGGCCTCGAATTAATATAATAAATTTTAATGCCACACGTAAATTAGATGGAATTTTTTTCAGTTGATTTAGCTGTTCGAATCTCATAAGAAGAATGAGGCATCGCTTTCCAAAATGATTTCACGCGCGATTTTTCGGTTTATTATTTTTTACTTGTTATTTGATTCTTTTGACACTTTAAAAAATAGATGCAGATTAGTTTTTTTTTAACATAACGTTTTTTCAAGATTTGTAAAATTTTTTTCGAATTGTTCTGTATTTTTTTTTATGAAATAATTTTTTTTTACAATTAAAAAAAAATTTTGTTTAAAGTTTTTTTTATGGGTGGAATTATCAGCAAACGAGGGACCATCAATGTACTTGTCCCAACCTTTTTTTTCCCTAGGGTTAAAATGTTCTAAGAAGCTTTTAAATCCAAAAAAAATCACATGAAAGCTAGTCATTCGTTACTCTATGGTGGCAAAGACTTATAAGAAAATCGATTTTTCTCAGACTTTCAGGATCCTTTGGTATTATTCACAAAATTCAACGTCGATTGGATCGATACAAATTATGTTTAAATATGTGTTAAAAGTACTTGTCCGGCCCATCACTTTCCGTTTAAATTGTTTATCCAAATAAAAATCAGGGCTTGTCTAGAACTGATGGTTCACAAGTCACAAGTATTCATGCAGAGGGAATTGAGAGAATTATCTTTACGTAATTTTTACTTAGTTGCACTAATTTAATAAAAAACGGAAACAAATTATTCCGCAATATACAAGGGATTTTATTCTGCATCGATAAATGAAACAAATTGTACATAATATATATGTTCATGCTTCCAAAATAACTCTCCAGTTTATATTCAATGATGTCAATTCTTACTTCCTACTTATTCTTCCAGCGAACGAATTCCATACGGACTAAGAACTAACCTCTACTATTATTAAAAGCATTAAACTAATAATGAATCGCATTTCAACAAATTTTTAACCAGATTCTGCCGTACAATTTCATTTTTTTATGATTGATTTTTTATTGAATGAATAGTGATGGGCCGGACAAGTACTTTTAACACATATTTAAACATAATTTGTATCGATCCAATCGACGTTGAATTTTGTGAATAATACCAAAGGATCCTGAAAGTCTGAGAAAAATCGATTTTCTTATAAGTCTTTGCCACCATAGAGTAACGAATGACTAGCTTTCATGTGATTTTTTTTGGATTTAAAAGCTTCTTAGAACATTTTAATAATGTCAAAATTTGGAGTTACTAATAAAATACTTGTCCACTGATTGATATCATAAATTTTAGTGCTGTACGTAATTCAAGTGGTAACTTTTTTCAATTCATTAGAAAATACTTGGCCTCGAATTGATATAATAAATTTTAATGCTGCACGTAAATTAAATGATATAATAAATTTTAATGCTGCACGTAAATTAAATGGAATTTTTTTCAATTGATTTAGCTGTTCGAATCAAATAAGAAGGATGAGGCATCGGTTTGCATAATGATTTCAAAAGCGATTTTTCGGTTTTTTATTTTTTACTTGTTATTTGATTTTTTTGAACTTTAAAAAATAGATACAGAATATTTTTTTTTTAAACATAATGTTTTTTCTAGATTTGTGAATTTTTTTTCGAATTGTACTGTATTTTTTTTTTATAAAATAATTTTTTTGACAATTTTTAAAGAAAATTTTTTTTAAAGTTTTTTTATGGATGGATTTATTAGCAAACGAGGGACCATCAATGTACTTGTCCCAACCTTTTTTTTCCTAGGGGAAGTTTATGGTTTGATATCACGTATTTTTTCTCTAAAGTTCCTTATTTATGTTCAGCTGACTATAGGATTTTAGTTTAAATTTCTACGAATTATTTATGATTTTCGGCTTATAACGTTGGTTTTCACGAAAAAAGACCTATTTTTCGTCAAAATAGTACTGAAAATATTTCGTCACAGGTCTGTCCTTGGACTTTGAGGATTTTTTTCCATGTACTCTAATGTGTTTTATCAATTAGGAATCAAAGAGCACGGTCGAAAGCGGGTTGGAGGCTGCGATATTATTTTCGGCTTATATCGTTAGTTTCCACAAAAAAAAGACCTATTTTTCGTCAAAAATGTACTGCAAATATTTCTTCACAGGTCTGTTCTTGGACTTTGGCAATCTTTTTCCTTTAACTCTAATATGTTTTGTCAATTAGGAACCCAAGAGCACGGTGGAAAGCAGGTTGGAGGCCGAGATATGTTTTTCGGCTTGTAACTTTGGTTTCCACGAAAATAGACCTATTTTTCGTCAAAATTGTATTGGAACTATTTCGATAGAGGTTTGTTCTTGGACTTTGGTGATTTTTCTCCTTGTCTTCTAATATGTTTTGTCCATTGGGAACTCAAGAGCATGGAGCAATGCGTGTTACGGCCCGAGATGTGATTTTCAGCTTATAACGTTAGAAAAAAGAAAGGAAAAGAGGAAAGATAGATCAAATTCAAGACTCAACAAATCCAACAGAATTGGCCATTTTTAAATGTCGCTTTTGCATTCTGAATCTAGACATTTTCGTGTCTTCCAAAACGTACCCCCGACGAAATATATTTCCAAAGTTTGCAAGTGGCCGCTGCGATCCAATTATCTACAGTTTGATAGTTGCCGAAAAAAGGCACCTGGAAACATTTATTATGTTAGAACTCAAAGAAGCAAAAAAAACTGAGCGTACTTAATTCAACAGAGCAACGGAATTCAAAGACGTTTAAGGTACCTGCATTGGTTGTGGAGGTAAACAATTTAATTTCAGGATAATTTAGAAATAAATTTAGAAATTCAGAAATTCAGCATAGAATTTAGAAAAAGGAAAATTAAGTTAATTAGTAAAGCTGAAGACTTTTGGGATGAATTTTTTAGATTATATGTTACGGTTGGAGTAAAAAATTTAAATGATGGGCACACATGCTGCGACACAAACATATGAAAGTTTGCAGGTATTCGCTCCATACCGCAGTATTGGCACACATGCTGCGCCACAAAAATATGATAGTTTGAAGGTTTTCGCTCCATACCACAGTAATACATTTTCAATACTATTTGAAAAGAAACACCTTAAAACTTGCTGAACCAAGTTCCATTACATATCAAGAGACTCGGCAGAGTCTCGGGACAAGTACATTGACAGCCCTGTCGTCTGCTGGCCCGAGGCTCTCGCCGAGACTATATTATCTCTGAATAAAACGATTCGCGGTGGTGGGGGTAAAATCGACATGTCATTTTCTTGAATTGCGAAGCTCAGGAGTTATGTCGCAATTAGAAAATTGAACTTTCAGCTAATTAAGAAATTCTCTTTCGATTGCGCCCAAAATCAGCATGATCGGTGGCGTAATTGCTGAGAAAAAACTTTGCACGGGCTCAAGATTATGCAAAAAGTACCAACACATTTACGCAGCTGACGTATCCGTATATGGGTTCAGACCGATACATACAAGGGCTTCTTGATGCCCATCATAACCAATCACCGGTGAGAATCTATTCGTCTCGACCAATCGCCGATGAGAAAGTTTCTGATAGTCCTCAATGTTTTCTTGTATACCGTCTGTTATCGTCTGTTATGTTATTATAAAGTGATTGCGATCGTAGCCCCGTGGATCAACGGTGCAAGATTTGCAAATTTCATTTAAATAAATAAAACATTATTGGAAATAGCAGTGGATATAATCAATTTTATTTTTTTCATAAAAGAAGTTTCAATAAGTTTCGAGCCCAATTCACGACAATAATATCTATAATAAATAAAACCTCAAAAGTGGATTAATTGATCTCATACAGTGTACTGAGAGTGAGTAAAATGTTGAGAAGTGAAAACGTGAATAATGTGTGTCGTGAAAATTAAGAATTATCTGTTCTACTTCGATATCGTAATATATACATAGATAGCAAATTTGCGAGATTTCGCGTCATGTTGACGTTTGAGGTTATGACCGCCGGAGTGCTGTTGCGTGCAGAGTGTAGAAAAATAAAAGTGGTTATTGAAAAGTGGAAGGAATCGATATTATTAATGACGTGACTAATTAGTGTTGAATAATAATAATAATAACAATGAAAAAAAAAAACGTTCGTTCATTATAACCTCTAAAACGTTCTTTCCAAACAGAAATTCTATGTTGTGTAATTACATTAAAGAAAGAGTTGGATGGTTGTGTGTAAACGAATTCAAATAAATTTTAAAAAACTTTGGTCAAGTAATTCAATGTATTGTTGTCATAATTTCTTTCATTTAGTTTGGCTGTGTTCACCGGTCCCTTTTTTCCACCTCCTTAGCTTACAGTGTATTGTCATACCAATTTCTATTTGTTCTCCAGACAATACGAGAGATATTCGTATTTCTATTTTTTTATATTAATTTCAACAAGATAATTTGAAATATTTATAACAAAAAGCCTTCATGATTGCTTGTTCATACACCCAAGTTTTGAAAAATCTTTGGGCCATGTAAATGCATAGATATATTCACTTGAGTTGTTACATGATAAATTTGGAAATTTATTTCAATAAGTCATTGGGTGCTTAATTTTCATGATATCAAAATTTGTATCTTCGAAATGCAATAAACACCTCTAAAGTTCGACAAAGTGATGAAGCGACATGTATATTGAATATTTCCAGACCATGTTTGCGATTGGCATTGTGGGTTGAAATATTCATGTCTGTAAGTCTACACCTGATCATTTTTGGATGTGATCAAATATTTTGTCTGCGGATAACCATGGAGACATACAAAATTACAGCATTTTGCTTGCTTCAACATGCATCGTATCTGTCACTTTTTTTTTGAATGTGTCATAATAAGTTTCAAAAATGTGGTTCATGTAATTTATAAGTGTTTTTCCCTATAGCACCAAAGTCTGTATAACTGGTACGTAGCAAGTACCTATGAACTTTGATATTTCTGTGAAATAGCAGGTATGCCAATCTTTTAACTTTTTGGTTCCGACTGGAATATATTAACGAAGATATTCATTACTAAAGTCTTCACCTACTTATTTCTGAATAGATCTGAAATTACTGTCTTCAGAAACTAATGCACAGATACATGAAACAATTTTGATTTCTGTTCTCTTTCAATTGCGCTGTCTTTTTTCTTTTTAACGATGGCTCTGCTCTTTCCGACCCTTGTTTTGACTCCATCGGTTTGCAGCGGATCGATGCATATTATTAATTGGTTGCCTAATATGTGTGTCCTAGGATTTTCTACTATTTCTTCATGCTGATTGTGGTAACGTGATTCAAGAGGTTTCCAATTATGATCATCAATCGCACATTTTGTACAACAGATTCTCAAAACAGTTTCTGGTCTGGATATAAGTGTAGTTATTCTTTTTCCACCTGGTCTGTCGAGTAATAAATTTTGAAACTTGTTCCAAAAAGTCTTTGGATGTTTTTTTTGCTGATAATATGAAAAGTTGAATCTTCGGAATGCGGTAGGCAAACACAAATATTGACAACAATACTTATGAAATGACGTGTATGTTGAGTATTCCTATTCTGCAAACTACAAATGTGGAATTATTGGTGAAAACATTCATTACGATAAGTGTACAGTTGCTCAGTTTTCGATGCGATTAAGTATAATACCTGCCAACATCATGGAAACCTACAGAATTTCTGAATGTTATGTGCGCTATGTCATTTCAATGTAACATCATGACTTCTAACAACTTTCCACTCTAATACTATAGATTTGGATCATTGAAATACAGAAAAAATCTGCAAACTATAAAATTTATATACTGTGCCATTCATTTTATTTTTTGACTCGCACCGTAACATAAATATGAAGTGAAAAATTCATTACAAAAGTCTTCAGTTGCTCATTTATGGATGGATTTGAAATTACTGTCTTCCAAACTCATTGCACAGATACATTGAATTGCAGCAGATACCTGCGAATTTGGAAATTTCTGTGGATAAGTATATGTGCTAAGTATCACCCCCTATTTTTATGGTAATATGTAATGGAACTTTGTTCAGCAAGTTTTAAAGTATTTCTTTTCAAATAGTATTAAAGTTTGTATTACTGCGGTATGGAGCGAATATCTTCAAACTTTGATATTTTTGTGTCGCAGCATGTGTGCCAATTATTTAAATTTTTTACTCCAACCGTAACATGTAATTTCAAAAATTCATCACAAAAGTTTTCAGCTTTACTAATTATCTTAATTTTCCTTTTTCTAAATTCTATGCTAAATTTCTGAATTTCCTAATTTATTTCTAAATTATCCTGAAATGAAATTGTTTTCCTCCACAAGCAATGCAGGTACCTTAAACGTCTTTGAATTCCGATGCTCTGTTGAATCAAGTACGCTCAGTTTTTTTTACTTCTTTGAATTCTGACATAATAAATGTTTCCGGGTGCCTTTTTTCTGCAACTATCAAACTGTAGATATAATTGGATCTCCGCGGCCACTTGCAAACTTTGGAAATATATTTCATCGGGGGCATATTTTGGATGACACGAAAATGTCTAGATTCAGAATGCAAAAACGACATTTAAAAATGGCCAATTCTGTTGTATTCGTTGTGTCTTGAATTTGATCTATCTTTTCTCTTTTCACTAACGTTATAAGCCGGAAATCATATCTCAGCCCGCAACACGCATTGCTACATGCTCTTGAGTTTCCAATGGACAAAACATATTAGAAGACAAGGAGAAAAATCACCAAAGTCCAAGAACAAACCTCTATCGAAATAGTTCCAATACAATTTTGACGAAAAATAGGTCTTTTTTCGTGGAAACCAACGTTATAAGCCGAAAATCATATCACGACCTACAACCTGCTTTTCACCGTGCTCTTTGGTTCCTAATTGACAAAACATATTAGAGTACTAGGAAAAAAATCGCCAAAGTCCAAGGAGAGACCTGTGACGAAATATTTTCAGTACAATTTGGATGAAAAATAGGTCTTTTTTCGTAGAAACCAACGTTATAAGCCGAAAATCATATCTCGGCCTCCAACCCGCTTTCCATCGTGCTCTTTGGTTCCTAATTGACAAAACATATTAAGATACAAGGAAAAAAATCGCCAAAGTCCAAGAACAAACCTGTGACGAAATATTTCCAGTTCAATTTTTACGAAAAAAAAGTCTTTTTTAGTGGAACCCAAACGTTATAAGCCGAAAATCATATCCCGGCCTCCAACCCGCTTTCGACCGTGCTCTTGTGTTCCTGATTGACAAAACATATTAGAGTACAAGGAAAAAAATCGCCAAAGTCCAAGAACAGACCTGTGACGAAATATTTCCAGTTCAATTTTTACGAAAAATAGGTCTTTTTTCGTGGAAACCTACGCTATAAGCTGAAATTCATATCCCGGCCTCCAACCCGCTTGCGGCCGTGCTCTTGGGTTCCTAATTGACAAAACATATTAGAGTACAAGGGAAAAAATCGCCGAAGTCCGAGGACAGACCTGTGACGAAATATGTCCAGTACAATTTTGACAAAAAATAGGTCTTTTTTCGTAGAAACCAATGTTATAAGCATTAAATCGTAAATAATTCATAGAAATTAAAATTAAAATTATATAGTCGTCAAAACATAAATAAGGAACTTTCGAGAAAAAAGACGTGATATCAAACCATAAACTTCCCCTAGGGAAAAAAAGGTTGGGACAAGTACATTGATGGTGTCGTGTTTGCTGATAATTCCATCCATAAAAAAAACTTAGAAACCGATGCCTCTTTCTTCTTATTTGATTCGAACAGCTAAATCAATTGAAAAAAATTCCATCTAATTTACGTGCAGCATTAAAATTTATCATATCAATTCGAGGGGAAGTATTTTCTAATGAATTGAAAAAAGTTACCACTTGAATTACGTGCAACACTAAAATTTGTGATATCAATCGGTGGACAAGTATTTTATTAGTAACTCCAAAGTTCAACATTATGGAATTGTTCTAAGAAGCTTTTAAATCCAAAAATATCACATGCAAGCTAATCATTTCTTGCTCTATGGTGGCAGAGACTTATAAGAAAATCGATTCTTTTCAGACTTTCAGGAGCTTCTGATATTATTCACAATATTCGACGTCGATTGGATCGTTACAAATTATGTTTAAATATGAGTTAAAAGTACTTGTCCGGCCCATCACTTTCCATTAAAATTGTTTATTCAAATAAAAATCAGGGCTTTTCTAGAACTGATGGACCACAAATATTCATGCAGAGGGAATTTAGAGAGTTATCTTCAAGTAATTTTCCCTCAAGTGCACTAATTTAATAAGAACGGAAACGAATTGTCCTGTACTATACAAGGGATGTTTTTGTGCATCGATAAATAAAAAACATTTTGCACATTAAATATGTTCAAGTTTCCAAAAATAAGTCCCCAGTTTGTATTGGAATGACGGCAATTTTTACTTCTCACTTCTTCCAGCGAACGAATTTCATTCGGTATAACTAACCTATACTATTATTAAGAACATTAAACTAATAATAAATCGCATTTCAATACATTTTTAACCGGATTCTGCCGTACAATTTCGTTTTTTTATGATTGATTTTTATTTCAATAAATAGTGTTGGGCCGGACAAGTACTTTTAACTCATATTTAAACATAATTTGTAACGATCCAATCGACGTCGAATATTGTGAATAATATCAGAAGCTCCTGAAAGTCTGAAAAGAATCGATTTTCTTATAAGTCTCTGCCACCATAGAGCAAGAAATGATTAGCTTGCATGTGATATTTTTGGATTTAAAAGCTTCTTAGAACAATTCCATAATGTTGAACTTTTATTGATGTTTTAGGCAAACTGAATGGGAAAAATGACAAAAAAGAATACGTTTTTGTTTTAATCGATGCTTTCACGAAATACGTGATTTTAAATCATACATTACGAATTGATACTAATAGTAGTGTTGTGCCCGTACATCGCACTCCTAAAATAAAGAGTATATAAATTAAGCGTTCTCAGCATAAATGCATCGACGGCGAAATACCGACGTCCTCGAACGAGCGCATCGACCCTCGATGTCACCATCGAAACTTCGAGAAAGAATATCACGCCATATTGTCGCGAGAGGGGGAAAAACCCCCAAGTCTATAAATTTACCAACTAACCAAAATTCGACAGTCTTTGACGAGAATTGTAACGATCGGTCTCGAGGCAATAAAACCTCGAATTTGTAACTTCTTAAATAAACTTATTGTTAACTTGTTGTAAAAGTATCGAGTTGGAGTTCAGCTCTTTTGGCCTAAATCCCTTAAATACTCGTCCTTGATAACTCGTCCCTTCGCGACGGTCTTCGCGGACACAACATTGGTGGCAGCGGTGGGATTGCCACTACTCGAGAAACCCGACACGTCTACGATAGTCAAACGGAAGGAACTCAAATTGCTGAGGAGGACCGATAATTCTAGAAAAGTCGATATATCGAACGGACGTTCGATCACCGATCATCGCATCCAAGGCAGACCGATCTACGTCAAGATTCAACCCAAAATACGACTGGAGCAGGAGCGGAAGAAATTCAACACTACAACAAATCTGGACATCATGTTAGCGATCATCTTACTGTAAGTGACGGAACATTATTAAATAACATTGTAATCCGCCAAAGCCAGATCGTATATAAAAATTTATATGTCAGACGACGAGTACGCTGAACGTCTCAAATTACCGGGCGTAAGCACTATTTCGCGTTCGCTCAATTCATTTTTCGACGATAAACTCGACTACAATCGCGAAAGAAAAAACGAAATCTCCTCGCAAAGTAGAAGGCGACGAAGTAGCGCCCAATCTTTAAATCGATCTCCGACATCGGAAGACGATTATTTAGACGCGGAAAATACGCCGGAAAATTCGGTAGTAGAAACAACAAATCCTTTAATATCAACAATGGTTGAAACAGTAAATTTAGACACAACGGGAGATAATCAGAATTCCGGAAATCCCGGAAATAGTCGAAATAATAATCCTGGAAATAATGGCGAAAATAATAGAGGAAATAATTCTCAAAACTCCTCTCCAAATCACTCGCGAACTAACAGACTTCGAGGCTCAATGTCTCTTAAAGAAGCGCGTAGCTTAATTCCTCGATTCGACGGTTCAAAACCGGAAGAAGCGCGAGAACTTGTAGATTCTTTTGCTCATGTCAATAAACATATTTTAGAAGAGGACCAAGAGATTCTCCTAGAATCAGTGTTAACTACTAAATTAACTGGTAAAGCTCGAGCAGAAGTACGATATAAAAATATTCCAGATTTTGAAACGTTTAAATCCGTTATGTTAGAAATATTCTGCGGTACGAGAACCGTAGGAGCCCTTCAAACAGAGCTGTATTCTTGTCGACAGAAATTTAACGAAACAGTAAAAGAATTCGGAAGAAGAGTAGAAGACACAATGATGGAATTAATTGATGCAAGTATAAAAAAGCACTCGACAATGATCGAAAAAATGGCGGTAGAAAAGCACATACGCGAAGTAGCCCTTTCGAGTTTCACTCAAGGTCTCAAACGCGAATATCAAGCAATTATTAAAGCTAGGGCATATCCAACCCTCAACGAAGCTATCACAGCCGCGATCGACGAAGAAAAGATACAACAGGGAACTCGTAGAGAACCTGGAAATAATACGATCATTTGCAATAGGTGTAACAAAAAAGGTCATCTCGCACGCGACTGTAGAAGCTCAGGAAATAGAAATGAGAATCATGGTAACGGAAATAACAGTTTACCGACACCGAGTCGAAGCATAAATTCTTTATTTTGTAATTATTGCAAAAAACCAGGTCACGTATATGACGATTGTTGGAATAGAAAAAATAGAAATGGTAACCAAGGAAATAATAGTAATAATGGAAATCAAGAAAATCGTGGAAATCAAGGAAACAGAAGCAGAAATAGAGGTTATCAAGATAATAGACAACAGAATAACGGTCAAAATAACAGTCAAGAAAACAATCAAGATAATAACCAAAATTCGAATCAATCGAACAACGGGAATGCGGAAGAAAAGAAAACAATAGGGTCGCTGAACCTCAGTCTCCTCGCGCGAACGGCTGAGCGAAAAAATGCGCACGTTAGCTGTGTGGAGGCTAAGCGAGCTACCGGCTCGAATGCACATGTCGTGAAACCCAAAACAAAATTCGTAATTAATTCGATCGGTTCCTGGGGAATGGCTAGCGACTTTTATATCACATCACCGCACGCAATAGATTCAGTTCTCCTCTTGAAAGTTGACACGGGAGCTCAATGTTGCATAATAAAAAGAAATGCTCTAAGAAAAAATACAGAAATAATCAATGAAACAGTCGAATTGACAGGCGTCGGAGGAAAACCCTTCAATGCCCTATGTAAAGTAATCCTCGAAATCGAAACACCCGCCGTCAAAATTCTTCATGAATTTTTCGTCGTCGATAACGACGTTCCAATCAAAACAGACGGAATATTGGGACTCGATTTTATTAAAAAACACAAGGTCGACATTCTAGGTGGCCGCATAATCAAAATGTATGGTCACGTCGAGCCTTTGGTGAACGGTTCGGAGAAACTACAATCCCGTTCCGAGAGCATCCACTACGTAAAAGCAAAAAATTTAGCGGTAGGATGTTTATCAGCCCGCAAAATTAAAAAAGGAGTAAAAATAGAGCAAGGAATAGTTCCGGAAAAAAGAATGACTTCTCCAATCATGTTTTTAAATACCTTAGATCAGGAAGTCTCAAGAGAAAGGCCGACAGTCGAAATAGAAGAAATAGAAAGCGATCACAAACAAAAACAAATAGAAAAAATTGAAGTTAAAAACTCTCCAGGCAAGGAAGAATACACTTACAGAATTGAATATAATGAAGGAAAAAGGAATACAAATGCTGACGCGCTGAGCCGCATATACGCAATCACGCGCAGTCAAAACAAAAACACAGACCAGCTGCAAAAAGAAGGAAGAGGAAGGCCACAAAAATTCAGAGCCGAAGCGACTCCATCTTCTTCAACAACACCAGCCTCCTCGGACAATCGGTCCAGCCCTAATCATAATGGCCGACTTGATAATCAGCCGAGTGTGGTTGAAGATAAAAATGAGACGCATATAGTGGACAGCGACGAAGGAGATAGCGAGAGTGAAACCGAACACCTCGACTCCGACGCGACGGACCTGTCAGAGAAAGACAGAAAAACAATACTACGAGAGTATCACGACACGCCTCTCGGAGGACACCCTGGAGTAAAAAGAATGACTCAACGAATTCAAGAAAAGTATCGTTGGCCGGGAATGAAAAAGGAAATAAAAGAATACGTAGCGAAATGCGACAAATGCCAAAAGAATAAAGTAACGAAGCTAACTCGAGCACCGATGATTATCACCGACACTCCAGAAAGAGCATTTGAAAAATGCGCGGTCGATATAGTAGGACCTCTACCTGAAACCGACCGAAGAAATAAATATATTCTAACGGCACAATGTTTATTAACAAAATTTTCCGAAGCAATTCCATTGGAAAATCAGGAGGCACAAGAAGTAGCAAGGGCATTGACCACTCGGATCATTTGCCAGCATGGACCTCCTCAAACCATTCTCTCTGATCAGGGAACGAATTTTCTGAGCGACGTTTTTAAGGAAACGTGCAAATTATTACGCATCAAGAAAATTCAAACAACCGCATATCATCCACAATCAAACGGAGCATTGGAAAGATCCCATCGCACTCTGGCAGAATATTTAAAACATTTCGTCCAAGAGGATCAAAGGGATTGGGATTTATGGCTACCATACGCCATGTATACATACAATACTACACCTCACTCATCTACAGGATTCACCCCGTATGAATTGAGGTATGGTCAAAAACCTGTTTTACCGACTGCACTCAAAGAGCCGCCGAGAACCACATACTCGTACGACGACTATGCAGCCGAACTTCGAGAACGACTCCGGGCGACTTGGCAAGTCGCGAGAGAAAAATTAATGGAAAAAAAGGAGAAAATAGCGGAAAAACAATGGGAAACAGCAAAAAACACCGAATACCGCGTTGGCGATAAAGTACTGCTGCTCGACCCAACAGTTCGTCGAGGCAGATCAGCAAAATTAACACCAAAATGGACAGGACCGTTTGAAATCAAAAGTAAAGATTCACCGGTAAACTACAGCATCGGCAAGGGACGCAAAACTGTTCGAGTTCACGTAGAGCGGATCAAGCCCTACGTTACCCTTTAGCCGATCGCAGTGAGCCTTGCCGGTATTACAGCAAATAAACAAAAGAGAATGTACAAAAACGATAGAAGAACAAATATATAAAATTGAAATATTAAGAAAGAAATTAAATATACAAAAAAATACGAAAATAAATACAAAAATAATAAACAGAACGAAACGAATAATACGGAACGTGTATAATAACATGAAATAAATAAATAAATTATAATCCGAACGAAAAAATTAATAATAATAATGATAATTTAAAAATATTGAAAGTCAACAAAGTCTATCCACTAACAACAGAAATTAATGAAAAACAATTCCAATTTATAGCAACCACTTCCAAAATAATAATTGTGGATAATTACAAAAGAACGTATTTAATAATGACTGAAGAAGATTTAAACAATGCGAAAAAAGTTGACAACATCTATTATTACAAACCTAAGCAATCACTGCAAACAATAAGCGATAATACATCATGCAAAATAGCGATTTATTTAGGAAATAATCCCGAAAAATTGTCACGTAATCAATGAATTGTAAAAATCGAAAAAACATTAATAATCGCACTAGAAAAGAAGGTAGATGGCTATTCGTAGCCCCAAAACCCGAAAATATTAGAATCGATTGTAAAAATAAGTCTACGACACACGAAATAATCCACAATACAGGATTACTGGCTTTGGACGGAAAATGTTCCGCCACATCAATTAATTTTCAATTGTTTTCTTTAAATGAACTGCGACAAAATGAATTTATAACATATGTACCATTATATAACTTAACGAACGCAATCGGAATGGTAAACGCTAATCACCCTATTTTCAATTACAGCGTACCATCAAAAGTATTTATCAATCCACTAGAAACGAACGCATTAGGAGAAAGAATCGAAATTCTTAAGAAAAAACTAAATGAAGAACCAAATATTTGGGCACATCCCTATCATATAATCGGAAATTATTCTATAAGTGCCATTAGCATGACTATGATCATTATAATAATCATCATATTAACAATTTTCAAAGCTAAACATTGTCAACGAATTCGATTAATACATCAAACTAATGATATCGAACTAGCCCCGACTTTCGTGGCAAGACCAAAAATTATAGAAGAACTCGCATCTGAATCTACTAACGACAAAATTGTTATCAGAAAAGCAAAATCAAAAAACGCAAATAAAAATGGATCATTGTAACTAGAAAAAAAAAAAAAAAACTTACATTAAACAGGAAAGGTACTAGAAAACGAAATCGTTCAAATTTAATTATTTTATTCCGTGCGAAAAAGTAGCCGAAATGAATTTCGTCTCCCGAAGGGGGGAGGGATGTTGTGCCCGTACATCGCACTCCTAAAATAAAGAGTATATAAATTAAGCGTTCTCAGCATAAATGCATCGACGGCGAAATACCGACGTCCTCGAACGAGCGCATCGACCCTCGATGTCACCATCGAAACTTCGAGAAAGAATATCACGCCATATTGTCGCGAGAGGGGGAAAAACCCCCAAGTCTATAAATTTACCAACTAACCAAAATTCGACAGTCTTTGACGAGAATTGTAACGATCGGTCTCGAGGCAATAAAACCTCGAATTTGTAACTTCTTAAATAAACTTATTGTTAACTTGTTGTAAAAGTATCGAGTTGGAGTTCAGCTCTTTTGGCCTAAATCCCTTAAATACTCGTCCTTGATAACTCGTCCCTTCGCGACGGTCTTCGCGGACACAACATTGGAGCATTAAAAATGAGTATCTCAGTGTTTGGTCCTCCAACACGCATTATTGCCGATCAAGGTCGCTGTTTTGCAAGTACAGAATTTCGCGAATTTTGTAACAATCGCAACATAAAATTACATCTAATTGCTACAGGAAGCTCTCGTGCTAATGGACAAGTGGAACGTGTTATGGGAACCTTAAAAAATATGTTAACTATTGTAGAAGTGAAAGAAAATCATTCTTGGAAAGATGCCCTTCCAGATATACAATTAGCACTCAATTGTACAATGAATCGAGTCACTAAATCTAGTCCCTTAGAATTAATGATCGGTAAAGTTACTAGACCATTAAACCTAATGTTGTCTGTTATTGACGAAGCAGAAATCGATATTACCGAAGCAAGAACACAAGCTGTAAATAATATTAAAAAAAAATATCGCAATATGACAAAACTAGATTTGATAAAAATAAATCAAACGTAAATAAATTTTCAATAGGTGATTTTGTTCTATTACAAAATGAAGAACGTAATCAAACTAAACTCGACGCAAAATACAAAGGACCTTACAAAATTATTGAATTATTAGAAGGAGACAGATATGTTTTGAAAGCTCTTAATTCGAATCGGACGTATAAATATGCGCATGATCGAATAAGAAAGATGCCTGAAGGTTATGTGTTTGAAAAAGAAGATGAGATTGATAAAGTGTAAACTACATGCATTGCTCAAATTAATAAAAGAAAAAGAGTATTGATGACACAGTTCGTAGCCGTAGCTCAATAGAAATCGGTATGTCTTTAATGTAGACCGTGAGTGAGCGGTGTGCGACTGTAAATCAGTTAGACAAAAATAAAAGTTGGTATCACTGAATGGAAGTGATTATTGATGATATTGGTATCACTGGATGGAAGTGATTGTTGATGATTACTATTACTGGATGGAAGTAATAGTAGTTCAAAATGTTTAAAAAAAAAAAAAAAATTGATTTTGAATAGTCGCCGGATGAAAGCGATTTACATATTAATTGAGCCATGTGTTTAGTGTAATAAATGAAATATTCAAATGTAAAAATATAAAATTATGTATAAAATGTTGCTTATCACATGGTAAAAAAAAAAAAAAAAAAAGTTTCATTTATTTTGTCAGGATGGACGAACAATTCGATACTCTTGCTTAATTTAATTTACAGATAAATCACACGAGGACGTGTGAACTGTCAGAATGGCCGTTTCGTAGTATGCATGATAAGCATCATTTGATAGAAAAATAATTAAATGAAGCCTCGAGCGAGATTCGAAGAGCATTGAAATTACGTTGCTAAGCAACGAAAAACAAAACGCTCGAGTGAAATCAAAGAGGTTCGAGAACGAATCGAACAGCCGTCGAGATCACTACGCTTCGTAAATAAATAAAATGTTTAATTGAGTTTGTTTATCGAAATGTAAATCAATAAATTTCATTATAATAATTTCAAAGAGTGACTGAATTATAATACTTCAATAATTAAGTGAACAAATTACGTGATTGTGATATTTATTTCTGTGTCATTCTCCGATATATATATACATTGAAAAATGTACTATCCAAGTTACATGTAGTATAAAAATGTATGATATCAATTGGAGGCCAAGTTTTTATTGATAATTTGGAATATTTATCCAACAAATTGGAAACTTTAATGAAATTCATGATAATTATTTTCACGAAAAAAGTTAATGAAAAAAAAAGTCATAACGGAAGTTACGTGCAGTACTAAAATGTATTATATCAATTCGAGATCAAGTATTTATCAGTTATTCGAAATATAATCTCCGGCGACAAATGAGCGTTGAGAATCCTTGTCGGGCTCACAACGTTTTATCAAAATTACTAAAAAATTAATGGAAATAAAATCATTAAAAATTCACATGAAAGTCATTCGTTACTTCAACAAGGTACACACTTTAAAGAATCGATTCCCCTCCGACTTTCAGGATCCCCTGGTATTATTCACAACATTCAACTTCGATTGGATCGGTACAAATTATGTTCAAATACGTCTTAAACGTACTTGTCCGGCCCATCACTTTTTATTCAAATTGCTCATTCGAAAACAAATCAGGGCTGTTCTATATTGACAAATATAATAAAATGGATAAAAATAAGAATAATATCTCCAAGTAATTTGAACTTGATTGTTCGCAAGTTCGTATAGCAATATCCACTTCTCATTTTCTTCAGTGAACACATACCATTCGGTAAGAACCAATGAAAATGAGAAATAATCAGGCGCATTACTAGAAATTTTCGAACCTATTCAGCCATGCAATGTTTTTTTATCTATAGTCACGTACACATTTTGATAAATATCACTAGTCGAGTACGACACGTGGATTCCTGGAAATTGTAGAAAAATGATTTTGTTGTGAATTATGACTCCATATAATATAAATAGATTAATCAACTTCATCTTTCATTTTCGTTTCATTTTGACAAGAGCGATTCGAAGGAAAATTATTTTCTCGGGAATTACTGTTCCTTAATATAAACACATGCATTAACTTCGTTTTTGATTTGTTTTCGAATGAGCAATTTGAATAAAAAGTGATGGGCCGGACAAGTACGTTTAAGACGTATTTGAACATAATTTGTACCGATCCAATCAAAGTTGAATGTTGTGAATAATACCAGGGGATCCTGAAAGTCGGAGGGGAATCGATTCTTTAAAGTGTGTACCTTGTTGAAGTAACGAATGACTTTCATGTGAATTTTTAAAGATTTTATTTCCATTAATTTTTTAGTAATTTTGATAAAACGTTGTGAGCCCGACAAGGATTCTCAACGCTCATTTGTCGCCGGAGATTATATTTCGAATAACTGATAAATACTTGATCTCGAATTGATATAATACATTTTAGTACTGCACGTAACTTCCGTTATGACTTTTTTTTTCATTAACTTTTTTCGTGAAAATAATTATCATGAATTTCATTAAAGTTTCCAATTTGTTGGATAAATATTCCAAATTATCAATAAAAACTTGGCCTCCACTTGATATCATACATTTTTATACTACATGTAACTTGGATAGTACATTTTTCAATGTCTTCAATATTTATGAATTTTTTTGAAATTTTTTTATTATTCTTTACAGAATTTTTTCGATTGTTTTTTATTTTTGTTGAATTTTTTTGAACTTTTCAATTTTTCGTTTATTATTTTTATAGAATTTTTTTCCTGGTTCTAAATCTTTTTTCTATGTCATCCAGAAACAAGAGACCATCAATGTACTTGTCCTAACCTTTTTTTCCCTAGGGTTACCATAATCAAAGATAAGGGGTGATCCGTAGCATATATATCTATCCACAGAAATTTCAGAGTTCGCAGGTATCTGCTGCGGTTCAATGTATCTGCGCAATGAGCTTCGAAGACAGCAATTTCAAATCTATCCATAAATGAGCAACTGAAGACTTTTATAATCAATTTTTTACTTCATATATATGTTACGGTTAGAGTCAAAATGTAAAATGAATGGCACAGTATATAAATTGTATAGTTTGCAGATTTTTGCTGTATTTCAATGATCCGAATCTACAGCATTATAATGAAAAGTTGTCAAAAGTCATGATGTCCCATTAAAATGACATAGCGCACATTGCATTCAGAAATTCTGTAAGTTTCTGGGGATGTTGGTAGGCATTATATTTGATCACATCCAAAACTGAGCAACTGTAGACTTATCGGAATGAATTTTTTTTATAATAATTCCATATTTGTAGTTAGTTTCCAAATTTATCACTCGACAGACCTAATGGGAAAAGAATAACTACCCAGTATACCAAGACCAGAAATTTTTTTAAAAATCTGATTTACAAAATGTGCAATTCAAGATTATGGTTAGAAACCTCTCGAATCATGTTACCACTATCATCATGAAGAAGGAGTAGAAAATCATAGGACACATATTAGGGAACGAATTAATAATATGTATCGTTCCTCTGCAAACTGATGGGGTGAAAACAAGGATCGGAGAGGGCAGAGCCAAACTGAATATCAAGCAAAATATGGGAATGTTTATATATAATGTTGACACAAGAAATAAATTAGAAAACATTTATTCAAGTAAAGTTTCTAATATCATTCTAACAGTTCCGTGTGTTTTTGTTCTATTTATTCGTATGTATAACCTATTTACACATGATATATAACCACGCCAGTGACGATATATTCGCACTGGACAATATTTCTCGTAATCTGGTTTAAATGAAGGATTATTTTAGTCAATACTTATTTCCAATCGAACGAAATAATGAAATCTTGAAAAGTTTCGTTGACATATGCATCGCGCATTTTTTATATTCTTTTTCACACACACATCACAGACTACATTTACGCGGCCGCTTTGATACCTCTTTCGTATAACACAAATAACAAAATAAATAGTAATATGCACTTCTTAAGATGACGAAAATTATTTTTTTATTGATCCCGCACGCACTTCGTAATTTCGAAACTCTGTTCATGCGATCAAAAACTGACACATGGTTTGTACATATATATATGTATATCGATCGAATTTATGACTGCTGTTACCAGCTGTGCTGCGTCGTGTGCTACGTTATGAAGTTGACGTCAGATTTCCAATCATGAACAACTAATTTCAACAACCAATCACAACGTCTAAAAATGGATGTCGTCAGATCCAACCAATCAGAAACTCGATAGCATCAAAGTGCCTTTGATGGTGTTATACTATAATATACAGACACATAAATTTTTGAATGTGTTCGTAACTTTTGCATAATCTTGAGCCCATGCAAAGTTTTTTCTCAGCAATTACGCCACCAATAATGCTGATTTTGGGCTCATTCGATAGAGAATTTCTCAATTAGCTGAAAGTTCAATTTACAAAGTCGTACACAACTCATAGGCTTCGCAATTAAAGAAAATCACATGCCAATTTTACCCCCACCACCGCGAATCGTTTTATTCAGAGAAAGTATAGTCTCGGCGAGAGCCTCGGGCCAGCAGACGACAGGGCTGTCAATGTACTTGTCCCGAGACTCTACCGAGTCTCTTGATTAACTAAAATAATCTTTCAATTAAAACAGAGTGCGAGAAATATTGTCCAGTGTAAATATATCGTCAGTAGGCTAGGTTATATATATGAAGGCGTCAGATTATATATATGAATAAATACAACAAAAACACACAGAACTGTTAGAATGATGTTGTAAACTTTAATTGAATAAATGTTTTCTAATTTATTTCTCATGTTTCCCATATTTTGCTTCATATTCAGTTTGGCTCTGCCCTCTCCGATCCTTGTTTTCACTCCATCGGTTTGCAGCGGATCGATACATATCATTAAATAATTGCTTAATATGTGTCCTATGATTTTCTACTATTTCTTCATGCTGATTGTGGTAACGTGATTCAAGAGGTTTCCAGCTATGATCATCAATCTCACATTTTGTACATCAGATTCTCAAAACAGTTTCTGGTCTTGATATAAGTGTAGTTATTCTTTTTCCACCTGGTCTGTCGAGTAACAAATTTTGAAACTTATTCCAAAAAGTCTTTGGATGCTTTGTTTGCTGATCATATGAAAAGTCGAATCTTTGGAATGCAGTAGGCAAACACAAATTTTGACAACAATACTTATGAAATGACATGTATGTTGAGTATTCCCACTTTGCAAACTACAAATGTGGAATTATTAGTGAAAAGATTCATTACGCTAAGTCTACAGTTGCTCAGTTTTGGATGCGATCAAATATAATGCCTGCTAACATCCATGGGAACATACAGAATTTCTGAATACAATGTTCGCTATGTCATTTCAACGTAACATCATGACTTTTGCCAACTTTTCTCTATAATACTATAGATTTGGATTATTGAAATACAGCAAAAATCTGCGAATTATAAAATTGATATACTGTGCCACTCCTTTTACTTTTTAAAACTAACTGTAACATATATATGAAGTAAAAAACTCGCCACAGAAGTCTTCAGTTGCTCATTTATCGATAGATTTTAAACTGCTGTCTTCAAAATTTATTGCGCAGATTCATTGAATCGCAGCAGATACCTGCGAACTCTGAAAATTCTGTGCATAAATATGTGTGTTAAGTATCACCCCCTATCTTTGATTATGAGAATGAGTAATAGAACTTGGTTTAGCAAGTTTTAAAGTATTTCTTTTTAAATACTATTGAAGTTTGTATTACTGCGGTATGAAGCGAATACCTCCAAACTTTCATATTTTTGTGTCGCAGCATAAATAAAATTTAAATGTGCCAATCATTTAAATTTTTTACTCCAACCGTAACATGTAATCTCAAAAATTCATCACAAACGTCTTCAGCTTTTCTAAATTCCTAAATTTTCCGTTTTCTATTTTATTCTGAGTTTTCAAACTTTTAAATTCATTCCGGAATTCTCCTGAAATTGTTTTTCTCCAAAACCAATGCAGATACCTTAAACGTCTTTGAATTCCGTTGCTCCTGTTGAATTAAGTACGCTCAGTTTTTTTTGCTTCTTTGAGTTCTGACATAATAAATGTTTCCGGGTGCCTTTTTTCAGCAACTATCAAACTGTAGATAATTGGATCTCAGCGGTCACTTGCAAACTTTGGAAATATATTTCATCGGGGACACGTTTTGAATGACACGAAAATGTCTAGATTCAGAATGCAAAAGCAACATTTAAAAAGGGCCAATTCCGTTGGATTTGTTGTGTCTTGAATTTGATCGATCTTTCCTCTTTTCCTTTATTTTTCCTAACGTTATCAGCCGAAAATCATATCTCGGCCCGCAACACGCATTGCTCCATGCTCTTGAGTTCCCAATGGACGAAACATATTAGAAGACAAGGAGAAAAATCACCAAAGTCCAAGAATAAACCTCTATCGATATATTTTCAGTATAATGTCGACGAAAAATAGGTCTTTTTTCGTGAAAACCAACGTTATACGCCGAAAATTATAAACAATTCATAGATATTTAAACTAAAATCTTATAGTCATCTGAATATAAATAAGGATCTTTTGAGAAAAAAGACGTGATATCAAACCATAAAATTCCCCTAGGGAAAAAAAAGGTTGGGACAAGTACATTGATGGTCCCTTGTTTGCTGATAATTCCACCCATAAAAAAACTTTAAACAAAATTTTTTTTTAATTGTAAAAAAAATTATTTCATAAAAAAAAATACAGAACAATTCGAAAAAAATTTTACAAATCTTGAAAAAACGTTATATTAAAAAAAAACTAATCTGCATCTATTTTTTAAAGTGTCAAAAGAATCAAATAACAAGTAAAAAATAATAAACCGAAAAATCGCGCTTGAAATCATTTTGGAAACCGATGCCTCATTCTTCTTATGAGATTCGAACAGCTAAATCAACTGAAAAAAATTCCATCTAATTTACGTGGGGCATTAAAATTTATTATATTAATTCGAGGCCAAGTATTTTCTAATGAATTGAAAAAAGTTACCATTTGAATTACGTGCAGCACTAAAATTTATGATATCAATCGGTGGACAAGTATTTTATTAGTAACTCCAAATTTTGACATTATTGAATTGTTCTAAGAAGCTTTCAAATCCAAAAGAATCACATGCAAGCTAGTCATTTCTTACTCTATGGTGGCAGAGACTTATAAGAAAATCGATTCTTCTCAGACTTTCAGGATCCTCTGGTATTATTCACAAAATTCGACGTCGATTGGATCGATACAAATTATGTTTAAATATGTGTTAAAAGTACTTGTCCGGCCCATAACTATTCATTCAATAAAGAATCAATCATAAAAAAACGAAATGGCACGGCAGAATCTCGTTAAAAGTTTGTTGAAATGCGATTCATTATTAATTTTATGTTTTTAATAATAGTATAGGTTAGTTCTTATTCCTAATGGAACTCGTTCGCTGGAAGAATAAGTGGGAAGTAAAAATTGCCGTCATCGAATGTAAATTGCAGAGTTATTTTGGAAGCTTGAACATATACATCATGTACAATTTTTTTCATTTATCGATACACAATAATATCCCTTCTATATTGCGGAATAATTTGTTTCCGTTTTTTATTAAATTAGTGCAATTAAGTAAAAATTACTTGAAGTTAATTCTCTCAATTCCCTCTGCATGAATGCTTGTGATCCATCAGTTCTAGACAAGCCCTGACTTTTATTTGGATAAACAATTTAAACGGAAAGTCTCAATATATTTTCGAGGAAATACGAATTCAAAGAAGAAATTTTTGATTAAACACGCAATCTGCTGAATAATTGATCGGGAATAAGAATTTCGAATTACTTATTTTTCTCCAAACTGATATCACAACTTTAAAAATTTCGAAATATCAACCGTTCTACAATTCAGTTATTCGACATATTGAGCCCCACCCATAAATCCTATACTTTATTACTACCGCACAGGTTGCTGCTGTTTCTTAGGGATGAAGACATGAGTGGCTTCCTCCGATGTTAGCAGGCATTATACTTAATCGCATCCAAAACTGAGCAACTGTAGACTTATCGTAATGAATCTTTTCACTAATAACTCCACATTTGCAATTTGCAGAATACGAATACTCAACATACACGTCATGTCATAAGTATTGTTGTCAAAATTTATGTTTGCCTACCGCATTCCAAAGATTCGACTTTTCATATGATCAGCAAACAAAGCATCCAAAGACTTTTTGGAATAAGTTTCAAAATTTGTTACTCGACAGACCAGGTGGAAAATGAATAACTACACTTATATGAAGACCAGAAACTGCTTTGAGAATCTGATGTACAAAATGTGCGATTGATGATCATAGCTGGAAACCTCTTGAATCACGTTACCACAATCATGAAGAAATAGCAGAAAATCATAGGACACATATTAGGCAACGAATTAATAATATGTATCGATCCGCTGCAAACTGATGGGGTGAAAACAAGGATCGGAGAGGGCAGAGCCAAACTCAATAGGAAGCAAAATATGGGAATATTCAAAAATAATGATGATATACGAAATAAATTAGAAAACATTTATTCAATTGGAGTTCAAGAGACTCGGCAGAGTCTCGGGACAAGTACATTGACAGCCCTGTCGTCTGCTGGCCCGAGGCTCTCGCCGAGACTATATTATCTCTGAATAAAACGATTCGCGGTGGTGGGGGTAAAATCGACATGTCATTTTCTTGAATTGCGAAGCTCAGGAGTTATGTCGCAATTTGAAAATTGAACTTTCAGCTAATTAAGAAATTCTCTTTCGATTGCGCCCAAAATCAGCATGATCGGTGGCGTAATTGCTGAAAAAAAACTTTGCACGGGCTCAAGATTATGCAAAAAGTACCAACATATTTACGCAGCTGACGTATCCGTATATGGGTTCAGACCGATACATACAAGGGCTTCTTGATGCCCATCATAACCAATCACCGGTGAGAATCTATCCGTCTCGACCAATCGCCGATGAGAAAGTTTCTGATAGTCCTCAATGTTTTCTTGTATACCGTCTGTTATCGTCTGTTATGTTATTATAAAGTGATTGCGATCGTAGCCCCGTGGATCAACGGTGCAAGATTTGCAAATTTCGTTTAAATAAATAAAACATTATTGGAAATAGCAGTGGATATAATCAATTTTATTTTTTTCATAAAAGAAGTTTCAATAAGTTTCGAGCCCAATTCACGACAATAATATCTATAATAAATAAAACCTCAAAAGTGGATTAATTGATCTCATACAGTGTACTGAGAGTGAGTAAAATATTGAGAAGTGAAAACGTGAATAATGTGTATCGTGAAAATTAAGAATTATCTGTTCTACTTCGATATCGTAATATATACATAGATAGCAAATTTGCGAGATTTCGCGTCATGTTGACGTTTGGGGTTATGACCGCCGGAGTGCTGTTGCGTGCAGAGTGTAGAAAAATAAAAGTGGTTATTGAAAAGTGGAAGGAATCGATATTATTAATGACGTGACTAATTAGTGTTGAATAATAATAATAATAACAATGAGAAAAAAAACGTTCGTTCATTATAACCTCTAAACTGTTCTTTCCAAACAGAAATTCTATGTTGTGTAATTACATTAAAGAAAGAGGTGGATGGTTGTGTGTAAACGAATTCAAATAAATTTTAAAAAACTTTGGTCAAGTAATTCAATGTATTGTTGTCATAATTTCTTTCATTTAGTTTGGCTGTGTTCACCGGTCCCTTTTTTCCACCTCCTTAGCTTACAGTGTATTGTCATACCAATTTCTATTTGTTCTCCAGACAATACGAGAGATATTCGTATTTCTATTTTTTTATATTAATTTCAACAAGATAATTTGAAATATTTATAACAAAAAGCCTTCATGATTGCTTGTTCATACACCCAAGTTTTGAAAAATCTTTGGGCCATGTAAATGCATAGATATATTCACTTGAGTTGTTACATGATAAATTTGGAAATTTATTTCAATAAGTCATTGGGTGCTTAATTTTCATGATATCAAAATTTGTATCTTCGAAATGCAATGAACACCTCTAAAGTTCGACAAAGTGATGAAGTGACATGTATATTGAATATTTCCAAACCATGTTTGCGGTTGGCATTGTGGGTTGAAAAATTCATGTCTGTAAGTCTACACCTGATCATTTTTGGATGTGATCAAATATTTTGTCTGCGGATAACCATGGAGACATACAAAATTACAGCATTTTACTTGCTTCAACATGCATCGTATCTGTCACTTTTTTTTTGAATGTGTCATAATAAGTTTCAAAAATGTGGTACATGTAATTTTGAAGTGTTTTTCCCTATAGCACCAAAGTCTGTATAACTGGTACGTAGCGAGTACCTATGAACTTTGATATTTCTGTGAAATAGCAGGTATGCCAATCTTTTAATTTTTTGGTTCCGACTGGAATATATTAACGAAGATATTCATTACTAAAGTCTTCACCTACTTATTTCTGAATAGATCTGAAATTACTGTCTTCAGAAACTAATGCACAGATACATGAAACAATTTTGATTTCTGTTCTCTTTCATTTGCGCTGTCTTTTTTCTTTTTAACTATGGCTCTGCTCTTTCCGATCCTTGTTTTGACTCCATCGGTTTGCAGCGGATGGATGCATATTATTAATTGGTTGCCTAATATGTGTGTCCTAGGATTTTCTACTATTTCTTCATGCTGATTGTGGTAACGTGATTCAAGAGGTTTCCAATTATGATCATCAATCGCACATTTTGTACAACAGATTCTCAAAACAGTTTCTGGTCTTGATATAAGTGTAGTTATTCTTTTTCCACCTGGTCTGTCGAGTAATAAATTTTGAAACTTGTTCCAAAAAGTCTTTGGATGCTTTTTTTGCTGATAATATGAAAAGTTGAATCTTCGGAATGCGGTAGGCAAACTCAAATATTGACAACAATACTTATGAAATGACGCGTATGTTGAGTATTCCTATTCTGCAAACTGCAAATGTGGAATTATTGGTGAAAACATTCATTACGATAAGTGTACAGTTGCTCAGTTTTCGATGCGATTAAGTATAATACCTGCCAACATCATGGAAACCTACAGAATTTCTGAATGTTATGTGCGCTATGTCATTTTAATGTAACATCATGACTTCTAACAACTTTCCACTCTAATACTATAGATTTGGATCATTGAAATACAGCAACAATCTGCAAACTATAAAATTTATATACTGTGCCATTCATTTTATTTTTTGACTCCCACCGTAACACAAATATGAAGTGAAAAATTCATTACAAAAGTCTTCAGTTGCTCATTTATGGATGGATTTGAAATTGCTGTCTTCCAAACTCATTGCGCAGATACATTGAATTGCAGCAGATACCTGCGAATTTGGAAATTTCGGTGGATAAGTATATGTGCTAAGTATCACCCCCTATCTTTATGGTAATATGTAATGGAACTTTGTTCAGCAAGTTTTGAAGTATTTCTTTTCAAATAGTATTAAAGTTTGTAGTACTGCGGTATGGAGCGAATACCTTCAAACTTTGATATTTTTGTGTCGCAGCATGTGCGCCAATTATTTAAATTTTTTACTTCAACCGTAACATGTAATTTCAAAAATTCATCACAAAAGTTTTCAGCTTTACTAATTATCTTAATTTTCCTTTTTCTAAATTCTATGCTAAATTTCTGAATTTCCTAATTTATTTCTAAATTATCCTGAAATGAAATTGTTTTCCTCCACAAGCAATGCAGGTACCTTAAACGTCTTTGAATTCCGTTGCTCTGTTGAATCAAGTACGCTCAGTTTTTTTTACTTCTTTGAGTTCTGACATAATAAATGTTTCCGGGTGCCTTTTTTCTGCAACTATCAAACTGTAGATAATTGAATCTCCGCGGCCACTTGCAAACTTTGAAAATATATTTCATCGGGGGCATGTTTTGGATGACACGAAAATGTCTAGATTCAGAATGCAAAAACGACATTTAAAAATGGCCAATTCTGTTGTATTCGTTGTGTCTTGAATTTGATCTATCTTTTCTCTTTTCCTTTCTTTTCACTAACGTTATAAGCCGGAAATCATATCTCAGCCCGCAACACGCATTGCTACATGCTCTTGAGTTTCCAATGGACAAAACATATTAGAAGACAAGGAGAAAAATCACCAAAGTCCAAGAACAAAACTCTATCGAAATATTTCCAGTACAATTTTGACGAAATTTAGGTCTTTTTTGTGGAAACCAACGTTATAAGCCGAAAATCATGTCACGACCTACAACCTGCTTTTCACCGTGCTCTTTGGTTCCTAATTGACAAAACATATTAGAGTACAAGGAAAAAAATCGCCAAAGTCCAAGGAGAGACCTGTGACGAAATATTTTCAGTAAAATTTGGATGAAAAATAGGTCTTTTTTCGTAGAAACCAACGTTATAAGCCGAAAATCATATCTCGGCCTCCAACCCGCTTTCCATCGTGCTCTTTGGTTCCTAATTGACAAAACATATTAAGGTACAAGGAAAAAAATCGCCAAAGTCCAAGAACAAACCTGTGACGAAATATTTCCAGTTCAATTTTTACGAAAAATAAGTCTTTTTTAGTGGAACCCAACGTTATAAGCCGAAAATCATATCCCGGCCTGCAATCCGCTTTCGACCGTGCTCTTGTGTTCCTGATTGACAAAACATATTAGAGTACAAGGGAAAAAATCGCCGAAGTCCGAGGACAGACCTGTGACGAAATATGTCCAGTACAATTTTGACGAAAAATAGGTCTTTTTTCGTGAAAACCAACGTTATAAGACGAAAATCATAAATAATTCATAGAAATTTAAACTAAAATCCTATAGTCAACTGAACATAAATAAGGAACTTTTGAGAAAAAAGACGTGTTATCAAACCATAAACTTCCCCTAGGAAAAAAAAGGTTGGGACAAATACATTGATGGTTCCTCGTTTGCTGATAATTCCATCCATGAAAAAAACTTTAAAACAAAATTTTTATAAAAAATGGGCAAAAAAATTATTGTATTGTTACGTCCAGAGGGGACGAACAAGGATGGAGGCCAATTGAGAATGAAGGAATTCGTTGTAAGAAAAAAAAGGGGTAGTTGTGCTGCCACCAACCTGCAGAGATGCTGCAGGATTTTTTCCAATGCACTTAATGAGGTTGATAATTAATTGACGACCAGAATAAATTTTAGCAGAATCAAAGAAATGTTTAATACGCCTATTTGGTCCCATACGGGCCCCGGAGAAGATTGACGGGATCGCTCGAGGATTGGAATAAAACAGAGACACAATTTTGGAACAGAATTAAATTAATATTGACCGACGAAAAGAGAATGATTCAAGTTACAATTTTGAGTTACAGAGAAGTTACAATGGTGAAAGTTACAATGATTAATTCGACTTACGATTACTGGCGGAAACAATTCTTCCGCCGACACTCCTAAACACACTCACTCACACTTCGAACAAATATTTTAAGAAAGCAAAAGAACTAATCTAAGAAACGTTCGTGAATCAAGGGGCACTGTGTTGTTCACTTCGCGCTTGTTGACGGAACCCAGACTTATGTCCTCTGTGCGGTTCACCTGTACTATTTTGCCAGGATTTACTACCCCGCCGCGAGCTTGCTGAATTACGGAGTTATCCCAGTGGACGACCGAGAGTCTGTAGCGAGCAATCGGAACTGTTTTATGAAAATCCTTGCCACGGCGACGATAGCTCGAAAGCGATCGTCGTGACAGGGATTTTCGGCGTATCAGCGGTTTCGCTCGTCCACTCGGGTACGGCCTTCGGACCTCGCGATCAGGCGATGCTGATCGCGCGGATTCCGCAGCCATCCGCTCGCGGCAACACGAGGCAACGCACAGAGGTCACCCAAGGGCGCTCCGTCGCCAAGTCGCGAGTGATCAGACGAGTACGTCGTCACGACTCGCGTATTAACATGGCACGCGAGACGTGACACCCACCCCCCCTAGGGGTCTTTCGGCGCCCTCGACGAACATAATATATTTTTTTTTTTTTTTTTTTTTTTTTGAAAATCTTATAATAATCTCATTCCAAAAAATAACGTTCCAAAATAATAATCACGTTCCAAAAAAAAACATAGTGTTGAGTCAGATTAAAACTAGATTCCAAATCCCAAATAAGAAGAAAAAGAAAAACCATATTGTTTGCCCATAATAAAAGGAGAGGAAGAAGTAAATTGGCTAGATACGAACAAAAGAGCGCGGCTTATTGTTTATCCAACCGCATTTTTCGAAGGAGTACGGCCGTCAGCTGCCCGAGCTCGGCCGTGCTCGGACCATCCTCGTTATTCATCGCGTTGAGGAGCAGCTCGCCCAGCTGCTCCATGCGCGGCGTGCTAGTAGCGGGCGCGAGGGCTGTTGTCGGTGTCGGTAAGCGCTGGGCGGTTACCGTCGCTGTCCGTTCCCGCGCTGCTATGGCCGGCGCCGTTGGAGTTACCGACCGCGAGTCGGGTCGGCGAACGGTTGAGGTGTCGGACGGGCGAGCGGTTGCACAGGCGCTCGCGGATGTTGACGGGCGAGCAGTTCTGCAGGCGCTCGCGCGTGCTGGTGGGGGCTCGCTTGAGCTTCGGGGCGCCGACTGCGTGGCTTGACCCCTGGCCTCCCATCGCGTAAGGCAGCCGCCCGCGTGCCTCGCGTACGCTTCCCCCTGTACGTATAACCCGCACAGGGGGCAGGCCACCTTGCCTTTCCTCCTGCCGGTCCGGGCGATGCTCGTCTCCAAGCATGCCGCTACTCCCGGACAACCTCGAATTTTTCCGCACACTGGACACGGCGTGCGGGGGTTGGAAGGTCCGATGGGAGTGACCTTTCTCCCTTCAAGCCGCATTTCCACGCCGGGGGGTATTCGCCGAGATGACGACCCCTCGTGCGGCGGACCCGTGGTCGCGGATTCGGGCGTCGGTGTGGGCCGGTGAGTTATCACAAATTGTCGCGCCGCGGGTATGGCGTCCACCACCGAGGCAGCGGCCTCATATTCGGTATCCTGGGTTGTCCCCGCGTGTTTCCGCACCTCCGGCTGATGTTTCGCCTCCAAATACACGAATAATCGGAACTTGCGAAAACACGCGCGGAGGTGGTCATCGTCCCCCGCCGAATCACATAGGGGACACCAGTCGGGCAACCCGTCGCCACTCCGCTGCTGGCGAAACGCAGCGAGGCACATGAACAGATCGCAGCACTCCACTATGGGCAACACACACACCGGGCACTCGCGACGACGTACGTAGCGCTCGACAATAGCCTGCATTTTCCTCTTTTTTTTTAAAACGGTTAACTAACACCCACTTTTGTCACACACGTGAATAGGTAGTACTCTGAGTATGCCGGAACTAAGTTGAAATTGGAATGGACGTCCTGTTAGCACGAGTGCTCAAACGACAATGAATCTTTCTTTCTTCGCTCGGCTATGCACACAGTTCCTGACGAGGGACGTGGCGGGGAGGGGTATATAGTATACAGGGCATGCTATTGTGAAGCTCGGCTCGACGATGAGTATTCGGCGTCGAGCTCCCCCCTCCGTCTTGACCATCGACACGTGTCGAGAGGCTAAGATTTGGCGCTGAGAGAAAAGCATGCGTTGCCCTGGGCGACGGTTTCCTTCCGCGGCAGCTCAGTCGCTTCCATACTCCTAAGAGGAAGCAGGACAGCCAGCTTCTCGTAATATATATGATGAATAGGGCCAGCAAGCCAGCTTGACTAAAGAAACTCGTAAGAGTGAGAAACTGCTGTTTTTCTTTCTCTCTCTTATGCATGCCGATATTCTTCAGTTCTTTCTCCACGGCGAGCAAAGACTCCCCGGCCTTATCGCCCGGGATCTGGTTACCGCTCGCCGCGCTCTCCTTATCGCTCAGCGTAAACGACGGTCCGAGGCCGGGAACGAAGCTGTGCTGGTCCAACGTAGGAGCGACCGACGAAATATTCAGTGTGATGCCCGGCTCATAATAATATATATTTTTGCTGGTGTATGTCCGTAGGCTCGAAAGTGTCGTCGTCGGTGTAGTACCCACACAGTTCGTTTCCAGTTGTAATATACCCATCCCGCTCATCGGGATTTCCTGCATGGGACCGTGTAGACAAGCAATACGGAGTTTGATGGTATTCGTGATGGAGAATAGCCAGCCACCGTGTGTAGGTAGATAGCTCCAATATTCGAGCGGGCTGCTATGTAGGCGGATATCACACGTACGCAGGGTCTCCCGAGATGGGTTTAGGAGCATTCGAAGCTCGCACACGTCCGCGGTGACGTCATACACCGGAATTCCCCCCGAGCAAAGTCGGCGCTCCCCACTTATCTTGCATTGCACTACGTACTCCCTGTCCGCGAGGAAGAAAGTCCGTCGATCTCGGGCAAGGGCGATGTAGGGGGAAGCGGGGGCTACGCTGGCCGAGCCACTTCCGTTCTGGAAACGTTGGGGCACCGGCCACGGCATGATGCGGTAAAGATCATATACCGAGTGGTCCAAAAGTGGTATGTGGACGATGATGATTGCCCGTGCTTCTTGAGACAACACATCCACTCGTGCTAAATGTACGAGGTTTTCAGGTCGCAAGTACGATAACGGGTACGGGAATTCCAATCCACCACTATGCGTTTGAGCTTCATGTGCGATATCGAGGAGCTGAGATCTTGAGATCGCGCTAGGATCGAACCGACCATTAATCGCGGAGCCAATAATCGAAATATACTTTTCGCCCACGCGGATGTAGTTTTCGATCTGGTTAACAACGCGATTCCCGTAATTGATTATTGTAAGGTTGTAGTGCGCGATTGTTGTTAGGTTTGCGAGTGCGCGCAGCTCCGCGTGCATCTCTGCCACGAAACGATATACATCTCTCACGCGCTGGACTTCCGCAACGTGCTCCTGATGTAATTCCTGTAATTTGGATTCGACAATATGCATTTGTTTATTACGGAGGTGTATTGTCCGCTTTTGGTCCTCGAACAACCGATCAATTTGGCTGGACAGGTATGCGGCGTCGTCCTCCGTCGCAGTACCAAAGAGAGATTTACTGATACTCCCAACGAATCCGAACGGGACAGCACGTTTTTTTATCGACTTCAATGGTGGAGTAGCGACGCGTAGATCTTGACGCCCAGTGATTGCCCAGAGCTCGGCAACTATATCATGAGCGCGATCTTGCCGCGCTAATATATAGGCCTTTCGAAGCAGCTGCTCGCACCCGAAGCGACTGTTGTAGCGTTGGCATTCCTCGTCGACTCTATCGATATTTGCACGCTCATTCGGAACTGCCGAAATGAATTTGTAGTAATCTATGTGAAGGGTGATTCGCCAGTCTGCGCGCTGCAGCTGCATGGGGCCCTCATGTTCGTAATACAGGCCCGCATTACTGTCGAATTTGTTGATTTGGTATAAACTCTCCGGTGATGATTCTAGAGAAGATACTCCGACGAAGAGAAGCAACAGGCACGCTTGTCCTACCATCTTTACGCTGTTATTTAAAGGGAATTTTCATGCATTAAATTTATCACATACATTCCTCGGCACAACGACCAGCAATATAGTTTCAGCTAAACGTATGCGATTTTTACTTTATCGACGTGTTTCGCGAATCGCTCGCCGGTGGTTGTCTCGAGGATAACATTATGTTTGTCGGTAATGGACTTGATAATATAAGGGCCATGATATTGTTTATCGAACTTTCCCCTTTTCGGTTCTTTTAGGACGTAGACTGAATCACCGACTCTACCCGTGAAAGGATGACTTTTACGATCATAATAGCCTTTAGCGCGTTCTTTGGCACGGTTTAAATTATCACCCGCGATTTCCCGAATCTCATTCAGCCGTTTTATTAGGCCAGACACGAACGCGTTGTACGTTGCCAGATTCTCGCCCGACGGGAATTCACTAGGCTGCCTAGCAATTTTTCCGTGTACAACTTCGTACGGCGTAAAATTGGTCGCCTCATGCACGCTGGTGTTGTACGAGAATTCCGCATAGCCCAGGTACCGATCCCATTCGTCGCAGCTATTCACGTAGTGCTTAATGTACTCCGTTAGAACAATATGACTGCGTTCCAAGGAGCCATTTGTCTGGGGACGATAACCCGAAGTCGTTATATGGGCTACCTTGTAAATACGAGAAATGTCGTGCAATAAGCTACTCGTAAACGACGCACCACGGTCCGTAAGAATGGCTAGCGGGGCCCCGTGAACATTATATATCCGACGGACCAGTGCCTCGGCGATAGTTGAGGCTTTCAAGTCGGGAATCGCCTCCGCCATTATATACTTTGACAGGCCGCACTGCATAGTTAGTATATGTCTGTTCCCACGGGGGGTAACAGGCAATGGGCCCACAGTGTCAAGAGACACTTTGTCAAATGTATCTACGGGCGTGTCCGTGATTAACATCGGTTCACGAGTCTTTACGCGCACGAGTTTTTGTTCCTGGCAACCTTTACAACAACGAATAAAATTTTGTACCTCGTTCTTAAGGGTGGGCCAATAAAAGCGCTCCCGAATTCGTCTATAGGTCTTGGTCACACCTTTGTGTCCACCTATAAGGTTCGTATGGGCTTCTCTTATTATTCCCTCCCTTAATTCCGAGGCAGGTATCTGGGTTTTCCCGTAGCAAATCGCGATTCTCATACCTTTATTCCCGAATAAAGAATGAACCATCGAGACAAACTTTTCGGGTGCCAGATCGTCTGTAAAGTCACCATACCTGGAAATTCGAAAAGATGTCAACTTCAATCGGGTGAATTCCTGCTCCAGACTCTTAAGCCCGCACCATATTTTTTCCGGATCGGTGCGATCATAATATTTTGCCTTAACAACGACACTGAAGACCCGGTGTCGTCTGGACCGCGTTAGAGCGATCTGGCCGACCGACAGATTTTTCTCTTTCAAGACGAATGGGTCGATTAGTCCGAGATCGAGCAAAAGCCTGCTAATCGGAGTAATTAATTCGCCGTCAGAGGAAATGAAGTGTACGTAGTTATCGGTTTTGTACGTGAGACCCTCGCGGTCCCCTACTATGTTGGAGCGAGTCTCAATTTTAGGCGGACAAGGAGCTTTAGGAGTCGGAGCGTCCGATATATCGAAGCAAGGGTCTAGCAGCGGCTCGCACGCGACCCCCGGAATCCTAGCGTCACTCGTGACGTCAGCGTTGCTTAGCGACGCTCGGCCACGTGGTGAGCCGGGCTCTTGGAGCGGATTTTGCTTTTCGCCTTCCTCCTTTTCTGCGACGGGCGACAGCCTGGTTGACCGACGGAGTATCGGGGGAACGCGGGGGGGGGGAAGACGAGGGTGAGTAAACCCTGCCAGCTGATGCGCGTGAGGGCGAGGATCGGTTCTCAGGCACGCTTGCGACACGGGCGATCGGCGGTCCGAGCGGGGGGCGAGGGGGCGAGTCGGAGCGGCGTCTGTCTCTCTCTATGACGGACTCGTGCAGTAGCGTTGAAGCCGCCACAGGGTTTTCCATGACGTCACTCTCATCATCGGCCTCGCTGTCTCGCTCGCTCGCATGGGCCCGCGGCAAGCTGAGCCTATGCAGCAGCTCGCTCTCCGGCACTTCGCGAAAGCGCTGAGATAATTTCTCCAATCGCTGGGACAAGACCCTATCGTCTCTCCCCTGGATGGGATCCATTTCAGAGAGGACCTCTTGGGTCACCTCGTCAACTTCAGCACCATCAGACACATGATCAGGGAGAGTAATTTCTACGCAACCAGAACCCGTTGCGGAGTCACTGAATTTTTCCTCGAGAACCCGTAGGGATTCATCGAATCGTTCGAACGTAGCCTTGAGACTCTCAGGCTGCTGAGGGCTTGGGAGCAACTCCTCGACAGGAGTGCTGTCCTCGGATTCGCTCGGAGGCGCATCAAGCAACACCAGATTCCCGGGAGCGTCGCGATACGCATCCGGGGTATCAATTACCCCCGGCGCGTTTTCGCTAGGCGGTGTAGACGCAGGCTCTGACACTAGGGGTTTTTTTGGCCCCCTTGATATTCTTTTCGGGGGAAGAGAGAGAGTTGGGAGGTTGCGACCCGGGCGTAGCACGGGCCGCCTCCCTTCTCCCGCACTAGAGTCCGATGACTCGGCGTACTTCGGAGTATTTGCAGCGCCCGCCCCAGCGGTTTGCCGTCGGGTGCGACTAGCCACGGGACTCCGGACCACGGTATCGTGATGCCTCGAGTTCCGAGACGCGGGGCGGTCGGGGTTCGGCTGACGCTTCCCGCTATCTATAGGGAGTACCATTGTCGGCCTACCTCCTTTCTCCGATTCGCTGGAGTCCGAGTCAGTTGAGGAAAATTCTTCCTTGACCGGGTTTCGTGAAAGAGCATCCGCGTTCACGTTCAGCTTTCCAGGCTTATATTCGAACGTGTAATCGTAGTTCTGGAGAGCCAGCCTCCATCTGATCAATCTCTTGCCTGGATCGTTCATAGAGCCGATCCATTTAAGAGGCTCGTGGTCAGATACGAGTCTGAACTTCCGCCCGTACAAATACGGTTGGAAATGATCCAACGCCTTAATGACGGCAAGACACTCCTTCTCAGTCGTACCATAATTCACCTCGGCCGGAAGGAGCACGCGAGAAAAATAGGCTACCGGTAAGTCAAAGCCGTTATGCTCTTGGCTTAACACAGCCCCCACCGCGTAGTCCGACGCGTCCGTGGTGAGTGCAAAAGTACGGTCAAAATCGGGATATTGGAGGATGGGTTCGCTGTAGAGAGCTTTTCTCAGTTGTTTGAAGCTCGTACGCTGCGACGGTCCCCAGTCGAATTTAGCTCCTTTTTTCAAAAGGTCGGAAAGCGGTTTGGCGACACCGGAAAAATTACGAATAAATCTCCGGTAATAACCCGCGAGCCCTAGAAACTGCCTGATATTTTTGGCGGTAGCTGGCTGCGGAAAATGTTTAACCGCCTCGATTTTACGGGGATCCGGACGCAACCCTTCCCGTCCGATGATATGACCAAGATAACAGACCTCTTTCCTCAGGAATTCACATTTATCGGGTTCCAGCACGAGATTCGCCATCTCCAGACGATTCATTAGCCGACGAACCTTCGTTTCGTGTTCCTCTAGCGACTTGGCGAACACCACGATGTCGTCCAGGTAGACGAATAGCTCGACACCCTGTAGACCTCGCAGCACTGTATCCAGATTGAATTGATTTGAATAAAAAGTGATGGGCCGGACAAGTACGTTTAAGACGTATTTGAACATAATTTGTACCGATCCAAACGAAGTTGAATGTTGTGAATAATACCAGGGGATCCTGAAAATCGGAGGGGAATCGATTCTTTAAAGTGTGTACCTTGTTGAAGTAACGATTGACTTTCATGTGAATTTTTAATGATTTCATTTCCATTAATTTTTTAGTAATTTTGATAAAACGTTGTGAGCCCGACAAGGATTCTCAACGCTCATTTGTCGCCGGAGATTATATTTCGAATAACTGATAAATACTTGACCTCGAATTGATATAATACATTTTAGTACTGCACGTAACTTCCGTTATGACTTTTTTTTCATTAACTTTTTTCTTGAAAATAATTATCATGAGTTTCAATTAAAGTTTCCGATTTGTTCAATAAATATTCCAAATTATCAATAAAAACTTGGCCTCCAATTGATATCATACATTTTTATACTGCATGTAACTTGGATAGTACATTTTTCAATTTGTTCAATATTTATGAATTTTTTTGAACTTTTCAATTTTTCGTTTATTATTTCTATAGAATTTTTTTCCTGGTTCTGAATCTTTTTTCTATGTCATCCAGAAACAAGGGACCATCAATGTACTTGTCCCAACCGTTTTTCCCAAGGTTCTAACATTATACTAATAGTTTCGTGTGCTCTTGTTTTATTAATTATCAACCATAATATTTCAGATCGCAAAAAGAAAATTTGATGTTATACGTTGACGAACGTCTTTCCTCACAACTTCCAGACCTATTTTTGATAAACTGATTTATGTATTTATTCACCTTATTTATATTATTCACTAACTATGGGAACGTTTGTTACATTTGTCCCGCACTTCGTAACGTCAAAAACCCCGGCCGGTTCGGTACCACAGAGCTATAAAAGGGAACTCGTATATATAAACTACATTATTACACATGATATATAATCATGCAACTGACGATATATTTACACTGGACAATATTCCGCGCACTCTGTTTTAATTGAAAGATTATCTCAGTTGACACTTATTTCCAATCGAACGAAATAATGAAATCTTGATAAGTTTCGTTGACATATGCATCGTGCATTTTTTATATTCTTTTTCACACTCAGATCACAGACTACATTTACGCGGCCGCTTTGATACCGGTTTAGTATATCACAAATTTTAACAAAATAAATACTAATATGCACTCCGTTAGATGACGAAAATTATTTATAGTTATCCCCCACGCACTTCATAACATCATAACCCCAAACGTCAACATGACGTGTAACTTCAGCTGGTGACTTTTGAGCTCTCGGCATGTGACGTCAGTCCGCGACACCGCCGCGAAGTTAGACCAAGGGACATGAGGCCTTTGATGGTATTATATACAGACATGTTAAATTTCGAAATGTGTTAGTAACTTTGCATAATCTTGAGCCTGTGCAAAGTTTTTTCTCAGCAATTACGCTACTGATCGTGTTGGTTTCGGGCTCATTCGAAAGAGATTTTGAAAGTTAGTCGCCAAACTAATTTTCTCTCAACAAAACACCTCTTGAGCTCCGCAATTCAAGAAAATGACATGCCAGTTTTACCCCCACCACCGCGAATCGTTTTATTCAGAGAAAAGATAGTCTCGGCGAGAGCCTCAGGCCAGCAGACGACAGGACTGTCAATGTACTTGTCCCGAACTCTACCGAGTCTCTTGATTAGCATTTTCATAGTAAATTTGAACAATTGTCTCTTCCCGATCTTCCGATTGAAAACCATGCACGCCAAATCTGTGTGTAATATTGACAATGAATTTGTGCAGTATATCGCATAGATACAACGCATGCACTTGTACACGTATTTGCGCTTTTCTTTATAAAATGTTCCAGTATCATATTGTGTAAAATGTTTTAAGTTTATAACCTGAGCTAGCATAAAAGCAGATGATAATTTCTTAACAATTGCAGAATCATTCTAGAAACCTTTGTTGCTCTGTAACGCTTGCTGGAAAATTTTCTTGAAGAAGTGAGTGATTAGGGCTAAAAGTGTACACGAATGAATTCCACAGGAACCTTAATTCATTTACTGTACTTGGCTACGTTAGAAAATGATCTCATTTTTTTTATTTCCAAAATTTTGAATTCCTACAGGAAACGTAATTCATTCACTGTATATGTTACAATAGATCTCATAATTTTTTATAGTTAATAATTTTTTCATATTTTTTTATTGACAATGCAAAAATAGAAAATCATTTAAAATTACGGTCGCGACCTTTTAATACTTGGCGTGCCTTTTTTACTTTTTGAAGTTTTAATATTTATTGATTTCACTGCTTTTTGAGAGACGTGACAACTATATAGGAACCATTTTTCATTCACTGTATTTGGCAACTTCAGAAAACGATCTCATTTTTTTTTATATTTTCAAGTTTTTTATTGACAATGCAAATATAGAAAATCATTGGAAACTACGGTCGCGACCTATTAATACTTGGGGTTCCTTTTTTACTTTTTCAATTATTTTTATTCTGAATTCACTTATTTTTAAGAGGCGGGACAATATTTATTTAGGAAAAAAAATACATTCCTCGTTTCCAATGATACTTTTTAAAACGATTTGTTTCAAGTTGAGTGCTTTTCTTTATGTGACAAAAGCAATCAACACTATTATAAAGCCAATTTTTCTATGTAGACGGACGAAAACTGTGTGGTTATGTTCATGTGAGTTGAAACTTTTTAAAAGCAATAATGGCGACGATTTTGATTATCCATTCAGCAAATCAAATTTTCCAATGAAAGAGTGGAAAATTCCTATGCAATGGGATGATATTTTAATTTTCTATTCCTTTTTTTGAAAAGCTCCATTTGTTTACTTGGAATAATGATTTTTGCAACAATCTTCTTCTTCTCTTTCAATGAATTCCATGTTTACATGGATACTGTCAATGGTTTGCAATGTCCAAGGAGATGTTTCCATGATATTCAATGTCTAAGATCACAGCTTTATGGTTATTAGTGTCCAGGGATATTCTTTCATGGTCTTCTGTAATGTCTGAATCTGCCTCGTCAATGTAAACTATTTAATCGCAGATCTAGATATCGATAACTATGAGGAAATATATCGTAAACCATTGCACCGTTCACCTAAATATTGGAATATATAAAATTGTCGAATATATATTGAAAAATACGAAGGCATCCACCTAGACGTCGAAAATCCTATAGTCGCCAACCTAGACATCGAAAACTGTAGAGCCGTCGACCTAGATATCGAAAACCATGCGGTCGTCAACCTAGACATCGAAAACCTTAGAAAAACTCATGACACTATCGAAAACTATGGAACCGTTGACTTTCATATCGGAAACCATGGACAAATTCACCTCAACATCGGAAACTATGGAGCTATCGACCGGGATAGTGAAAACTATGAAAACGTCAACATAGTCCACGAAAACAATGGGAAAACATACCTGGACATTGAAAACTACGGAGCCGTTGATCTAGACCTCGAAAAGCATGAAAAAACTGTGACGGATTTTTTTTTTATAACACGATGCCACAAAACCGTTCCTTCTCCCGTACGTTGATTTATTTATTTGGGCGCCAGTCGTAAAACGACTCAACGATGAGAGAAAAGGAAAGATATTGTCCCAGCTAATTCTGCGGGATGGGCGGGGAAAGGTTGAAAATAATCGAGTTCGGATGACACAAGTGTGAGAAAAATATATGAATTATTTAATGATGTTCTTTAACGATTATAATTCTGAGTAAACGGGAAAACAAATTACAAGAATCAGTTTACGGGAAAATATCGTTACGAAATAATAATACAATCGCTCGTTTTCAAAATACGGGATAGAAAGATCCTCGAATTCAGCCTACGTCACCACGACCGAAACCCTTCGCACATGTTACAATTTATTTCAAGCTCGGATACCTTCTCGCCGCGGAACTACTCGCATACGAGAGGAAAGAAATCGTTCTTTGTCTGCAATGATAATTATTCCCGAACTCCCGATAAGCGGTTATTCAGTCGAACTCTACAAATTCACGGGATTCGTTTCAGTTTAAGCACTCAATTTTTACTCACGCATCCAATCGATATAATTCTAAGATCTTTCATTCCCGTTTCCAAAGAAAGGACTCTAACATTAATCAGAGACAATTTCACAATACAATACGACAGATTTTCACTTATGACCACGTCTCAAACCATTCGCGATCTGTTTCCGAAGAATTTCAAGGACACGCGAGTCTGAACAATAGAAGAAAGGTAGTAAGCCACGAGGCAGAACCACGGACGTGATCGAATTTCTCGGGTTTCAATTTTAGAACGACGTCTTCTAAATAATTTAATCGGGACCGCAGATCTCAACAAATCAATTTAATTTCGGCAACGGGACATAATATCGAACTCACAACCAGATCAGAAAGTGAAAGGACAGTGAACTTACAGATATTCAATCGGTGATCCCGGGACGTCCGTCCTACTCGATACTTCGCGAAAATCTAACGAAAGCGAGAGTCGTACGATGGTCAGTGGGCTTCCCCCTCTCTCTCTCTCTAATTTCGAATATTCCCGAAGTGATGGACAGGTCCGTCGCGTGAACATAGCACGTGAGCGTGAGACGGGGCTCCGAAAAATTACAATTATCGGGAGTTTTACTTAACTCATGCCCCTAGCTCGATTGTTTTTCGTTCACCGCTAATGACAGACTTTAATTTCCTCAAGACTTCGAACCTTACAGCATCCGGGAATTAAGGTCGGATTATTTGGACAGCTACGGGAAAATAGTTTCGATGGTGGTAACCGGCGATGTTCCAACTGCCAAAGTTTTCCCAAAATGCTCTGTGGTTCGATGTTTCCTTCAGAATCTTTGACGGTGGAATATTCGAACAGGAAGCCGCACCGGAAGAAATGGTCCCGATTATAAGTTTGACTTAAATTGAACGGGATACAACAACGACTGATTTTCCTTCTGATCCACTCTCCAATTTAGACTTTCCTTCTCGGTTGGAACTCGTATGAAAAAGAAATAAATTCGAATTCGGGACGCAATTAATAATATTTCCAGAAAATTCCCTTTTCGAACAAACCTTGCGAGATCGAGCCGTGGTGCGAGTATCGAGGAGGATGGACGGAGGTGAATTCCTCCTATTATATTGTTTAGTCGACGGTCAGAAATAAAAAACCGTCACAAAACATACCAGGACGACGAAAGCCATGGAGAAATATACGTAACAATCGAAAACCGTGGAGTTGTCGACGTAGATATCGAAAACAATAGAGCCGTCGACCTAGAGGATGAAAACCATGGAGAACCATATCCAGACATCGAAAACTATGGAATTGTAGACCTAGCATCAAAAACCATGATGGAATATACATGGACTACGAAAACTATGAAGGAACATACCTAGACATTGAAAACTATGGACATCCGAAACCATGGAGGAATATACCTAGACATTGAAAACTATGTAGACACGTAGCTAGAAATCGAAAAGTATGGAGTCATCGTCCTAGATCATGGATATGATGGAGAAATATACCTAGAGAACAAAAACTATGTAAATTCAGACCCAGCCATCGAAAACTGTGGAACCATCAACTTAGACCACGAAAACCATGGAGAAACATACCCAGATATCGATAACTATGGAGCCGTCGACCTCGACTGCGAAAACCGTGAAGAAATATACCTAGACCACGAAAACCATAGAGGAATCTACCTAGACCGAGAATACCATGGAGAAACATATCCATACATCGAAAACCATGGAGGAATATACCCGGACCACGAAAACCATGAAGGAACATGCCTAGACATCGAAAACCATGAAAAAACATACCTAGACGACGAAAGCCATGGAGGAATATATCTGGACATAAAAAACTATGGGGTCGTCCACCTAGAAATCGAAAATCGCGATAGAATGTACCTAAACCTAGTCCTCCAAAACCCATGAGCTATCGCCCTAGACATCCTCGAAAAATCCAGCGGCGTCGACCAGAATTTTATATTTTTTTATTTTTATTATATTATTATCATTTTATATTATATATTGTATAATATAATATATATATTATATTATATATTAATTATATTAAAATATTTATTATACTAATATTTTATTATTAATTAATATTAATAAATAAAATATATATTATATAATTATATACATATTTTATGCGCAAACCAGGAGCTGGTATTGCCCCCGCTGTGCGCCCATTCTCTGTCTCTCTCGCTCGGCGACGCAGAAGGAGAGGGGGTAGCCGCGTTCAGCGTAGTACGTGACGTAGAGTGTGACAAAAATAAGAAATCGTGCAAAGGACGTAAGTCCAAATGTAAACAAGCGTAACTTACGCCCCTCTGTCTCTAAGAAAATGAAAATCCAGAAATGATGGATTTTAAATCACTAACGTTACATATCTCAGGATCTACTGGACGGATTTACTTGCAACAAAGACCAATGGAAAGAGAAAAATAAAGAAAAAATCGTCACAAATTTTCAAGTTCGTTTATGAAATGGTTTATTTGTGAGAGCCATTTGAAAATTCTGTGACGTCATAAAACCGGCATATTCGCGTATATAAGAGTAGCGGCAGGGCTCGCGCTGGCTTTTCTTTTGCGCTGCAGTTTTTTCTTTTAATACTTGGCGTCGAGCCGCTACCGCGTCTCTTGACATCGAATCGGCGATGTGTTAGTCATTTTTGCAGAATCTTCAGTCCGTGCAAAGTTTTTTCTCAGCAATTATGCCACCGATCATGCTGTTTTTCGGCGTAATCGAAAGAGAATTATTAATTAGCTGAAAGTTCACTTTTTAAGTTGCGACATAAGTCCTGAGCTTCGTAATTCAAGAAAATGACATGTCAGCACACTCGAGCGTGCCATTTTGTAAGGTTAAAAGTGAAATAAAAAATTACGACCTGTTTCGCTTCAATTGATATCATAGGAAAAAGCAATTGTCAAAGAAAAAGAGACATTTGAATATTGCACCAGAGGAATTCAAGTGCGAGTGAAGAGAGAGTCAATGATAGAGGGTGAAGGATGCAAATGAAGTATGCATGGCAATGAGTGATTGGTCGTATGCATACCACGTGGGCCGAAGGACAAACCACGACATGACCTGTGTACTGACGCGGTCTGAGTATCTGTGTATTGGCAATTCTGCCACACATATATGATGTAAGTGTGTTGGTATGTTTCATACGGTGCTGCTTCTGGGACATAGGAGTCTTCAGTCTTGTCTCGTCTGGCTGTCGCTACGCCATGACACATTGTTCTAAAGGCTTTGCCCCAACTTGTGACAATAAAGTAATTTCGGAGTATTATCTCGTATTTATTCAAATCGTTCCCCACCAATTGGAGTGACAAAAATTTACAACCTGTGTACAAAGAAATTCTTTCTACTCTTCTGTTTTCTCAATATAATTTCGTTGGCAGCATGACCAACGGGTTCATTTCTCTGATACCTCTCCTGAACTCGAGTTATAGTCGGTCCAGTCCTATTCGCCGGTGTCGGATAAACGATTATAACACAATATTTCTAACTTTCAAATTTCGGTACAATGTAATCGATTACATTAACGATAAGATGAAATTTCAATACATTCCTACGTTGTTGAAATGTTACAGCCCCTTCAGTGAAGATCGTTGATGCGATGGGGGATCCTTTGCGGGATAAATATTACGAAGCTGATAGTACGATCGAATTACTGTGTGTGGTTCATCACATAGCAATGCAGGTGCAGTACAGCGTGGTACAGTGGCTTCACGGAAATCGGACACTGAACTATGATACAACGAGAGGTGGGATTAGGTAAGTATTGAACGAAAAGACACATATACATTGTAACGTATTCATCGCGAGACTACCTGAGCTCGGCAAATCGATCGAAATATCATCAAATATCAAAACGGTCATCATTGTTAACATGCGGCGTCCATGTTGGATTGTTGTATAAAGGCCCGAACAAGCCAAGGGCACCGCTTTCAACGCCGCTGCGTGTAAAAAATTGCTACTATTACTCATTTTTTTATTTTGATTATTTACAAATCATTCGGATATTCATTTTTAACGTATTTAGAGTTAATTTGATCGGAATTGAAGAAAAATTGTCTCACGTTTGAATTTATTAGAAAAATTCGGTAAACTAAGAAACTAAAATGCCCTTTTCAATGCATCCCTGACCGTTTGTTTGTGATACGGTAATTTGAGGCCTTTCAGGTTGATCTTCGAAAGGGATTTTGTACTCGTTTATGCAGGGCGTCGACGCGGTGATTTTACCGTTGTTGATAGCGTATCACGCGCTGCAACAGCGCATCGACGCGGTAATTTTACGAGAAATAAAAAACCGAAAAATCGCCCTTGAAAACATTTTGAAAAGCGATGTCCCATTCTTCTTATCTTATTCTAACAACTGAATCAATAAAAAAAAATCCATCTAAGTCACTTGCAGCAGAAAAATTTATAATATCAACCTGAGGAGAAGTATTTTAGGAGTAACTCCAAATCAAGAGACTCGGTAGAGTCTCGGGACAAGTACATTGACAGCCCTGTCGTCTGTTGGTCCGAGGCTCTCGTCGAGACTATAATTTCTCTGATTAAAACGATTCGCCGTGGTGGGGGTAAAATTGGCATGAGATTTTATTGAATTATGAAGCTCAGGAGCCATTTAGCAACTTGAAAATTGAAGTTTAAGCCAATTGAGTAATTCTCTTTCGATTCCGCCCTAAATCAGCATGATCGGTGGTGTAATTGCTGAGAAAAAACTTTGCACGGGCTCAAGATTATGCAAAAGTTACCAACACATTCAAGAATTTATGCGTCTGTATTTATAAACACCATCAAAAGCACTTTGATGCTCTCGAGTTTCTTATTGGTTGGATCTGACGACATCCATTATTAGACGCTGTGATTGGTTGTTGAAATTGGTTGTTGATGATTGGAAATCTGACGTCAACTTCAGAACGTAGTACACGGCTGCACAGCTGGCATTAAAAAAACACAGCACGGTAACAGCAATCATAAATTCGATCGATATATATTGAAACGTAACGCCCGTGGAGCGGCCCGATCCCGTTTGAACTCTCGAGTATTAAGCGAACTGAAAACATCGCGGAGCGATGGACAGGTGTACGTCCCAACCGGCGGCCATCTTGGCTACTGGTACAAAGGCCCGAGCGAGCCGGCGGGCAACGCTTTGAACAGCGCCACTTGACGGAAAATCATACTAAAATTATATTCACTTATTTTAATTGTTTTCAAACTTTTTATTTTTCAAAATGAGCGTTGTAACGTAATTATTGGGAAGAGTGAAAGATGACAAAATCAATATTGTAGGGCTGAGAATTTCCAAATAAAGAAAAAAGGAATAAAACAAAACGAGAGCATTGATGCAGACAAAATGGCTATATATTATCAAGAGACTCGGTAGAGTCTCGGGACAAATACATTGACAGCTCTGTCGTCTGCTGGCCCGAGGCTCTCGTCGAGACTATATTATCTCTGAATAAAACGATTCGTGGTAGTGGGGGTAAAATCGACATGTTATTTTGTAGAATAATGAAACTCAGGAGTCATTTCGCAACTTAAAAATTGAAGTTTGAGCCAATTAATAAATTCTCTTTCGATTACGCCCAAAATCAGCATGATCGGTGGCGTAATTACTGAGAAAAAACTTTGCACGGGCACAAGATTATGCAGAAGTTACCAACACATTCAAGAATTTATGCGTCTGTTTTATAAACACCATCAAAGGCACTTTGATGCTCTCGAGTTTCTGATTCGTTGGATCTGACGACATCCATTTTTAGACGTTGTGATTGGTTGTTGAAATTAGTTGTTGATGATTCGAAATCTGACGTTAACTTCAGAACGTAGCACACGGCGCAGCACAGCTGGTAACAGCAGTCATAAATTCGACCCATATACATATATATATGTACAAACCATGTGTCAGTTTTTGATCGTATGAACAGAGTTTCGACATTACGGAGTGCGTGCGGGATCAATAAAAAAATAATTTTCGTCATCTAAAGAAGTGCATATTACTATTTATTTTGTTATTTGTGATATATTAAACCGGTATCAAATCGGCCGCGTAAATGTAGTCTGTGATGTGTGTGTGAAAAAGAATATAAAAAATGCGCGATGCATATATGTGAACGAAACTTTTCAAGATTTCATTATTTCGTTCGATTGAAAATAAGTGTTAACTGAAATAATCCTTCAATTAAATCAGAGTACGAGAAATATTGTCCAGGGCGAATATATTGTCAGTGGCGTGGTTATATATCATGTGTACATAGGTTATATATACGAATAAATAGAACAAAAATACACGCATCTGTTAGAATGATATTAGAAACTTTAATTGAATAAATGTTTTCTAATTTATTTCTTGTGTCGTCATTATGTTTAAACATCCCCATATTTTGCTTGATATTCAGTTTGGCTCTGCCCTCTCCGATCCTTGTTTTCACCCGCTCAGTTTGCAGCGGATCGATTCATATTATTAATTCGTTCCCTAATATGTGTTCTATGATTTTCTACTCCTTCATGATGATTGTGGTAACATGATTCGAGAGGTTTCTAACAATGATCTTGAATTGCACATTTTGTAAATCAGATTTTCAAAAAAAAATCTGGTCTTGATATAATGTGTAGTTATTCTTTTCCCATTAGGTCTGTCGAGTGATAAATTTGGAAACTTTTCCAGACAGCCTTTGGATGCTTTTTTTGCTAATGATATGAAAAGTCGTATCTTAGGAATGCGGTATGCAAACACAAATTTTGATAACAAAACTTATAGAATGACGAGCATGTTGAGTATTTCCACTTTGCAAACTACAAATATGGAATTATTATAAAAAAAATTCATTCCGATAAGTCTACTGTTGCTCAGTTTTGGATGCGATCAAATATGATGCCTACCAACATCCTCAGAAACTTACAGAATTGCTGAACGCAATGTGCGCTATGTCATTTTAATGTAACATCATGACTTTTGTTAACTTTTCATTATAATGCTGTAGATTCGGATCATTGAAATACTGCAAAAATCTGCAAACTATACAATTTAAATACTGTGCCATTCATTTTACATTTTGACTCTAACTGTAACATCTATATGAAGTAAAAAATTGATTATAAAAGTCTTCAGTTGCTCATTTATGGATAGATATGAAATTGCTGTCTTCGAAGCTCATTGCGCAGATACATTGAACCGCAGCAGATACCTGCGAACTCTGAAATTTTTGTGGATAAATGCGACGGATCACCCCTTATCTTGGATTATGGTAATATGTAATGGAACTTGGTTGGGTAAGTTTTTAAGTGTTCCTTTTCAAATAGTATTGAAGTTTGTATGACTGATATACAGCGAATACTTCCAAACTTTGATATTTCTGTGTTGCAGCATGTGTGCCAATCATTCAAATCATTTACTCCAACCGTATCAGGTAATCTAGAAAATTCATCACAAAAGTCTTCCGCTTTTCTAGTTACATCAATTTTCCTTTTTCTACTCCATTGTGAGTTTCCGAATTTCTAATTTCATTTCTGAATTGTCCTGAAATGGTTTTCCTCCAAAACCAATGCAGGTACCTTAAACGTCTTTGAATTCTGTTGCTCCGTTGAATTAAGTTCGTTTAGTTTTTTTGCTGCTTTGAGTTCTGGCATAATAAATGTTAGAAGTTTTCGGATACTTTTTTTCAGCAACCATCAAACTGTGGATAATTGGACTTCAGCGGCCAACTTGCAAACTTTGGAAATATATTTCATTGGGGGCACATTTTGAATGAGATGAAATCTCTAGATTCAGAATGCAAAAGCGACATTTAAAGTGGGCAAATCTGTTGGATTTTTCGTGTTCTTTCATTTGAATTTTGAAGAAAAGGGATAAATAAAATCTGTTCTATTAAGGAAATCTTTACGTCAGTTCTTTCTTCGTTCAAAGACTTGGAAAAAATTGCCAAAGGCCAAGGACAAACCGGTGACGAAATATTTCCAGTACAATTTTGACGAAAAATAGATCTTTTGTCGCGGAAACCAACGTTATGAGCCGAAAATCATATTACAGCCCACGAGACGCATTTCTTTACTCTTTTGGGTTCCTATTACACAAAACATATGAGAAGATAAGGGGGAAAATCACCAACGTGGCAGAAAAAACCAGTGCCGAAATATTTCCAGTACAATTTTGACGAAAAATAGGTTCTTTTTCGTGGAAACCAACGTTATAAGCCGAAAATCATATCTCGGCCCCCAACCCGCTTTCTACCATTCTCTTGAGTTCCGAATAAGCATAGCAAATTAGAGTAGAAAAAAAAAATAGCCGAACTCCATGGACAGACCTGTGACGGAATATTTTCTGTACATTGTTGACGAGAAATTTGTTGTTTTTCGTGGAAACCAACGTTATAAGCCGAAAATCATATCTCGGACCGCAACACACTTTTCTCCATGCTCTTGGGTTCCAAATAGACGAAACATATTAGAGTACAAGGAAAAAAATCGCCAAAGTCCAAAGACAGACCTGTGACGAAATATTTCCAGTACAATTTTAACGAAAAATAGATCTTATTTCGTGGAAACCAACGTTATAGGCCGAAAATCATATTACGGCCCACAACATGCATTTCTTCATGCTCTTGCCTTCCCAGTAGACAAAACATATTAGAAGACAAGGAGAAAAATCACCAAAATCCAAGACCAAACCAGTGTCTAAATATTTTCAGTACAATTTTGAAGAAAAATTGGTCTTTTACGTGGAAACCAACATTATAAACCGAAATTAATTTCTCGGGCCTCATCCCGGATTTCTCCATGCTGTTGAGTTCCTAATAGGCATAACATATTACAGTATAAGAGAAAAAAATCGCCATAGTTCAAGGGCAGACTTGTGACGAAATATTTTCAGTACAATTTTTACGAAAAATTGGTTTTCTATGGTGGAAACCAACTTTATAAGCCGAACATCATACCCAGGGAAAATAAGGTTGTGAAAAGTACATTGATGGTCCCTTATTTGCTGATAATTTCATGAAAAAGATTATCCCATAAAAAAATGTTCGTATGAGAATGGAATCTATAAAAATGTACTAAGCAAATAATTCATAGAAATTTAAACTAAAATCGTATAAGCGTCATAACATAAATGAGGAACTTTTGAGAAAAAAGGCGTGATATCAAACCATAAACTTCCCCTTGGGAAAAAAAGGTTGGGACAAGTACATTGATGGTCTCTTGTTTCTGGATGACATAGAAAAAAGATTCAGAACCAGGAAAAAAATTCTATAGAAATAATAAACGGAAAATTGAAAAGTTCAAAAAAATTCAACAATAAAAAACAATCAAAAAAAATTCTGTAAAGAAAAATAAAAATTTTCAAAAAAATTCATAAATATTGAACAAATTGAAAAATTGAAATCCAAGTTACATGCAGTATAAAAATGTATGATATCAATTAGAGACCAAGTTTTTATTGATAATTTGGAATATTTATTGAACAAATCGGAAACTTTAATTGAAACTCATGATAATTATTTTCAAGAAAAAAGTTAATGAAAAAAAAGTCATAACGGAAGTTACGTGCTGTACTAAAATGTATTATATCAATTCGAGGTCAAGTATTTATCAGTTATTCGAAATATAATCTCCGGCGACAAATGAGCGTTGAGAATCCTTGTCGGGCTCACAACGTTTTATCAAAATTACTAAAAAATTAATGGAAATGAAATCATTAAAAATTCACATGAAAGTCATTCGTTACTTCAACAAGTTACACACTTTAAAGAATCGATTCCCCTCCGATTTTCAGGATCCCCTGGTATTATTCACAACATTCAACTTCGATTGGATCGGTACAAATTATGTTCAAATACGTCTTAAACGTACTTGTCCGGCCCATCACTTTTTATTCAAATAGTACAGCACGTAACTTCCGTTATGACTTTTTTTTCATTAACTTTTTTCTTGAAAATAATTATCATGAGTTTCAATTAAAGTTTCCGATTTGTTCAATAAATATTCCAAATTATCAATAAAAACTTGGCCTCTAATTGATATCATACATTTTTATACTGCATGTAACTTGGATTTCAATTTTTCAATTTGTTCAATATTTATGAATTTTTTTGAAAATTTTTATTTTTCTTTACAGAAATTTTTTTGATTGTTTTTTATTGTTGAATTTTTTTGAACTTTTCAATTTTTCGTTTATTATTTCTATAGCATTTTTATCCTGGTTCTGAATCTAATTTACGTGCAACATTAAAATTTATTATATCAATTCGAGTCCGAGTATTTTCTAATGAATTGAAAAAAGTTACCATTTGAATTACGTGCAGCACTAAAATTTATGATATCAATCGGTGGACAAGTATTTTTTTAGTAACTCCAAATTTTGACATAATTGAATTGTTCTAAGAAGCTTTCAAATCCAAAAGAATCACATGCAAGCTAGCCATTTCTTACTCTATGGTGTCAGAGACTTATAAGAAAATCGATTCTTCTCAGACTTTCAGGATCCTCTGGTATTATTCACAAAATTCGACGTCGATTGGATCGATACAAATTATGTTTAAATATGTGTTAAAAGTACTTGTCCGGCCCATCACGTTTCGTTTAAATTGTTTATCCAAATAAAAGTCAGGGCTTGTCTAGAACTGGTGGATCACAAGTATTCATGCAGAGGGAATTGAGAGAATTATCTTCAAGTAATTTTTACTTAATTGCACTAATTTAATAAAAAACGGAAACAAATTATTCCGCAATATAGAAGGGATATTATTGTGTATCGATAAATGAAAAAAATTGTACATAATGTATATGTTCATGCTTCCAAAATAACTCTGCAGTTTATATTCGATGACGGCAATTTTTACTTCCCACTTATTCTTCCAGCGAACGAGTTCCATTCGGAATAAGAACTAACCTATACTATTTTTAAGAACATTAAATTAATAATGAATCGCATTTCAACAAACTTTTAACTAGATTCTGCCGTACCATTTCGTTTTTTTATGATTGATTCTTTATTGAATGAATAGTGATGGGCCGGACAAATACTTTTAACACATATTTAAACATAATTTGTATCGATCCAATCGACGTCGAATTTTGTGAATAATACCAGAGGATCCTGAAAGTCTGAGACGAATCGATTTTCTTATAAGTCTCTGCCACCATAGAGTAAGAAATGGCTAGCTTGCATGTGATTCTTTTGGATTTGAAAGCTTCTTAGAACAATTCAATAATGTCAAAATTTGGAGTTACTAAAAAAATACATGTCCACCGATTGATATCATAAATTTTAGTGCTGAACGTAATTCAAATGATAACTTTTTTCAATTCATTAGAAAATACTCGGCCTCGAATTGATATAATAAATTTTAATGTTGCACGTAAATTAGATGGATTTTTTTTCAATTGATTTAGCTGTTCGAATCAGATAAGAAGAATGAGGCATCGGTTTACAAAATGATGTCAAGCGCGATTTTTCGTTTTTTTTTTTTTTACTTGTTATTTGATTCTTTTGACACTTTAAAAAATAGATACAAATTAGTCTTTTGTTTTAATATAACGTTTTTTCAAGATTTGTGAAATTTTTTTCGAATTGTTCTGTATTTTTTTAATGAAATTTTTTTTTTTATAATTAAAAAAAAATTTTGTTTGAAGTTTTTTTTTATGGGTGGAATTATCAGCAAACGAGGGATCATCAATGTACTTGTCCCAACCTTTTTTTTCTCTAGGAGAAGTTTATGGTTTGATATCAAGTCTTTTTTCTCAAAAGATCCTTATTTATGTTCAGATGACTATAAGATTTTAGTTTAAATTTCTATGAACTGTTTATAATTTTCGGTGTATACGTTGGTTTTCACGGAAAAAGACCTATTTTTCGTCGAAATTGTACTGAAAATATTTCGAGGTTTGTTCTTGGACTTTGGTGATTTTTCCCCTTGTCTTCTAATCAAGAGACTCGGCAGAGTCTCGGGACAAGTACATTGACAGCCCTGTCGTCTGCTGGCCCGAGGCTCTCGCCGAGACTATATTATCTCTGAATAAAACGATATTATCTCTGATAAAATGTCTATCCGTATACATCACAACCTCCACTTTTGTTGGTAATGAGCATGATCGGTGGCGTAATTGTTGAGAAAAAACTTTGCACGGGCTCAAGATTATGCCAAAGTTACTGACACATTACGAGTTCGACGTATACGTATTGAGACGAACTAGATCATAGAGCGTACGGCCTTACCGACGGCAATGAGCGATATGCGTATCACTCAACGAGAGGCGCCAGCGTACGGGCTCGCTTATCGACCCGCACCACATAGATCACCAGAAGAACCAATTTTCATTAATTTCATTGAATAAATCATTTCTCGTCAACAACAAAAGACTGAATTGAATAAGAAATTTTGGTGCGAACTAACCAGTGGCAATGTCAGAGCAAATCAATTTTATAAAATAAGAAAAACTTATCAAACAATTTCAAAGCAATCAATTCAAATTTAAATAGTTTTCGCGCGTCACTGCGACTAAGGCTCGTAAGAGCCAATCAAAAAACTCCGCCAATAGGCGAATTTTTCAAATCTCCAATAAGAAAATTACTTAGTCTCCATTGGCGAGTATGAATTATTGCACAGGCGCAGTTCATTAAAACGAAATTTCACTATTGGTCGAAATTAAGCGACCAATAATAAAGCACACCGAGGATAAAATTAGCCAAACAGGAATTTTAGAGCAAACGAAGGTTCAAGATCTTAATAAGCGAGCGAATCAGAAATCTCACGAACCCGCCAAATTATTATGATTATTTCGCGTTGTTGTATCGGCCCAGTATAAAAAGGCATCGAGAACGAGTCTCGATAGCCAGTCTTGCCCTCATCACGCTTGACTCGCTTCCGCACGCCGATCTGAGACTGAGCAACTCAGATCCGCACACGCAATTCACCAGCCGATTCTGACTTCGCAACTCAGAATCCGCTTTGCAAAACGTAGATCACCACCGACTCAGTTTGGAAGGGCAGGCCCCATTCGGCTCCGTTTGGGTTCAAGATTTCCACTCTGGGGCACCGATCTGACCAGAAGGGCGGGGACAGTTCGATTTCGTTCTGGACCAAGATTTCTGCCAGATTACCCATCCTTCTCCTGCCAAGAGGGCGGTGACCGTTCGGCTCCGTTCGGTCACAAGATTCTTGGGGGAATCCTTCCTTCCATGCCAGGAGGGCGGGGGCAGTTCGGGTTCGTTCTGCCTTAAGATTCCTGGGTGGACTGAATTCCGGTTGACAGGTGCCAACGTTTAAGGCAAAAACTTAAGATCGACTTGACTTTTGTAAGAAATCAATTATTTAGTTTGCGAAATCGATCATTTAATTTGCGAAATCAATTATTTAATTTGCGAAATCAATTATTTAATTTGCGAAATCGATTATTTAATTTGCGACATCAATTATTTAGTTTGCGAAATCAATCATTTAATTTGCGAAATCAATTATTTAATTTGCGAAATCAATTATTCAATTTGCGAAATCAATTATTTAATTTGCGAAATCAATTATTTAATTTGCGAAATCGATTATTTAATTTGCGACATCAATTATTTAGCTTGCGAAATCGATCATTTAATTTGCGAAATCAATTATTTAGTTTGCGAAATCAATAATTAATTTGCGAAATTGACTCTTTAATTTGCGAAAGTCAGCTCTTTAGTTTGCGAGATTGATTCCTTAATTTGGAAAAGCTAATTCTTTAATTTGCGAGATCTAATTCTTTACTTGCGGAATTTATCCGTAATTGCGAAAATTGCCGTTCTAAAGGCGAAATCAATCTTTAAAGGCGAGGTCAAGTCATCAGCGTGCGATCATATTTTTATAAAAGAAAAATACCAAAAGCAATAAGGACAAGTCCCCTTGCGCGAACCAAAATTCTCATTGTACACGACTCACAAACCACATTTTGAATAAACTTTTTGTTTCTTCACAGATCTTTCCTCTCACTTTTGTTTTTCTTTCATGCCTGCTCCTTTACTCTATAAGAAGCTCGAATCTACGCGTAACGGGGTGGTCTAACAGAAAAGAGTACCGTTACAACTTTGGCGCCCAACGTGGGGCAGGCATTGCAAAAGGAAAGCAAGGGTATTGACGCTTAAGAGTTCGTTTTTATGAAAATTATTCGAGGGCTAACAATGGCAGAAAATAAAACTCAAACGGATGACGCTACTGCAGATTCCGGATTTCAAAATCCCGATCATGAATTACAAACCATTGATTTCACGATTCCTCCTCCAGGTGCGGGAAATATTTTCAATGACAGTAGAGCGAATTTTGGGGATGAGTTAGCGGGTAATCAAAAAGAAGAGAATAGATTAGACGAGTTCGGTACTCCTAAATCAGATCGCGGTAGAATCGAACTCGGAGAGGTAAACAATCAATTGTTAGTCAGCTTAGTCGAAACAATGCAAGAGGTGAAGAGTCAAGTTCAAAGCATGGCCAATGAAATTGCAAAAAACAATCAAGCAACTCAAGATTTACGGGCCGAATTTACAGACAAATTGACCGTCATGCATGCTCAAATCGCGTCAGAAGTACACAAAATTTATGACCCTATCAGACGACATCTCACAGGTCTCACGAACATAGTTCAGGAAAATGAGTCAAAAGCCGCGGTACAGGAAGTCAGCATAGCTCAAATTCAAATAGACATGAATGCGATTAAAAAACGGGTCGATACGCTTGAGAATACTGAAAAAATGCATAGTCCAAAAACCGCAAGTACACGAATCAATGAAGAGGAAGTCCCAATAATCGAATGTCCTGAGATTTATGCTAAAATCGAGGGAATTCAGGTGACGGCTCTCGTTGATTCGGGTTCCAAAGTAACCACGATCTCGGAGGAGTTTTATTTTGAAAACAGAGACATTTTGAAAAATTGTCCTCTTTTGCCCGTGACGGGAGTCACGGTGAAGGGAGCAATTAAGGGAAAAGTGACAAGGATTAAACATCAAATAATGGCTGCAACGCAAATTGGAGAAATTAAAACCTACATAAACTATTTGATCATACCTGGCTTAATAAGAGATGTATTATTGGGAGTAGACTCGCTCCAACCTTTAAAGAGTTTGATTGATTTGGGAGAAATGAGTCTCCAAGTAAAATATAATGAAATCACTCAAAAAATACCCACGGTGGGGTCATTAAAGAAAAGAAAAATGATTAAAGACGAGAGTATGGGAGAAAAGAAAATTGAAGAAAGAATTGAGACAGTTTTGATTGAAAAGAAATTAAAAATAGTGGGAGAAATTAAAGAAGAAAAAAATAAAGATAATGCGATGGGTGAAGAAATCAAGGAGAAGTATGTTGAAAAGGGGGAAGATAAAAGAATAAAAGAGAATAACGAAGAAGAAGTAAAAATAAGTAAAGTAAAAGAGGACGATGAGATAAAAAAGGAAGATAAAGCAGTAATGAAAAAAAACTGTGAAGAAGAAAAGGGGGAGAAAATCAAAACTGTCAAAGGAGGGAAAGAACTAAAAGGGGATAACCACTTTGGAAATAAAACTATTGAGCCAGATATGAAAAAAAAAGGGTGTGCAGCTAATCCAGAATTTGAATTACCCGGGAGAGAATAATGATGCAATTACTTGGGAAGAAATAAATGAAATCGTTGACCAGTCCGAAATCCCCGAAAATGAGAAACAGATCCACAGACAAATTTTGTGGCATCGAAAACATGTGTTCCGGAAAAACACAGGTAGAATCTCTGTGTATCAACACGAATTAAAAATCACAACAGATACACCTGTAGTGGCGCATGCATATGATGTTTCATTAGTACATCGGGATAAAGTTGATAAAGAGATTGAGAAATTGATCAAATATGAGATAATTCAAAGGTCGAGTAGTCCATGGGTTAACCCCATAATACCAGTGATCAAAAAAGACGACTCTGTTAGAATCTGCCTAGACGCAAGAAAATTGAATCAAGTAATGGAGAATAGCCATGAATCGGTTCCAAACATCGATGAGGTGTTTCAAAAATGTCACTCTGCTAAAATCATGACGACACTGGACTTGACAAATAGTTTTTGGCAAATACCATTGCACCCTGATTCGATGAAATACACAGCTTTCAGATACCGTGGTCGAGTATATGAATTTAAAGTCACGCCTTTCGGATTGAAGACAAGCACGGCGGCCTTATTACGGGGTTTAGATATTGTACTACAAGGCCTCGGAGACCACGTGATAAATTTCGTTGATGATTTGCTATGCTTTTCCTCCAGCTTTGAGGAACATATGAAACATCTAGATGAATTGCTAGAGAGATTAGAAAGTCACGGAATGACCATCAAATTAAAGAAGGCGAGATTCTTCCGCAAAGAAGTTGAATTTCTGGGACACATTTTAACCACCGAGGGTATAAAACCCCAGCCAGAAAAAATACAGGCTATTCATGATTTTCCAGCTCCGCGAAATTTAAAGCAATTAAGGGGTTTTCTCGGGCTAATAAATTATTATACAAAATTCACGAAAAATCATGCAGCAGAGACGATCCCTCTTTTAAAATTATTAAGAAAAGAAACAAAATGGAATTGGGGAGATGAAGAAAGAATCGCTTTTCAAAAAATCAAAGAATTATTCATGAATGACATCTTGCTTAAACATCCGGACCCAAATAAAGAATACATGTTACAAACCGACGCGAGTCATTATGCGTTGGGAGGCACTCTCGCCCAATATGATCATAATAACGAATTGTCAGTGGTCATGTTTGTTAGTAGGACGCTGAAAGGACCTGAGCTAGCGTACACCACTACAGAAAAAGAATTGCTCGCGATCGTATGGTCATTAAAGAAATTGAGAACGTATCTTTTTGGGGCGAAAATTCGAGTCATTACAGACCACCAAGCTATAACTTTCTTGAAAAATAGTCAATTGTTGAGTGAACGACTAACACGATGGATTTTGGCTATCCAGGATTATGATATAAAGTTTGAATATTGTCCTGGAGCACGAAATGTTGTCGCGGATGTTTTAAGTCGTGTAAATCCACCGGATACGGGGGGCAGACGGGGAAAAGAACTAATTATTAACACCATGCTTGCTACAAAATCTTCCCGAGAGTTAGAACAAATGATTAAGAATATGGGAGACTGGCAAACGAGGGATGAAAATCTCCGTCAAATAAAAGTTAAAGTTGAGAACCAAGAGAACCCTGAAAATAGTAAATTTGAAATAAACAATAACATTTTGTTGAAATCAAGTAAAATCATGCTACCAAAAAGAATATTCCGTCAATTAGTCTCAGAAACACATCAAATGTATGGCCATATTGGTGCCAAGAAAGTTTGGAAAATAATTCATGAAGATTTCGCTTATCCAAAAATGTATCACTTAGTAAGAAAAATCCTCGCTTGTTGTGATTCGTGTCAACGGAAGAAAGTCGCGAATCAGCACTCGTATGCCGCACAGCAAAATATCATTCCCGAGGGGCCAGGAGATATCGTGTCGATCGATTATTTTGGTCCCTTGCCACCCTCTCAAGGGGGAATGAAACACATCCTCGTCACAATAGATGCTTTCTCAAAATTCGTAGTACTATATCCTTTAAAAGCCGCAACTGCTCCAGCCACAATAAACAAAATTTTCAACCATTATATCCCTGAACATGGTAAACCAAGAAAGTTGCAGTTTGATCACGGGACTCAATTCACTTCTCGTCTTTGGTTACAAAAATTAGCGAGCGAGGGAATCCAACCTATCTTTTCATCCATTAGACATCCCCAGGGCAATATTGTTGAGAGGGTTAATCGAGAAATAGGCAGGTTTTTCCGAACATTTTTAGTCGAAAAACACACGGACTGGATTAAATGGGTAGCAGTCATTCAAGATTGCATGAACGAAACCTACCATGAGACAACCGAAATGACCCCAATAGAAATTCAAAAGAATGAAAAGCCGAAAAGAATCTGGAATAATTGGTTGAAGATAAAAAAAAATGATAACCTAACGAATGAACATGACGATCCGGTCGAAAGAAGACTCATGTTGGCGCGAAACAGAATCGAAAGAAAAGGGCGGCGAAGAGCCGAAAAATTTGACCGAAGCCATAAGTTAATTCAATTTCAAGTTGGCGATTTAGTCTTAGCGAAAGCTTGTAACGTGAGCGACCCTGTCAACAAAAAGATGGCAAAATTTTTCTCAATATACGAGGGCCCATATAAGATTAAAAAGCAAGTCGCCACAGCGACATTTATAATTGAAAACCCTGAAAATGGCGTGGAAAGGGGCATGTACCATACCGCGAATTTAAAAAAGTACGAAATTCAAATGGAAAATGAAAATGACAAATAGTGTCGCTACATTGGAACGTTGACATGAGAAAAATCAAAAAATTTCACGGGTTGGAAAGATTCTCGGGAAAGAACGGTCATGTTACCCTATATTCTCTACGGACTACTCTTGCAGTGACCGACTTCACACCTCAGAAAAAATTTTCGAGCAATTTGTCCCTTTAAACCAGAGCCACATGTATAGCAGACGTTCGCGAGCAAAAATTGAAGAAAAGTTAAGGAAATAAGGTAAACTCTCCACTTAAATCGTATTAAAACAATGAATTAAGTAGACGGAAAGGGTCTAAACGTAAAATTAAAATCATTCATAGAGAGACATGGACGTATCGACGCAAACAATCGACCCGGTCGAAAGGAAAAACTTTTCGATGCAGACAGGTGGTTGCGGAGAGTGGGAGGTGAGAGAAAAGGAAGAGGGATCGAAGGAGGTAGAGAGATTTCCGGCGGGATATAAGAAGATCGGGAAGGGACGGTCAATAAAACAGGCCACGGCGAGTCAGACCGCAGCGCCCAAAAACAAAGGGACGCAGGTATTTTTGTGGCGGCTCGTGCCCATCGAAATCGGTGAGGGAAAAAGATCTGACCCTAACAGGCTCAATGACTTCATCAAGGAGTCCCGATTCCGCCAAATTGTCGAGGAGTTTCGATTCCCCACTCTTCTCTCTCCGATTCGTGACGAACCCGGGGAGGAAAATTTCAAAGTACCTCTCACAACCGGGGAGTGGGCTTCCACTCGGAAAAAGAAGGCAATGGAAGAAAGGGAAATAGAACTAAGAAAAAGGAGAAGGGAAGCGGAGAATCCAGCCCTTTCACGGAGATCGGTGGGAGATGACCTGCAGTACCCATTACAAACAAAAATTGGTCAACAAAACGTCAAGAATCACCATTATCAGAGACCATCCGACCCGAGAGGGACACGAGGTGGAACTTTTCATCACTCCATATCAAATCAACCTAGGAGAGACCCTTGTAAAAAATCAATTGGCTCAATACGGTGAATACGACTACTGCCTTCTCGATGATATCCAATGTGCATCACCTGCGGAGATCCATTATCTTCTGGATGGGGAGCTTCCAGCATCATTCGATCCAGTGGCCACAGAAATTAGCCAACTCGAACATCTAGAGTTTCTGGACCTGGAGTTGGAACAGGAAAAAGAGGTTGAGCTTATGACCTAACTACTTCACCCACGAGCCCCTCAACATCGGCAAGGAGCTCATCAACACCTTCCAAGGCCACCGCCATCATCACCACCGTCGATCATCGCCCTGTCCTCCCATTGCCCCGACTTAGCATTGCGTTATTTACGATCCACGATTTTATGTTTTTTTTTTGAGAACAAAAACAAAATTTTCGAGTCTCAAATTTCCTTTTTTGTTCTGGGGGGCGTTGAGACGAACTAGATCATAGAGCGTACGGCCTTACCGACGGCAATGAGCGATATGCGTATCACTCAACGAGAGGCGCCAGCGTACGGGCTCGCTTATCGACCCGCACCACATAGATCACCAGAAGAACCAATTTTCATTAATTTCATTGAATAAATCATTTCTCGTCAACAACAAAAGACTGAATTGAATAAGAAATTTTGGTGCGAACTAACCAGTGGCAATGTCAGAGCAAATCAATTTTATAAAATAAGAAAAACTTATCAAACAATTTCAAAGCAATCAATTCAAATTTAAATAGTTTTCGCGCGTCACTGCGACTAAGGCTCGTAAGAGCCAATCAAAAAACTCCGCCAATAGGCGAATTTTTCAAATCTCCAATAAGAAAATTACTTAGTCTCCATTGGCGAGTATGAATTATTGCACAGGCGCAGTTCATTAAAACGAAATTTCACTATTGGTCGAAATTAAGCGACCAATAATAAAGCACACCGAGGATAAAATTAGCCAAACAGGAATTTTAGAGCAAACGAAGGTTCAAGATCTTAATAAGCGAGCGAATCAGAAATCTCACGAACCCGCCAAATTATTATGATTATTTCGCGTTGTTGTATCGGCCCAGTATAAAAAGGCATCGAGAACGAGTCTCGATAGCCAGTCTTGCCCTCATCACGCTTGACTCGCTTCCGCACGCCGATCTGAGACTGAGCAACTCAGATCCGCACACGCAATTCACCAGCCGATTCTGACTTCGCAACTCAGAATCCGCTTTGCAAAACGTAGATCACCACCGACTCAGTTTGGAAGGGCAGGCCCCATTCGGCTCCGTTTGGGTTCAAGATTTCCACTCTGGGGCACCGATCTGACCAGAAGGGCGGGGACAGTTCGATTTCGTTCTGGACCAAGATTTCTGCCAGATTACCCATCCTTCTCCTGCCAAGAGGGCGGTGACCGTTCGGCTCCGTTCGGTCACAAGATTCTTGGGGGAATCCTTCCTTCCATGCCAGGAGGGCGGGGGCAGTTCGGGTTCGTTCTGCCTTAAGATTCCTGGGTGGACTGAATTCCGGTTGACAGGTGCCAACGTTTAAGGCAAAAACTTAAGATCGACTTGACTTTTGTAAGAAATCAATTATTTAGTTTGCGAAATCGATCATTTAATTTGCGAAATCAATTATTTAATTTGCGAAATCAATTATTTAATTTGCGAAATCGATTATTTAATTTGCGACATCAATTATTTAGTTTGCGAAATCAATCATTTAATTTGCGAAATCAATTATTTAATTTGCGAAATCAATTATTTAATTTGCGAAATCAATTATTTAATTTGCGAAATCGATTATTTAATTTGCGACATCAATTATTTAGCTTGCGAAATCGATCATTTAATTTGCGAAATCAATTATTTAGTTTGCGAAATCAATTATTTAGTTTGCGAAATCAATAATTAATTTGCGAAATTGACTCTTTAATTTGCGAAAGTCAGCTCTTTAGTTTGCGAGATTGATTCCTTAATTTGGAAAAGCTAATTCTTTAATTTGCGAGATCTAATTCTTTACTTGCGGAATTTATCCGTAATTGCGAAAATTGCCGTTCTAAAGGCGAAATCAATCTTTAAAGGCGAGGTCAAGTCATCAGCGTGCGATCATATTTTTATAAAAGAAAAATACCAAAAGCAATAAGGACAAGTCCCCTTGCGCGAACCAAAATTCTCATTGTACACGACTCACAAACCACATTTTAAATAAACTTTTTGTTTCTTCACAGATCTTTCCTCTCACTTTTGTTTTTCTTTCATGCCTGCTCCTTTACTCTATAAGAAGCTCGAATCTACGCGTAACGGGGTGGTCTAACAGAAAAGAGTACCGTTACAGTATACGCGTTTTGACGTGAGTTAGTGGTAGTAGAGTTGTATCTCAACGCATTCTGATTGGCTCACTCCATCTGACAGACCACGTTTGAACTCCTAAACGTATCCACGGTCACACTCCATGAACGTAACCACGCTCACACTTCGTCAACGTATATATGTACAACCATCTGTCAGTTTTTGATAGCATCATGAACAAACGTAGTTTCGACATAACAAAGTGCGGTCTAAATTTAATTTTAAAAAATGTTTGTTGTTTAGTAGAATGCATAATATTTACTATTTTAGTAAAAATAGTGATGTGGTGTCATAATATTAAGAAAACCGGTCTTTTAGTGAATTAAACCGGTATAAAGCGGCCGCGCAAATATAGTCTGTGATCCGTGTGTTTTTGGGTGATGCAGATTTTATTATTTCGTTCGATTGGAAATAAGTATTAATTCCTTCAATTGAACCAGTGTGCGAGGGATATTGTCCAGTGTAAATATATCGTCAGTTATAACGTGGTTATATGTCATGTGTGTAATTAGATTATGTATACGAGTTCGTTTTGATAGTTGTGTGGTAACGAATCAGCCGGCGTTTGACGTTACGAAGGCGCGACAAATGTAACGAACGTTCGCATAGTTGGTAAATAATATAAACTTGATAAGTCGAATCAGTTAATCGAAAAGAGTTCTAAAAGTTCAAAGTTGTGAGGAAAAACGTGCGTCAACCTATAACCTCAAATTTTCTTTTTGATCTGAAATGACATGGTTGATGAATAATTAATAAAACAAAAACACACGGAACTGTTAGTATGATGTTAGAAACTTCAATTGAATAAATGTTTTCTAATTTATTTCTTCTGTCATCATTATTTTTGAATATTCCCATATTTTGCTTCCTATTCAGTTTGGCTCTGCTCTTTCCGATCCTTGTTTTGACTCCATCGGTTTGCAGCAGATCGATACATAATATTAATTGGTTGCCTAATATGTGTCCTATGATTTTCTACTATTTCTTCATGCTGATTGTGATAACGTGATTCAAGAGGTTTCCAGCTATGATCATCAAACGCACATTTTGTACATCAGATTCTCAAAACAGTTTCTGGTCTTGATATAAGTGTAGTTATTCTTTTTCCACCTGGTCTGTCGAGTAATAATTTTGAAACTTGTTCCAAAAAGTCTTTGGATGCTTTTTTTTCTGATAATATGAAAAGTCGTATCTTCGGAATGCGGTAGGCAAACACAAATTTTGACAACAATACTTATGAAATGACGTGTATGTTAAGTATTCCTATTCTACAAACTGCAAATGTGGAATTATTGGTGAAAAGATTCATTACGATAAGTCAACAGTTGCTCAGTTTTGGATGCGATTAAGTATAATACCTGCCAACATCATGGAAACCTACAGAATTTCTGAATGTTATGTGCGCTATGTCATTTTAATGTAACATCATGACTTTTAACAACTTTTCACTATAATACTATAGATTTGGATCATTGAAATACAGCAAAAATCTACAAACTATAAAATTGATATACTGTGCTATTCATTTTACTTTTTGACTCTCACTGTAACATAAACATAAAATGAAAAATTCACTACAAAAGTCTTCAGTTCCTCATTTATGGATGGATTTGAAATTGCTGTCTTTCAAACTTATTGCACAGATACATTGAATCGCAGCAGATACCTGCGAACTTTGAAATTTCTGTGGATAAATATGTGCTAAGTATCACTCCCTATCTTTGATTATGGTAATATGTAATGGAACTTGGTTGAGCAAGTTTTAAAGTGTTTCTTTTCAAATAGTATTGAAGTTTGTATTACTGCGGTATGGAGCGAATACCTTCAAACTTTCATATTTTTGTGTCGCAGCATTTGTGCCAAACATTCAAATTATTTACTCCAATCGTAGCATGTAATCTGGAAAATTCATCACAAAGGTCTTCAATTTTTCTGAATTTCTTAATTTTCATTTTTCTATTCTATTCTGAATTTTTACATTTCTGAATTCATTTCTAAATTCTCCTGAAATTGTTTTTCTCCAAAACCAATGAAGGTACCTTAAACGTTTTTGAATTCTGTTGCTCTGTTGAATTAAGTACGCTCAATTTTTTTTGCTTCTTTGAGTTCTGACATAATAAATGTTTCTGGGTGCCTTTTTTCGGCCACTGGCATACTTTGGAAATATATTTCATCGGGGGCACGTTTTGGATGACACGAAAATATCTAGATTCAGAATGCAACAGCGACATTTAAAAATGGACAATTCTGTTGGATTTGTTGTGTCTTGAATTTGATCAATCTTTCCTCTTTTCCTTTCTTTTTTCTAACTTTCTAACGTTATAAGCCGAAAATCATATCTCAGCCCGCAACACGTATTTCGGCATGCTCTTGGGTTGCCGATAAGCATAACATATTAAAGTATAAGGACAGAAATCGCCAAAGTCCAAGGATAGACCTGTGACGAAATATTTCCAGTACAATTTTGACGAAAAATAGATCTTTTTTCGTGAAAACCAACGTTATAAGCCGAAAATCATAAATAATTTATAGAAATTGAAACTAAATTCCTATAGTCATCTGAACATAAATAAGGAACTTTCGAGAAAAAAGACGTGATATCAAACCACAAAATTCTCCTAGGAAAAAAAAGGTTGGGACAAGTACATTGAAGGTCCCTCGTTTGCTGATAATTCCATCCATAAAAAAAACTTGAAAAAATTTTTTTTTTTTAATTGTAAAAAAAATTATTTTACAAAAAAAAATACAGAACAATTCGAAAAAAAATTTTCAAATCTTGAAAAAACATTATCTTTGAAAATAACTAATCTATATCTATTATTTAAAGTGTCAAAAGAATCAAATAACAAGTAAAAAATAAAAAACCGAAAAATCATGCTTGAAATCATTTTGGAAACCGATGCCTCATTCTTCTTATTTGATTCGAACAACTAAATCAATTGAAAAAATTCCATCTAATTTACGTGCAGCATTAAAATTTATGATATCAATCGGTGGACAAGTATTTTATTAGTAACTCCAAATTTTGACATTATTAAATTGTTCTAAGAAGCTTTTAAATCGAAAAAAATGACATGAAAGCTAGTCATTTGTTACTCTATGGTGGCAGAGACTTATAAGAAAATCGATTCTTCTCAGACTTTCAGAATCCTCTGGTATTATTCACAAAATTCGACGTCGATTGGATCGATACAAATTATGTTTAAATATGTGTTAAAAGTACTTGTCCGGCCCATCACTTTCCGTTTAAATTGTTTATCCAAATAAAAATCAGTGTTTGTCTAGAACTGATGAGTCACAAGTATTCATGCAGAGGGAATTGAGAGAATTATATTCAAGTAATTGTTGCTTAATTGCACTAATTTAATAAAAAACGGAAACAAATTGTTTCGCAATATACAAGGGATATTATTGTGCATCGATAAATGAAAAAAATTGTACATAATACATACGTTTTAGCTTCCAAAATAACTCTCCAGTTTATATTCAATAACGGCAATTTTTACTTCCCACTTATTCTTCCAGCGAACGAATTCCATTCGGAATAAGAACTAACTTATATTATTATTAAGAACATTAAATTAATAATGAATCGCACTTCAACAAATTTTTAACCAGATTATGCCGTGCAATTTCGTTTTCTTATGATTGATTTTTTATTGAATGAATAGTGATGGGCCGGACAAGTACTTTTAACACATATTTAAACATAATTTGTATCGATCCAATCGACGTCGAATTTTGTGAATAATACCAGAGGATCCTGAAAGTCTGAGAAGAATCGATTTTCTTATAAGTCTCTGCCACCATAGAGTAACAAATGACTAGCTTTCATCAAAAGACTCGGTAGAGTCTCGGGACAAGTACATTGACAGCCCTGTCGTCTGCTGGCCCGAGGCTCTCGCCGAGACTATACTTTCTCTGAATAAAACGATTCGCGGTGGTGGGGGTAAAATTGGGATGTGATTTTCTTTAATAGCGAAGCTCATGAGTTATGTACGGCTTTGAAAATTGAACTTTAAACTAATTAAGAAGTTCTCTGTCGAATGAGCCCAAAATCAGCATTCTCGGTGGCGTATTTGCTGAGAAAAAACTTTGCACGGGCTGAAGATTATGCAAAAGTTACTGAAACATCACGAGTTCGACGTATACGTTGTGACGTGACATTTTTGCCCCGCCACTCGTACGAATCGTGTCGACCAGTGGACCGGGTTTACGGCCCATTTTGACGCCGTTCGACTCGTCGGGTGTTGGTCGGAACGAGACTCATCGTCACGTAATTATAAGATTTATTTTTAAGAATCGCGTATAGTACCTTTCGAGCGACAATTTACTAAGTCTAATAACCGTTACCTTTTACCTCGGTGCAAGGAAGAGAGAGAAATTCTTGATTGTTTAATTTTGAGTTTGATGAAGTTTCCTTTTGACTATTCCGTTTGTTTTTTTTGAGAGATTTGGTGTTAACGTCACCACATTGGTCCCAGCGAGCATTAGTTATTTGACGATACTTTCCTGCTGTTCGAGCCGATCTCGCTCGCAAGAATCATCCCTCTCACGCCGTCTTCGAGTACCGAAGAACATTCTCGACCTGCGGGCGGTTGAAAGAGCACGCTGGCATAGGCCATTTATTGAACGCCGCCCGTGTCTTTCCCGCCGTAGCAACCCAGAGTTGCACCGCCCGCAATACCGTGAATTCGGGTGTCAAAGTCCGTGTGAACCGGCGCCTCGTCAGGTGGGGTCTGGGGGAGTTTTCTGGAGGCGAGGTGCTGTTCTTGCCTGGTGGCTTATCTTGTGGGCCCACCGCGACATCCGGAGTCGTGAGGGAGGCCTCCCCTCGTCCTTTCAGAGCTGCCCGCCGGATCCTCAAGAGGAGAGACACCCGGATCACGGTCATCTAGTCGAGAGGAGTGTTTCGAGTGAGCGGGAGAGGTGAGAGCAGCAGAAGGGTAATTATTGCGATATTGGGCAAAGAAGCGTAACGGGAATTATCCTCCGTACACGCTCCCTTGTTTTGAGTTTCCCGCGAAAGCGCGAGCAAAGACTCTGTACTCTAGTTCGCGCCTAGCGCGTGAGCGCCGTTGTGCATGGGCCTAGTGGTGGGGAGAACGCCGAATCTGGAGGACCGCTCGTACGCACTATCAGTCTTCTTCCGATCACCTCACCGGCGAGTCATCAATACCTCCCGATCATCGAGGTTCCTTTTGTCTTTCGGCGTGCGACGAGCGGGTTCCTCGGTAAGCCCTTTCTCTTTCTCCCGGAAGAATTAATGGAGTTAAGCATTTTGAGTTTCGGAATTTAGTTCCGGTTTATTTGGCGTTTCGGGGAACATGTGTGTCGAAGTTTCGAGCGAGATTGCGGCCGATACTTCCCGTGTTCCCAAATTTTATAGTTTTGCGGCTCAGCTCCACTAATCGATTCGATATTAATTTGGGTCCATTCAGTATAGTTTATTTGACGTAATCTTGTTGCGCATTAATTAATTAAGTTTGAGTTTTGTAATGTCGAATTTTGGTCGTACGCGCTGGAATATTCCACGCAGCTACGTTTCTCTCTCTCCCTGCACGCGTTGAGGCTCTAGCGAGCACGGTCGTTCGCGCGATGTTTTCGCCCTGTCTCTCTCGCACTTATTGTCGCGCGTCGTCTATACGGCGATTTATTCTGTCTTTTGTATTGCGTATTTTTCAGCCGTTCCTTTTGCGTTCGCAGTTATTTCTTTTTCTCTATTTCGTGACGATCGTATTATTTTGTGCCTCTCTATGGCGAATTACCTTACGGCACTCTTCCGTTACCTCTGTTACCGTTTCAAAGATTATCTTGTTATTAGCTTCTGTGATTTATTTTATCGTATAACGCCGCTATCTTCGTATTATTGTACTGATCGTTCGGGAATTTCGGTGGCACCTCGCGCTTAGCCGAAGTCGCTTCACTATTACCTTCGATTACCTTTCGTCGCGAATTATTTTAGGGTTACCTAGCGTCAATTACCTTGCCTATGTTGCTTATGACGCTCTCGCGAATTATTTAGGGTTACCTAGCGTCAATTACCTTGCCTATGTTACCTATGACGCTCTCGCGAATTACTTTCGGGTTACCTGGTGTCGATAACCTTTTACCTGAATTTACCTAAGGCACCGTTTGTTCTGGCGTTGGTTACCTTTTACCTGTTACCTAAGGCATCTGCTCGTCAGATCGCCGATTATCTTTTACCTACAATGCCAGAGCGTCGGTCGTCGATTACCTACGACACCCGCGAAATTGCGATGCGATTACCGATCACCTGAATTACCTGATGAATTCGAGTAAGCCACGCGCCGAAACCGCGTTGTCTTCCGATACGTATTGGCCATGCGATTCTAGCGAGCCGTAAATCGAATTTCCTTTTCCACTCTTATTTTATGTAGAATCCAATCTCGCGAGGATTCATCTTTTCTTGTACTTTTGTTTATTTGAATAAATTGTGAATCTTTTCTGAATCTTCTGTCTGTGTCGATTATTTGCTTTGCGTTGTGAATTGCTACTTTTCCTCAAGGATCCCCCCCTCTACCTTTTGTATCTCAGATGAGCTGAGTAGTCGGACCGTCCTCGGTCATTCGTTCCCCTCGCGTACTCTAAATTCTAGTTTTGCGTTGCGTTACGATCGCGAGAATCGACGAAAATAAAGTCGATTAATTCGACGGTACTTTGTACCTGGCGCCCAGTTCATTCTCGCAGCCGGAGAGTCATACGGGATGGAGCGGGTGAGCCGAGAAGGGACTGGATCGTACCCTTGCGGGGAAAATCTACGTTACAACGTATACGCGTTTTGACGTAGTTAGTGGTAGTAGAGTTGTGCCTCTACGCATTCTGATTGGCTCAACGATGTCGGCTCCTCCAGCTGCTAGGCCGACCGCGAGTGGGGCTCAAGAGTTAGAAGGCCTAAAACAGCGAACAGGCATTCTGTATATCTATATATGCGTTATACAGAATGCCAGTTCGCCATTTTAGGCCTTCTAACTTTTGAGTCTTACCCCGACCGCGCTCAGACTCCGTGAATATTATATATATATATATATAAACCATGTGTCAGTTTTCGATCATCGTATAAACAAACGGAGTTTTGACATTATGGAATACGTGTGGGATAAATAAAGAAAACTTTGGTCATCAAACGAAGTGCATAGTACTAAAACCTGTGGAATGCTAAACTAAACCGGTATAAAAGCAGTCGCGTAAATGTAGTCTGTGATCCGACGTGTGTAAAAAAGAATAAAATAAAAAAATACGCGGTGCATGTCGACGAAACTTTTTAAGATTTCATTAATTCTTTTTTTTAATTCTTTTATATCATTGTAAATAGGTTATATGATATCAATACATCGATACGCACATCCGAAACCACCCGAGACTTGTTTTCATACTCAACGTCATTTTGACAGGTGAGGTTATGATCCCCAAAGTGCTGTTGTGTGCGGACTCTAATTAATAAATGAAAATGGTTAGTGAAAAGTGGTTAATATTTATTTAGTTAAAACTTGTGGTATACTAAACCGGTATAAAAGCGACCGCGTAAATGTAAACTGTGATCTGTGTGTGCAAATAAAAAATATAAAAAATGCGCGATGCATATGTCAACGAAACTTTTCAAGATTTCATTGTTTCATTCGATTGGAAATAAGTGTCAACTGCGATAATCTTTCAATTAAACCAGAGTGCGCGGAATATTGTTCAGTGTAAATATATCGTCAGTTGCGTGATTATATATCATGTGTAATTATGTAGGTTATATATACGAGTTCCCTTTGATAACTGTGTGGTAACGAACCGGCTGGGGTTTGACGTTACGAAGTGCGGGACATATGTAACAAACGTTCGCATAGTTAGTGAATAATATAAATAAGGCAAATCAGTTTATCAAAAATAGGTCTGGAAGTTGTAAGAAAAAATGTTCGTCAACCTATAACGTCAAATTTTCTTTTTGCGATCTGAAATATTATGGTTGATATCTAATAAAACAAGAACACACGGAACTGTTAGTATATATAATGTGAGAAACTCCTATCGAATAAATGTTTTCTAATTTATTTTTTGTGTCATCATTATTTTTGAATATTCCCATATTTTGCTTCCTATTGAGTCTGGCTCTGCTCTTTCCGATCGTTGTTTTGACTCCATCGGCTTGCAGCGGATCGATACATATTATTAATTGGTTGCCTAATATGTGTGCTTTAATTTTCTACCATTTCTTCATGCTGATTGTGGTAACCTGATTCAAGTGGTTTCCGACTATGATCATTATTCGCACATTTTGTATATTAGATTCTCAAAACAGTTTCTGGTGTTGATATAAGTGTAGTTATACTCTTTCCACCTGGCCTGTCGAGTAATAAATTCTGAAACTTGTTCCAAAAAGTCTTTGGATGCTTTTTTTGCTGATAATATGAAAAGTTAAATCTTTGGAATGCGGTAGGCAAACACAAATTTTGACAACAATACTTATGAAATAACGTGTATGTTGAGTATTCCTATTCAGCAAACTGCATCATGGAAACCTATAGAATTTCTGAATGTTATGTGCGCTATGTCATTTTAATGTAACAATTCACTATAATACTATATATTTGAATCACTGACATACAGCAAAAATCTGCAAACTATAAAATTTATATACTGTGCCATACATTTTACTTTTTGACTCTCACCGTAACATAAATATGAAGTGAAAAATTCATTGGAAAAGTCTTTAGTTGCTCATTTATGGATGGATTTGAAATTGCTGTGTTCCAAACTAATTGCGCAGATACATTGAATCGCAGCAGATACCTGCGAACTTTGAAATTTCTGTGGATAAGTATATGTGCTAGTATCATCCCCTATCTTTGATTATAGTAATATGGAATGGAACTTTGTTCAGCAAGTTTTAAAGTGTTTCTTTTCAACTAGTATTGAAGTTTGTATTACTGCGGTATAGAGCGAATAACTTCAAACTCTGATATTTTTGTGTCACAGCATGTGTGCCAATCATTTTAATTTTTTACTCCAACCGTAACATATAATTTCAAAAATTCATCACAATAGTTTTCAGCTTTACTATTTAACTTAATTTTCCTTTTTCTAAATTCCATGCTAAATTTCTTAATTTCTAAATTTATTTCTAAATTATCCTGAAATGAAATGTTTTCCTCCACAACCAATGCAGGTACCTTAATCGTCTTTGATTTCCGTTGCTCTGTAGAATTAAGTACGCTCAGTTTTTTTTACTTCTTTGAATTCTGACATATCTAGAGTCGCGGCAGCGACTCTGAGACAAGTACATTTATAACAACAACATGACATGACGAGATGCTGCCAGAGACTCTTTACCGGGGCGATAGCGTTTTAAATGTTTCCGGGTGCCTTTTTTCTGCAACTATCAAACTGTAGATAATTGGATCTCCGCGGCCACTTGCACACTTTGGAAATATATTTCATCGAGGGCACGTTTTGGATGACACGAAAATGTCTAGATTCAGAATGCAAAAACGACATTTAAAAATGGCCAATTCTGTTGGATTCGTTGTGTCTTGAATTTGATCTATCTTTCCTCTTTTCCTTTCTTTTCACTAACGTTATAAGCCGGAAATCATATCTCAGCCCGCAACACGCATTGATACATGCTCTTGAGTTTCCAATGGACAAAACATATTAGAAGACAAGGAGAAAAATCACCAAAGTCCAAGAACAAACCTCTATCGAAATATTTCCAGTACAATTTTGACGAAATTTAGGTCTTATTTCGTAGAAACCAACGTTATAAGCCGAAAATCATATCACGACCTATAACCTGCTTTTCACCGTGCTCTTTGGTTCCTAATTGACAAAACATATTAGTGTACAAGGAAAAAAATCGCCAAAGTCCAAGAACAAACCTGTGACGAAATATTTCCAGTCCAATTTTTACGAAAAATAAGTCTTTTTTAGTGGAACCCAACGTTATAAGCCGAAAATCGTATCTCGGCCTCCAACCCGAATAAGGGATGCACAATAACATCCCTTGTATAGTACAGGACAATTCGTTTCCATTCTTATTCAATTAGTGCAATTAAGGGAATATTACTTGAAGATAACTCTCTAAATTCGCTCTGCATAAATATTTGTGCTCGATCAGTTCTAGAGAAGCCCTGATTTTTATTTGAATAAACAATTTTAATGGAAAGTGACGGGCCGGACAAGTACTTTTAACTCATATTTAAACATAATTTCTATCGATCCAATCGACGTCGAATATTGTGAATAATATCAGTAGCTCCTGAAAGTCTGAAAAAAATCGATTGTCTCTGCCACCATAGAGTAAGAAATGACTAGCTTGCATGTGTTTTTTTGGATTTAAAAGCTTCTTAAAACAGTTCCATAATGTTGAAATTTGGAGTTACTCATAAATTACTTGTCCTTCGATTGATATCATAAATTTTAGTGCTGCACGTAACTCAAATGTTAACTTTTTTCAATTTATTAGAAAATACTTGGCCTCGAATTGATATAATAAATTTTAATGCTGCACGCAAATTAGATGGATTTTTTTAAAATTGATTTAGCCCTTCGAATCAAATAAGAAGAATGAGGCATCGGTTTCCAAAATGATTTCAAGCGCGATTTTTCGGTTTTTATTTTTTACATGTTATTTGATTCTTTTAACACTTTAAAAAATAGATACAGTTCAGTTTTTTTTAAAGATAATGCTTTTTCAAGATTTGTGAAATTTTTCTCGAATTGTTCTGTTTTTTTTTATAAAATAATTTTTTTGCCCATTTTTTATAAAAATTTTGTTTTAAAGTTTTTTTCATGGATGGAATTATCAGCAAACGAGGGATCATCAATGTACTTGTCCCAACCTTTTTTTTCCTAGGGTGTTGGTTTCCGCGACAAAAGATCTATTTTTCGTCAAAATTGTACTGAAAATATTTCGTCACCTGTCTGTCCTTGGCCTTTGGCGATTTTTTCCAAGTCTTCATACCAAGAAAGAACTGATGTAAAGATTTCCTTAATAGAACAGATTTTATTTATCTCTTTTCTTCAAAATTCAAATGAAAGATAGATCAAATTCAAGACACGAAAAATCCAACAGATTTGCCCACTTTAAATGTCGCTTTTGCATTCTGAATCTAGAGATTTCATTTTATCCAAAACGTGCCCTCAAGAAATATATTTCCAAAGTTTGCAAGTGGCCGCTGAGGTCCAATTATCCACAGTTTGATAGTTGCTGAAAAAAAGTACCCGAAAACTTCTAACATTTATTATGCCAGAACTCAAAGCAGCAAAAAAAACTAAGCGAACTTAATTCAACAGAGCAACAGAATTCAAAGACGTTTAAGGTACCTGCATTGGTTTTGGAGGAAAACCATTTCAGGACAATTCAGACATGAATTTAGAAATTCGAAAACTCACAATGGAGTAGAAAAAGGAAAATTGAAGTATTTAGAAAAGCGGAAGACTTTTGTGATGAATTTTCTAGATTACATGATACGGTTGGAGTAAATGATTTGAATGATTGGCACACATGCTCCAACACAGAAATATCAAAGTTTGGAAGTATTCGCTGTATATCAGTCATACAAACTTCAATACTATTTGAAAAGGATCACTTATAAACTTGCCGAACTAAGTTCCATTACATATTACCATAATCAAAGATAAGGGGTGATCCGTTGCATATATATTTATCCACAGAAATTTCAGAGTTCGCAGGTATCTGCTGCGTTTCAATGTATCTGCGCAATGAGCTTCGAAGACAGCAATTTCAAATCTATCCATAAATGAGCAACAGTAGACTTTTATAATCAATTTTGTACTTCATATAGATGTTACAGTTAGAGTCAATATGTAAAATGAATGGCACAGTATTTAAATTGTATAGTTTGCAGATTTTTGCAGTATTTTAATGATCCGAATCTACAGCATTATAATGAAAAGTTGTCAAAAGTCATGATGTTACATTAAAATGACATAGCGCACATTGCATTCAGCAATTCTGTAAGTTTCTGGGGATGTTGGTAGGCATCATATTTGATCGCATCCAAAACTGAGCAACAGTAGACTTATCGGAATGAATTTTTTTTATAATAATTCCATATTTATAGTTTGCAAAGTGGAAATACTCAACATACATGTCATTCTATAAGTTTTGTTATCAAAATTTGTGTTTGCATACCGCATTCCTAAGATACGACTTTTCATATCATTAGCAAAAAAAGCATCCAAAGGCTTTCAGGAAAAGTTTCCAAATTTATCACTCGACAGACCTAATGGGAAAAGAATAACTACACACTATACCAAGACCAGATTTTTTTTTGAAAATCTGATTTACAAAAAGTGCAATTCAAGATCATAGTTAGAAACCTCTCGAATCATGTTACCACAATCATCATGAAGGAGTAGAAAATCATAGAACACATATTAGGGAACGAATTAATAATATGAATCGATCCGCTGCAAACTGAGCGGGTGAAAACAAGGATCGGAGAGGGCAGAGCCAAACTGAATATCAAGCAAAATATGGGGATGGTTAAAAATAATGACGACACAAGAAATAAATTAGAAAACATTTATTCAATTGACGTTTCTAATATCATTCTAACAGTTGCGTGTATTTTTGTTCTATTTATTCGTATATATAACCTATGTACTGTGACGGTTTTTTATTTTTGACCGTCACTAAAGCATAGAGTATCGGAAGGAGAGCGCTCCCATAGCTCCTGCTCGATACTTCGGCCACACGATTATCTCACAGGGCTTGCTTAGGGCGATAGTTTTGTTAATATTTTATTAATTTGCGTCTTGGAATACATTTTTTTCATGTGAGTGATCCCGGGAAAGATAGAGAGAGAGAGAGAGAGAAAGGACTTCGCATTCTGTTGTTGATACAAGGACGAGGCAACGGAAATCTCACGGAAGGCTCGAGAATATTCGAGTTGGAAAATATTCGTTTGGCATCGAGGACTTGGTTGTTTTTCCATCGTTACGCCAGGGCCGTCGTACCCGCCGGATTCTCCCGTCGACAATCATCGAACGGCGATCATCGCATCATTCTCGCGAGGTCCCGTAAATTATGCGAACTCCACGGTCCGTTTTCTTGCGTAAAAATATAATGGTCGAGCTAGGGATAAAATGCATTGACATCGTGTGTAGCATTTCCCGATTTTCAAACTCATTCTGGGGCCCTGTCTAACGCTCGGACCAATTTTGTAATTGCGCCGGACCTGTCAATAATTTTCGGGAGTATTCGAAATTAGGAGAGGGGCGGGAGACAAAATCCTCGTTACGCGTAACGTTCTGGTTCTCGAGGAGATTCTCGTGAAGTATCGAGCAGAGAGGACGTGTCGCGAAAATGGGAAGAAACACCGTGAGTTCCTTCCTTTTCACTTTCTGGTTTGGTTGGTGGGCCCTCGAACATCTTTCCCGGGTCATATTTTTCGTGATCGTGCATAATTAAAAGAATTACCGTCCTTCTCTTGTGTTGAGAGAAATTTGGTCACGATGACGACTCTGTCACGTGTTTCTTTGTCGGCTCTTTCGATTTTTGTTCCCGCGGTCGCCCGTTTAGCGTTTCGCGTTAATTAAAGTAAAATTTTGTGTCGAAGAGTAATCGTGGCCGTACTCGAGATCTCCAATTTTCGTGTTTCCTGTTTCCAAGTTTCGCGTTTGGTAAATAATTGTTCCCGATTGACGTAAGTTGTTTCCCGGGCTGAAGGGTCGCGAAGTTGTGTAATTGCGTGTGTGTGTGAGTGACTGGGTCGGGATGATTTGACGCGAACAACGTTCGATAGCTCGACCGAGTAACCGAATATCGGGGGCTCGGTATTGCGAATAAAACATCGACAATTTCGTTTTCATCTTAAAATTTATTTTCTCGACCGTGAGTAGATCCACGGAGAGAATAAATTCCAGCTCGGTTTAGATTGTAGAGAATGTAGGATCCCGACCAATTTTGTGTGTGAGCGTGCGAGAATTTTGAGTGTGTGAGTTCGCGATTCTTCCCCCGTGGTTCAGTAGAGACGCGTGATCGTTATATTTTCGTTATCCCGCATTAATTCTTTCGGTAAATTAAATTTGGGTAAATTCTTTTCTTGAGCGAAATAATGTAAATTTGTTTGCGACTGGAACTTATCCCGAGCGTGTGTATTTCCTTTATCATTTTCCTTATATTTTTCGACTTTAAGATTAAATTTGTTATTATTATTTCCAAACGTAATTTTTGTGTTTTAATTATTCTCGAGGTCACCCCGCCCATCCCGCTGATCGCAAGCTGGTCAACTTTACGTCTCTCTCTCTTTGCCGTCGAGTCGCTTTGCGACTGGCGCCCAACTTTAAAATTTCCATCTTAGATTTTGTTTAAAATCGATGGGAAAGAGTGCCAGACTTTTGTGGCATTTTTCGGGGCTTGGAAAAATCCGTCACAGTACACATGATATATAACCACGCCACTGACAATATATTCGCACTGGACAATATTTCTCGTACTCTGGTTTAATTGAAGGATTATTTCAGTTCACACTTATTTCCAATCGAACGAAATAATGAAATCTTGAAAAGTTTCGTTGACATATATGCATCGCGCATTTTTTATATTCTTTTTCACACACACATCACAGACTAAATTTACGCGGCCGCTTTGATAACGGTTTAATATATGACAAATAACAAAATAAATAGTAATATGCACTTCTTTAGATGACGAAAATTATTTTTTTATTGATCCCGTACGCACTTTGTAATGGCGAAACTCTGTTCATACGATCAAAAACTGACACATGGTTTGTACATAAATATATGTATAACTTCAAAGTTGAACATTATGGAATTGTTCTAAGATGCTTTTAAATCCAAAAATATCATATGCAAGCTATTCATTTCTTGCTCTATGGTGGCAGAGACTTATAAGAAAATCGATTCTTTTCAGACTTTCAGGAGCTTCTGATATTATTCACAATATTCGATGTCGATTGGATCGTTACAAATTATGTTTAAATATGAGTTAAAAGTACTTGTCCGGCCCATCACTATCTATTGAAATAAAAATCAATCATAAAAAAACGAAATTGTACGGCAGAATCCGGTTAAAAATGTATTGAAATGCGATTTATTATTAGTTTAATGTTCTTAATAATAGTATAGGTTAGTTATACCGAATGAAATTCGTTCGCTGGAAGAAGTGAGAAGTAAAAATTGCCGTCATTCCAATACAAACTGGGGAGTTATTTTTGTAAACTTGAACATATTTAATGTGCATAATGTTTTTTATTTATCGATGCACAAATACATCCCTTGTATAGTACAGGACAATTCGTTTCCATTCTTATTAAATTAGTGCACTTGAGGGAAAATTACTTGAAGATAACTCTCTAAATTCCCTCTGCATGAATATTTGTGCTCCATCAGTTCTAGAAAAGCCCTGATTTTTATTTGAATAAACAATTTTAATGGAAAGTGATGGGCCGGACAAGTACTTTTAACTCATATTTAAACATAATTTGTAACGATCCAATCGACGTCGAATATTGTGAATAATATCAGAAGCTCCTGAAAGTCTGAAAAGAATCGATTTTCTTATAAGTCTCTGCCACCATAGAGCAAGAAATGAATAGCTTGCATATGATATTTTTGGATTTAAAAGCTTCTTAGAACAATTCCATAATGTTCAACTTTGAAGTTACTAATAAAATACTTGTCCACCCATTGATATCACAAATTTTAGTGCTGCACGTAATTCAAGTGGTAACTTATTTCAATTCATTAGAAAATACTTGGCCTCGAATTGATATAATAAATTTTTATGCTGCACGTAAATAAAATGAATTTTTTTTCAATTGATTTAGCTGTTCGAATCAAATAAGAAGAAAGAGGCATCGGTTCCTAAGTTTTTTTTATGGATGGAATTATCAGCAAACACGACACCATCAATGTAATTGTCCCAACCTTTTTTTCCCTAGGGGAAGTTTATGGTTTAATATCACGTCTTTTTTCTCGAAAGTTCCTTATTTATGTTTTGACGACTATATAATTTTAATTTTAATTTCTATGAATTATTTACTATTTAATGCTTGTAACATTGGTTTCCACGAAAAAAGACCTATTTTTCAACAAAATTGTACTGGAAATATTTCGTCACAGGTCTATCCTTGGACTTTGGCGATTTTTTTCCTTGTACTCTAATATGTTTTGTCAATTAGGAACCCAAGAGCATAGTGGAAAGCAGGTTGGAAGCCGAGATATGATTTTGGCTTGTATCATCTGATTCGTCGAAAAAAGACTGATACCGCACAATCAGTATACTAGTGAAGAGTATTATACACGAATGCTGTAGGATTGTAATATATTTGATATTTTCTTACGGTTCGAAATCATTTTCGTTGTGTGACTTAAGAAGTTTTGTTTACATTCTTTGTGGTGTAATAAGAAAACGGGCGATCATCAATGTAATTGTCCAAATTTTTTTTCTCCGAGTGAGGATTTTTACGGCTTGATATCAAATCTTTTTTCTATGGCAGTTCTAAACGACAAAAAATATTCTTAAATAAGATTTTCTAAAGTTAACCAATGTTTCTATTGTGATATTTTAAAATAAGTTCTCCAATGATTTTCTTTAAGTTTTGTACAATTTATAACAGTTTGATATTCTTCGAATGTTTCAAGTGATACCCTCAATGTTTCAACTATTTCGAATGTGTCCATAATTTTGTGGGATTAAAATCATAACATAGAAAAAAGATTCAGAACCAGGAAAAAAATTCTATAGAAATAATAAACGAAAAATTGAAAAGTTCAAAAAAATTCAACAAAAATAAAAAACAATCGAAAAAATTCTGTAAAGAAAAATAAAAAATTTTCAAAAAAATTCATAAATATTGGACAAATTGAAAAATGTACTATCCAAGTTGCATGCAGTATAAAAATGTATGATATCAGTTGGAGGCCAAGTTTTTATTGATAATTTGGAATATTTATCGAACAAATCGGAAACTTTAATTGAAATTCATGATAATTATTTTCAAGAAAAAAATTAATGAAAAAAAGTCATAACGGAAGTTACGTGCAGTACTAAAATGAATTATATCAATTCGAGGTCAAGTATTTATCAGTTATTCGAAATATAATCTCCGGCGACAAATGAGCGTTGAGAATCCTTGTCGGGCTCACAACGTTTTATCAAAATTACTAAAAAATTAATGGAAATAAAATCATTAAAAATTCACATGAAAGTCATTCGTTACTTCAACAAGGTACACACTTTAAAGAATCGATACCCCTCCGACTTTCAGGATCCCCTGGTATTATTCACAACATTCAACTTCGATTGGATCGGTACAAATTATGTTCAAATATGTCTTAAACGTACTTGTCCGGCCCATCAATTTTATTCAAATTGCTCATTCGAAAACAAATCAAAAACGAAGTTAATGCATGTGTTAATATTAAGGAACAGTAATTCCCGAGAAAATAATTTTCCTTCGTATCGCTCTTGTCAAAATGAAACGAAAATGAAAGATAAAGTTGATTAATCTATTTATATCATATAAAGTCAGAATTCACAACAAAATAATTTTTCTCCAAATTCCAGGAATCCACGTGTCGTACTCGACTAGTGGTATTTATAAAAATGTGTACGTGACTATAGAAAAAAAACATTGCATGGCTGAGTAGGTTCGAAAATTTCTAGTAATGGGCCTGATTATTTCTCATTTTCATTGGTTCTTACCGAATGGTATGTGTTCACTGAAGAAAATGAGAAGTGGATATTGCTATACGAACTTGCGAACAATCAAGTTCAAATTACTTGGAGATATTATTTTTATTTCTATCCATTTTATTATATTTGTCATTATAGAACAGCCCTGATTTGTTTTCGAATGAGCAATTTGAATAAAAAGTGATGGGCCGGACAAGTACGATTAAGACGTATTTGAACATAATTTGTACCGATCCAATCGAAGTTGAATGTTGTGAATAATACCAGGGGATCCTGAAAGTCGGAGGGGTATCGATTCTTTAAAGTGTGTACCTTGTTGAAGTAACGAATGACTTTCATGTGAATTTTTAATGATTTTATTTCCATTAATTTTTTAGTAATTTTGATAAAACGTTGTGAGCCCGACAAGGATTCTCAACGCTCATTTGTCGCCGGAGATTATATTTCGAATAACTGATAAATACTTGACCTCGAATTGATATAATTCATTTTAGTACTGCACGTAACTTCATTTATAACTTTTTTTCATTAACTTTTTTCTTGAAAATAATTATCATGAATTTCAATTAAAGTTTCCGATTTGTTCGATAAATATTCCAAATTATCAATAAAAACTTGGCCTCCAACTGATATCATACATTTTTATACTGCATGCAAATTGGATAGTACATTTTTCAATTTGTCCAATATTTATGAATTTTTTTGAAAATTTTTTATTTTTCTTTACAGAATTTTTTCGATTGTTTTTTATTTTTGTTGAATTTTTTTGAACTTTTCAATTTTTCGTTTATTATTTCTATAGAATTTTTTTCCTGGTTCTGAATCTTTTTTCTATGTCATCCAGAAACAAGAGACCATCAATGTACTTGTCCCAACCTTTTTTTCCCTAGGGGAAGTTTATGGTTTGATATCACGCCTTTTTTCTCAAAAGTTCCTCATTTATGTTATGACGGTTATAGGATTTTAGTATAAATTTCTATGAATTAATTGCTTAGTACATTTTTATAGATTCCATTCTCATACGAACATTTTTTATGGGGTAATCTTTTTCATGAAATTATCAGCAAATAAGGGACCATCAATGTACTTTTCCCAATCTTATTTTCCCTGGGTATGATGTTTGGCTTATAAAGTTGGTTTCCACCATAAAAGACCAATTTTTCGTAAAAATTGTAGTGAAAATTTTTCGTCACAAGTCTGCCCTTGAACTTTGGCGATTTTTTTCCTTATACTCTAATATGTTATGCCTATTAGGAACTCAACAGCATGGAGGAATCCGGGATGAGGCCCGAGAAATGAATTTCGGTTTATAATGTTGGTTTCCACGTAAAAGACCAATTTTTCTTCAAAATTGTACTGAAAATATTTCGGCACTGGTTTGGTCTTGGACTTTGGTGATTTTTCTCCTTGTCTTCTGATATGTTTTGTCTATTGGGAATCCAAGAGCAATAAGAAATGCGTGTTGTGGGCCATAATATGATTTTCGGCTTATAACGTTGGTTTCCACGAAATAAGATCTATTTTTCGTCAAAATTATACTGGAAATATTTCGTCACAGGTCTGTCTTTGGACTTTGGCGATTTTTTTCCGTGTACTCTAATATGTTTCGTCTATTCGGAACCCAAGAGCATGGAGAAAAGTGTGTTGCGGGCCGAGATATGATTTTCGGCTTATAACGTTGGTTTCCACGAAAAACAACAAATTTCTCGTCAACATTGTACAGAAAATATTCCGTCACAGGTCTGTCCATGGAGTTGGGCTATTTTTTTTCTTCTACTCTAATATGGTATGCTTATTGGGAACCCAAGAGAATGGTAGAAAGCGGGTTGGGGGCCGAGATATGATTTTCAGCTTATAACGTTGGTTTCCACGAAAAAGGACCTATTGTTCGTGAAAATTGTACTGGAAATATTTCGGCACTGGTTTCTTCTTCCACGTTGGTGATTTTCCCCCTTATCTTCTAATATGTTTTGTGTAATAGGAACCCAAGAGAGTGAAGAAATGCGTCTCGTGGGCTGTAATATGATTTTCGGCTTATAACGTTGGTTTCCGCGACAAAAGATCTATTTTTCGTCAAAATTGTACTGGAAATATTTCGGCACTGGTTTCTTCTTCCACGTTGGTGATTTTCCCCCTTATCTTCTAATATGTTTTGTGTAATAGGAACCCAAGAGAGTGAAGAAATGCGTCTCGTGGGCTGTAATATGATTTTCGGCTTATAACGTTGGTTTCCGCGACAAAAGATCTATTTTTCGTCAAAATTGTACTGGAAATATTTCGTCACCTGTCTGTCCTTGGCCTTTGGCGATTTTTTCCAAGTCTTCATACCAAGAAAGAACTGATGTAAAGATTTCCTTAATAGAACAGATTTTATTTATCCCTTTTCTTCAAAATTCAAATGAAAGATAGATCAAATTCATAACACGAAAATTCCAACAGATTTGCCCACTTTAAATGTCGCTTTTGCATTCTGAATCTAGAGATTTCATTTCATCCAAAACGTGCCCTCAAGAAATATATTTCCAAAGTTTGCAAGTGGCCGCTGAGGTCCAATTATCCACAGTTTAATAGTTGCTGAAAAAAAGTACCCGAAAACTTCTAACATTTATTATGCCAGAACTCAAAGCAGCAAAAAAAACTAAGCGAACTTAATTCAACAGAGCAACAGAATTCAAAGACGTTTAAGGTACCTGCATTGGTTTTGGAGGAAAACCATTTCAGGACAATTCAGACATGAATTTAGAAATTCGAAAACTCACAATGGAGTAGAAAAAGGAAAATTGAAGTATTTAGAAAAGCGGAAGACTTTTGTGATGAATTTTCTAGATTACATGATACGGTTGGAGTAAATGATTTGAATGATTGGCACACATGCTCCAACACAGAAATATCAAAGTTTGGAAGTATTCGCTGTATATCAGTCATACAAACTTGAATACTATTTGAAAAGGAACACTTAAAAACTTGCATTTACCTTACATATTACCATAATCAAAGATAAGGGGTGATCCGTTGCATATATATTTATCCACAGAAATTTCAAAGTTCGCAGGTATCTGCTGCGGTTCAATGTATCTGCGCAATGAGCTTCGAAGACAGCAATTTCAAATCTATCCATAAATGAGCAACTGAAGACTTTTATAATCAATTATTTACTTCATATAGATGTTACAGTTAGAGTCAAAATGTAAAATGAATGGCACAGTATTTAAATTGTATAGTTTGCAGATGTTTGCAGTATATTAATGATCCGAATCTACAGCGTTATAATGAAAAGTTGTCAAAAGTCATGATGTTACATTAAAATGACATAGCGCACATTGCATTCAGCAATTCTGTAAGTTTCTGGGGATGTTGGTAGGCATCATATTTGATCGCATCCAAAACTGAGCAACAGTACACTTATCGGAATGAATTTTTTTTATAATAATTCCATATTTGTAGTTTGCAAAGTGGAAATACTCAACATACATGTCATTCTATAAGTTTTGTTATCAAAATTTGTGTTTGCATACCGCATTCCTAAGATACGACTTTTCATATCATCAGCAAAAAAAGCATCCAAAGGCTTTCTGGAAAAGTTTCCAAATTTATCACTCGTCAGACCTAATGGGAAAAGAATAACTACACACTATACCAAGACCAGATGTTTTTTTGAAAATCTGATTTACAAAATGTGTAATTCAAGATCATGGTTAGAAACCTCTCGAATCATGTTACCACAATCATCATGAAGGAGTAGAAAATCATAGGACACATATTAGGGAACGAATTAATAATATGAATCGATCCGCTGCAAACTGATGGGGTGAAAACAAGGATCGGAGAGGGCAGAGCCAAACTGAATATCAAGCAAAATATGGGGATGTTTAAAAATAATGATGACACAAGAAATAAATTAGAAAACATTTATTCAATTAAAGTTTCTAATATCATTCTAACAGTTACGTGTATTTTTGTTCTATTTATTCGTATATATAACCTATGTACACATGATATATAACCACGCCACTGACAATATATTCGCACTGGACAATATTTCTCGTATTCTGGTTTAATTGAAGGATTATTTCAGTTAACACTTATTTCCAATCGAACGAAATGATGAAATCTTGAGAAGTTTCGTTGACATATGCATCGCGCATTTTTTATATTCTTTTTCACACACACATCACAGACTACATTTACGCGGCCACTTTGATACCGGTTTAATATATCACAAATAACAAAATAAATAGTAATATGCACTTCTTTAGATGACGAAAATTATTTTTTTTATTGATCCCGCACGCACTTCGTAATGTCGAAACTCTGTTTATACGATCAAAAACTGACACATGGTTTGTACATATTATATGTATATCGATCGAATTTATGACTGCTGTTACCAGCTGTGCTGGGCCGTGTGCTACGTTCTGAAGTTGACGTCAGATTTCCAATCATCAACAACTAATTTCAACAACCAATCACAACGTCTAAAAATGGATGTCGTCAGATCCAACCAATCAGAAACTCGAGAGCATCAAAGTGCCTTTGATTGTGTTGTAAATACAGACGCATGAATTCTTGAATGTGTTGGTAACTTTTGCATAATCTTGAGCCTGTGCAAAGTTTTTTCTCAGCAATTACGCCACCGATCATGCTGATTGTGGGTGGAATCGAAAGAGAATTTATTAATTAATCTCCAGTTCAATTTTCAAAGCCTCAGATGACTCAGGAGTTTGGTAATTGAACAAAATGACATGCCAATTTTACCCCCACCACCGCGAATCGTTTTATTCAGAGAAAAGATAGTCTCGGCGAGCTCGGGCCAGCAGACGACAGGGCTGTCAATGTACTTGTCCCGAGACTCTACCGAGTCTCTTGATTCCGTAAGGTTTTTCAATATTTTGTATCATTGTGGAATTTTCCCCCGTCATTTATAAATTTTGTTTTCAATAGTTTTGATGAAATCATTGTGAATAAAGAAAATATGAAGATTTTTCAATGAAATGAATTTTTTGATTGATTTTCTTTAAAATTGGATAGAAGGAGAAAGAAAAAAATATATACAATGTTCACCAAGTCCACCAGAATTCGCCATTTTCACATATGTTTATTGAATTCTAATGCTACCAATTTTTATTTCATTAAAAAACGTATTTCCAAGGACTTTTTGAAGCAATCTTTTTCATTCGTATTATCATACCCAGAGATAAAAGTTGACACACCCACGTCGATGCACAAAATTTTTAAACTCTGCATGTAGCCACCAAGGTTCAACCGGACAAAAGATAAACTATGAAGTGCGTCAAGACCAACAGAATTGCTTATTTATTAATATGTCCATTGCATTTTGAAAACATAACTTCTTATGTCATTCATAAATAGGCCATCGCTGACTTCTTGTATCATTTATCATTATTTTGAGTTATTTATTACTAGTAATCCATATCGTAATTCTATAATTATTCTACAATTTTTATTAATTGTAAGTATCCATATTTCATAATCAAAAATAGGAAGTGCTAATACCTAGTGTGCATGTCAATACACAGAATTTTCAAAGTTTGCAAGTATCCGCTGCAATTTATTCATCTAAATTTTGATACAGAAAGAAAAAATTGCCACCGATTCATAAAATTCATTATGCCAAAACTAAAAGGATAAAAGACAGCGCACTTCAAAGTGAACAGAACTCAAAATTGTTTCATGTATCTTCGTTTATATATTGCAGTCGGAACCAAAAAGTGAAAAGATTGCCACACCAACGCTTCACATATCAAATTCATAGATATTTGCTGCATACCAGTAATACAAACTTTGGTGCTATGGGGCAAACCACTTCAAAATTCCATGAACCACATTCTTGAAACTTATTATGTCACATTCAAGAAAAAATTGACAGATACGCTGCATGTTGAAACAAGCAAAATGCTGTATTTCTGTATGTCTCCATGGTTATACGCAGACAAAATATTTGATCACATCCAAAAATTATCAGACGTAGACTTACACACATGAATTTTTCAACCCATGATGCCAATCGCAAACATGGTCTGGAAATACTCAACATACATGTCGCTTCATGACTTTGTCGCACTTTAGAGGTGTTCATTGCATTTCGAAGATACGAATTTTGATATCATGAAAATTAACCACCCAATGACTTATTGAAATAAATTTCCAAACTCATTATGCAATAACTCAAGTGAATATATCTATGCACTTACATGGCCTAAAGATTTTTCTAAAACTCGGGTGTATAAACAAGCAATCATGAAAACTTTTTGTTATGAATTTTCCAATTTATTGAAATCAATATGAGGGAATAGAAATACGAAAGTCACTCGAATTAAATTGGTATGGATATACTGTAAGCTAAGGAGGTGGGAAAATTAAAGGGGCCGGTGAACACAGCCAAACGAAATGAAAGAAAATATGACAACAATACAATGAATTAGACACTTACTTGACCAAAGTTTTTCAAACTTTATTTGCATTCATTTACATACAATCACGCAAATTTTTACTATAATGTAATTACACAACATAAATTTTCTGTTTGGAAAGAACGTTTGAAAGGTTATAATGAGTGAAAGTTCTTTTTTCTCACATAACTCCCGTTAAAAATGTTTAAAGAACCAGAACCAGGATTGCAACAAAATTATGTCATAAATAAACGTAAAATCAAAGAATTTGTACAAGGAGAAATTTCCTAATACTAATATATGTCCTATATAACAAATACTCGCGAACCGATTGCGATGAGGGTAAACTAACCCACGTGGTTTTCACAAAACTTACATAACATTTTTTTTATAGTCATATAAGAATTTTGAATACAGCTCGCACTGTTTCTCCGAAATTTTATCATTTAGATCGCTGTTGCTATTAATTTGATCATGCCATCAAAAACTGACAGATGGTTGAACAATGTATCACGCCAAAGTCACTATATATCTGGTTATCGTAATACACTGCATGTATGACACCACATACCACTACTTTGAATAAAATAAATACATATTGAACACTTGATTAGATGAAAAATATTTTTTTTTCACGCCGCACTTCGTAATGTCGGAATTCCGATTATTATAACATCAAAAGCTGACAGCTGACTGATGGAATTGTATACATAGGTATATATTCATAAACTTTATTCCGCTGGAACGGTACAGCGAGTATCCTGACCAATCACAACTCATTATTTCTGTAGCCGGGATCCCGGGACTCAAGCTTCCATAGAAATGGGTTATAGCTGGCATCAAGAGGCCTTTGATGGTGTTCTGTACAGACACGGCAAATTCTCACATGAGTTAGTAACTTTTGCATAATCTTGAGCCTGTGCAAAGTTTTTTCTCAGCATTCACGCTACCGATCGTGTTGGTTTCGTGCTCATTCGAAAGGGATTTTGAAAATTAGTCTCCAAACCAATTTTTGATTTATAAAAAATCTCCTGAGCTCTGCAATTTTAGAAAATGACATGCCAGTTTAACCCCCTCCACCGCGAATCGTTTTATTCAGAGAAAGTATACTCGGCGAGCCTCGGGCCAGCAAACGACAGGGCTGTCAATGTACTTGTCCAGAGACTCTACCGAGTCTCTTGATACCGCAATTCTAGAAAATCACATGCCAGTTTTACCCCCACCACCGCGAATCGGTTTATTCAGAGATAATATAGTCTCGGCGAGCTCGGCCAGCAGACGACAGGGTTGTCAATGTACTTGTCCCGAGACTCTACCGAGTCTCTTGAAAATAACCCAAAACAGCAATAACGAAGGAGAGCGAGGGACTACAACAATATAGAAAAGAAGTATAATCGCATTGCCTGTTAATGCATGACAGACTATTCGAAAGTGCTTCATTACAAAATTTCTATTAGCAAATCGAAACTGAAGAAATCCGTATTTTTTTCGTTTTTTGGTGGATTTTTTTTTTAATTCATAAAAAAGACTAAATTGCTAATCACGGAGTTTTCATTTCAATTGCAACAAAGTAAAATTTGAGTTCGAAATAACATATATCCACGCGCGCGCGCGCGCGCGCGCGTGTGTGTGTGTGTGTGTGTGTGTGTGTGTGTGTGTGTGTGTGTGTGTGTGTGTGTGTGACGGGGTTTTTCGTCACTGCCGGCTGAAATGGTTAAACATAAAAGGGGAATAAAAATGAAATAAATAAGGAATCAGTATTTAGTAGAAAAAATGATAACAAAAAAATAGGCTTTATTTCACCAATTTGAGCGCCAGTTAGTTTTTACAAAAAAGTAACAAAAATAAATCAGGTCGATCTCTTCGGATCTCGAATGTTAACAACAGAGGACTCAACTACTACGGCTAATGCGGGGGGAAATGTACAGAACGGGGCTAGCTCGGAGAAGAAAAAGAAAACGGTGGAACATGGCTCAATGCTTTTGAGACTCAATATCTTCGGGTCGATGGGCACCTGTCGCTCAGGCGTCTTACATATACCCGTGAGGTTGCAAACGATAAAAAGAAACAATTACAATAATGGTTCGGCGAAATACGAGGCGCGACTCGACGACAAAGCCGGTGGGCTAGGAGCGGGGGGGGGGGGGGGGGGTAGATCACGCTAAAAAGGGGCTTAATACTAGCACCACAGCACTCACTCGCATTTAACGCAAAAAGAATAATCTCCAAGATAAATCACAACCAAGGGAGAATCGATCACGAGCCAGAAGGGCTCGGGGAAAATTCGACCATGAAAACGTGACCGGCGAAATCGAGACGCGATCTACGACGAAGATGGCGAAACAACCACGTGTCTTCGTCGCAGAGTCAAGAGAGTGAAAACGACTTACTTGGCGCTGAGATTATGCGTCGTACGGTTTCTCGTGCTCAAGATTGCCGCCATGGTCTCCAAGGATCAAGCCGGTGGTCGTTGGGACAAAATAACTGGGGTCGAACGAAACAAAACTACAAGTCAGATTGAAAGTACTGGGAACTGGGCCGTGGTACGCACGCCGGAGTCGTGATGGAAGTGAGTGATCTCCGTGCTCGCTCGTCGTTCTTCCTCGTTGCGCATAAATTATTGATTATTGATCCTTGCGCGCGCCGATGATCATCCAATCGGACTTTTCTATCTCGCGCAGGAGTAGCGACTCGGGGACGAGGGAGGGTGAGGAAGGAAAAGGGCTAACGACGAGGGCTATCGATTGGCGATTGATTGCTTGACGGCGCGGCGCTGTTATCAGCCGGCTCGATCGATGGCGCCGCCTGGACGAAGCTCGGCCTTGGGCGCGAATTTTCGGTTCACTAATTCGTGATAAGAGCGGGGCTGATGCGTACCGGCCGGAGTTAACTCGGCTCTTGCTCGGAACCTCGACGCCAGGGAACTCGTACGATGATTTTCTCGAGTTGGAGACAATTCCTTCTCGAGATGACGTTCGATGATATTGATCGGTCCCATGACTCGGTTCTACTAGCCTTTATCCGATGTTTCAGCCTCTCGGGATTCGGGGAAGGGCTTTTTACAAGTGGGAGAGAATTGCTCGGGGCAGGGTTTGACGGGGACTCTCGTTCAGGGGGAAAGGGGGATCGTAGTCGGTGAATTTCACAAGTAGACAATTGCGAGCGAGTGCCAAGACGGCCGAAGAACTTATGGCTGATAATAATGGCGATACAGAAAAATGACTGATTAAAATAACATAAGAATATGGTGTGATGCGCAATTAGTTGAAAATGCCAGAAAAATATAGCGATTTTTGACGCTTCAAAAGTGAGTGAGCGGTGTGGTGGATTCCACCACGACGCGGGGCGTTGCGGCTCTGCCACAACGTCACAATGTAAATACCTGAAACAACTCGGATGCATAATGAAACGATTTTTATTTTCAAAAATACTGATTCGGCTTGAGAGCGTCACCCCATGCGGCAAGCGCATTTTTTGGGGTTTTTTCGTGATCTTTTCTCGGCGAGAAAAAACATAGTCTTGAAATTTAAAGAAATTGTTCATTGGTATTTAAACTTTATGAAAGAATTTTTTAACTCTGATGTCTCGGATTAATTTGGAGTAAAATTAGGCCACAGGATCCCATATGTTTCTCCATGATCTCCACGATTCCCGGGGGTTCCGTTTATCTGCGATCAAAAAATCAAGGAGCGTTTTGATTTGTAAAGTAGTGACTATTGCCTGAACTAAAATCATACAGAAATATTAAAAATTGAAGGATTATCGAGCTATGCAGCATTTTGAAATATTGAAATCAGGCGTTTTAAAACAGAAAAATCCTTCAATTTTTAATATTTTTGTATGATTTTAATTCAGGTGATAACCACTGCTTTACTAATCAATACGCTCCTTGGTTTTTTGATCTCAGATAAACCGATCCCTCAGAATCGTGGAGACTATGAAAAAACATGTTCCTGTGGAGTAGCTTTACACTGAATCGACCAGAGATATCAGAGTTGAAAAATCCTACCATAGAGTTGAAATACCATTGAATAAACCCTTCAAATTTCAAAAGGCTATATTTTTTTTCCTCGCCACTATAAAATCGGGAAAAAACCCCACAAAATCCGGCTGCCACACGGGGTGACCACCTTATGTTGGATTTAATTATTCCAATCTATGAATATCGCGTTGTCTGAAAAAAAAGATTCGAATGCCTTAGTCGTTGAAATCCTGTCGTTAATTAACGACATTGAAATTTATAATTCGTTGCAATTTTTTGAGTTTTTAAATAAATTAGCCGTAATTTAATTAAAAAATTTTTGTTCCCTTTTTTTCGATATCTCTTTCAACGAGACGGGAAATAATTTTAATTAACAATTTATTCAATAAATGTCTTTTCGCAAGTACATTCTGATGGGTGATAATCATTACATCTGAACGGTAGTCTCAGTGAATAAACCCTACATCTGTTACTCATGTAGTGTGCATTCCTTGGAACGAACAAAAAATGAATTAACAATAACAGAATATTATCTATATTGTGCCCTAACATGAAAAATTTGATTTTCCAATATTCTGTAAAATTTTTTCAAGATCACAATGCACAAAAAGTAGTCAAATCAAATCATAAGTAACAGCACGAATGCTGTGGAAAAATTGGAGACAAGTACATTTATGTTTTATGCCACCTGGACAGTAGCTTAGTGAAACCCCATGTGACACTCGTCTAGTTCAAAACACAAATGCACGATGATTTATAAGAAGTTGTACGATCTATTCTCTCGAAACTTACTTCAAATGGCCAATTCATTACTGAAGGTTATAAAAAAAACCATTCTAAAAAAATGAATTTTCTAAATCTTGGTAATGTATGAAAAACGTTTGATTCAAAGGAACAAAACCTTGTCAAATAAATGCAAAAGTGCCGAGTACATCGGATGATGAATGAAAAAAATTCAAAACATAATGGTATGTAAAAAAAATTACGAAACCAACTGTAAAAAATTTCAACAAAACAATTAAGAAAAGCTTTCACAAATCATGAAAAAATATTATATTAAAAAAAATACAAATCCGTAAATATATTGTAAAGGAAAAAAAATTTAAATAGAACGTGAGAAATTCATTCCTACGGGAAGCATCCGGAACTTGAGAAAGTTCTAGTTAATCAAAAAAGTTACCATCTGAGTTATGTGCAGCAATAAAATTTATAATATCTTTATATAGATGTGGCTCATGAGGATCTCGTGAACAAATTACAGGTAATCAAATAGGAAAATAGTAATAATTGGCAGATACTTCTTGGAGATGAGTAAATTATTTCGAAATTTCTCAGGCACTTCAGACGGTTGTATCTCTAAAGGTTTGGCACTGTTCTCCGAAGATTCATTGCTCTGACGCTCTCAGTTTATTGTTGAAAGTAAGTTTATATTATTGTGCAAAACTGTATCTGCAAAATTTATATTTTTTTCGAATCCCACTGATTCCGAAATAATAAAAAACATTTTTTGACCTATAATATATTTTGATTCATCAAAATATGTGCTTTTTTTCAGGTGCAATCGAAGGCGAGGAACATCTTTTGGCCACCTTGGAAATGAAATGAGAGAGACAAATTCTTTCATAGCTCCATTGGCATGCCCTAGATCCAAAAATTATGATTATTATTGTCATTATTATTAAACACTAATTAATCACGTCACTTAATCACTTAACTCCTTCCACTTTTCACTAACCATTTTCATTTATTAATCCGCACACAACAGCACTTTGGGGATCATAACCTCACCTGTCAAAATGACGTTCACTACAAAAACAAGTCTCGGATGGTTTCGGATGTGCGATATCGATGTATTGATATCATATAACTTATTTACAAATGATAAAAATAAATGATAAACTTATTTTCAGTCAAACGAATTAATGAAATCTTAAGAAGTTTCGTCGACATGCACCGCGTATTTTTTTATTTTATTCTTTTTCACACAGAGATCACAGACTACCCGTGAAAAAATTGCCGATGCTTACCACATGGCCGATGCTTGGCTCGATACTGGGTAAACGACCGTTGGGACTCAGCGTTGGGCCCGAGTACGGGCCAGCATGTTTGTCCACGTTTAGTCAATGCTAAACTTGGGCATTGAGACCCGACAACCAGCCAACCCTCGGCCGGTGTCGGTTTATAACTGGCAGCCAACCGTTGGGACTCGACGTTGGGCCCGAGCATGGGCCAGCATATTTGCCCACGCTTATAACCAATGAAGAATTTGAGCATTGGGACCCGACAATCGCCCACGCTTGGGCCGGTGTCGGTTCATGACTGGCAGCCAACCGTTGGAGGCCATCATTGTTCCATACCTCGGGTTAATACTGCTCGCCTTATTTTTTAAAATCTGTACCTGCTATATTGTTAGATATACAATCGGTATCCGCTCATCAGCGTAGGCTCAGCCAGCACTGTCTTGCAACGGCAGCAATTAATGAGCAACTTCTGGTTATCCATTAGTTGTTCATTAACCAATTTGTTGTTATTAATCCAAGAATATTTTGTTGCTCGTACTCACCAAATAATAATCGACTCTTTGAAGTAATTTTTTTTTTTCAGTATATATAATATTTAGTGGACACATGTTGTGTTATCTTCATTTTTTTGATATTGCAAATGAATCAAGATTTCTTGTATAACAATAATAATAACGATAATAATATCAATAATAATAATAATAATAATCTAGAGACGCGGCAGCGTCTTGACGCCAAGTATTGAAGTAAAGTGTAGGCAGAAAGATTCAAGACGGGCCGTGTATCTTTTAATAATATACAGATTAGTCATTTAATTTTTTCCACTTTATTAATTAATCGGCTGAAGGATAAACTTTTTTCAGTTTTCTTATCAAAACTCGTACGAGCTAATAAGTTATCGAATTACATGAAAATTTGTTTCCGGGGATTTTACGGTTGTGTACCAAATTTGGTTTAAATCGGTTGAGAATTAAAAAAGTGATTTCAATATGTACTGTGACGTGACATTTCTGCCCCGCCACTCGTACGGACGTTGTCGACCAGTGGACCGGGTTTACGGCCCTTTTGACGCCCCTCGACTCGTCGGGCGATGTTCAGAGTGAGACTCAGTACCACGTAGCTCTTAAGTTTAGCTTAGAATGTGCCTATATTACCGACCGAGCGATACTTACCTCTTGTGACTACCTTTTACCTCCGAGTGCAGGGCGGAGAGAGAATTTTAGTTTGCCTATTTTTGAGTAATCATGACGTTGCGTTTTGACAGTGGAATTCGATATTGGAACGAGTTGGTGTTGTCGCTGCCACCGGGGCCTAGCAAAGAATACTAGTCGGCTTGCTCTCCGACTGTTCGAGCCGATCTCGCCCGCAAGAACCCTTCCTCCCACACCGTCTACGAGCACCGAAAAACAATCTCGACCTGCGGGCGGTTGAAAGAACACGCTGGCATTGGCCATTTTATGACCGCCGCCCGTGTATTTCCCGCCGTAGCAACCCCGAGTTGCACCGCCCGCACTACCGTAGATTCGGGTGTCAAAGTCCGCGTGAACCGGCGCCTCGTCAGGTGGGATCTGGGGGAGTTTTCCGGAGGTGAGGTGCTGTTTTGCCTGGTGGTTATTTTGTGGGCCCACCACGCATCCTAGACGTCAGGAATCGTGAGGGAGGCCTCCTCTCAGCCTTCCGGAGCTGCCCGCCGGATCCCCAAGAGGAAAGACACCCGGATCACGGTCATCTTGTAGGGAGGAGTGTTTCGAGTGAGCGGAAAAGGCGAGAGTAGTGGAGGAGTAAGTATTTGATCCGATCGTGCAACAAGCGTAGTCACATTCCGATACATTTTTGCGAGCGGCGTTACGCCCTAAATTTCAATCCGTTCTCATACTATCTCGATGTTAATTTTCTATTATTTTATTCTCTGACCCCCGGTCGAGCGGGTGCCGCTACCTTTTGCCTTGCACTACCTGCGACACCGTTCGTTCTGACGTGGATTATCTTTTGCCTATTACCTCCAGCCCCGCTTGTCGGGTCGCTGGCTACCTGTTACCTGCCATGTCAGAGCCTCGGTTGTCGTCTATCTACGGCACCTGTGAGATCGCGGGGCGAATCGCTAATCGTTCTCACCCGGCGGATTCGCGCCCGCCGTACGCGAATTTCCATCGTCGCGGCGCAAGACCTAACCGTTGTACGCTCGGACTCGTTAGCGAATTACTTCCCCCCCCCCCCCCCCCCCCCCCGGTTTTGTTTTATATCGCATCCACTCTCTTTCTAATATATAATATATAATATATATCTCTCGCTGTATTCTGGTCTATTCATCGAGCTTTCGAATAAATTGTGAAACTTTTTCTGAATTATTTGTTCTGTGTCGGCTACATTTTTTTGTTGCATCATGAATTGTTGCTCTTTCCCAAGGATCCCCCCCTCTACCTTTTGTACCTCAGCTGAGCTGAGTAGCCGGACCGTCCTCGGTCACTTGTTTCCCTCGTGCTCTCTACATTCTAATTTTGCATGACGTTACCATCGCGAGATCCGACGAAATTCAAGTCGATTCGTTCGGCGGTACTTTGTACCTGGCGCCCAGTCCGTTCTCGCAGCCGGAGAGTAGCGCGAGGCGAGGTGAGTGAGCCGGGAAGGGACGAATCGTACCTCCCCGGGAAAAATTCGACTCTGAAAAATTTCAACTCTAAAGAAAATATAAGAAACTGTTTTTTTTTTTTAACTAATTAAAATTTCCACTATGACGGATAATTGTATAGGGTGATAAAATAAGCATGATTGAAAATAAATATTATTTAATTGAATAATCGATAACAGGCATTCGCCGGGGAATGACGCTGGGTGAATTTGGGGCTAGCATTGGGCGTACACTGGTCCACCGTTGGGCCGTTCTCAAGACTAACGCTGGGCCAATACTGGTCCCAAGCGCTAGCCTACCGTAGGACCGTAGCTATCACTCCAACCGTGGTGCTACGGTTGGCCGAGTTATATTGCCAACGGTCGTCCAACCATCGTGTATAGTTGGCGCGGTACTGCACCGAGCTTGGGCCAATGGTGCCGTTTTTCACGGGTACATTTACGCGACTGCTTTTATACCGGTTTAATTTAGCATTTCACAGGTTTTAGTATTATGCACTTCGTTAGATGACGAAAGTTTTTTTTATTTATCCCACACGCATTTCATAATATCAAAAATACTCCGTTTGTTTATACGATGATCGAAAACTGACACATGGTTTATATATATATATAATATTATATTCACGGAGTCTGAGCGCGGTCGGGGTAAGACTCAAAAGTTAGAAGGCCTAAAATGGCGAACAGCCATTCTGTATAACGCATATATAGTGTGACGGTTTTTTTATTTTTGACCGTCACTAAAGCATAGAGTATCGGAAGGAGAGCGCTCCCATAGCTCCTGCTCGATACTTCGGCCACACGATTATCTCACAGGGCTTGCTTAGGGCGATAGTTTTGTTAATATTTTATTAATTTGCGTCTTGGAATACATTTTTTCATGTGAGTGATCCCGGGAAAGATAGAGAGAGAGAGAAAGGACTTCGCATTCTATTGTTGATACAAGGACGAGGCAACGGAAATCTCACGGAAGGCTCAAGAATATTCGAGTTGGAAAATATTCGTTTGTCATCGAGGACTTGGTTGTTTTTCCATCGTTACGCCAGGGCCGTCGTACCCGCCGGATTCTCCCGTCGACAATCATCGAACGGCGATCATCGCATCATTCTCGCGAGGTCCCGTGAATTATGCGAACTCCACGGTCCGTTTTCTTGCGTAAAACTGTAATGGTCGAGCCAGGGGTAAAATGCATTAACATCGTGTGTAGCATTTCCTGATTTTCAAACTCATTCTGGGGCCCTGTCTAACGCTCGGACCAATTTTGTAATTGCGCCGGATCTGTCAATAATTTTCGGGAGTATTCGAAATTAGGAGAGGGGCGGGAGACAAAATCCTCGTTACGCGTAACGTTCTGGCTCTCGAGTAGATTCTCGTGAAGTATCGAGAAGAGAGGACGTGTCGCGAAAATGGGAAGAAACACCGTGAGTTCCTTCCTTTTCACTTTCTGGTTTGGTTGGTGGGCCCTCGAACATCTTTCGCGGATCATATTTTTCGTGATCTTGTATAATTAACCCTCTCGGACCGTATGTTGCTACTACGCAACACGCGCTTCCAGGCCCAATAAAACTGCATCGGTCAGTAAGGTCGGGGTTCTAACTGCCTATTTCCATGAAGCAAGGTTAGATTACACCTTAGATACTCCTAAACCAAGAGATAAACTGCTTTAACTCATCGAAATATCAATATGAAGTCGGCGTTTCATGTTGAGCTGGCGTTGTGTGAAAAGGTGCTTTAGTTATCGCAAAAGAAAAGTGGGTATACATTTTTTTTTTCGTACTCCAAACGTTATTTCCTTTCAAAGGGAAGCTAATATGATGTATTTAAGGTATTCGGTGCTAGATTCATTCGTAAATTTTCCTGATTTTGCTCCCCAAGAACCTGGTGCTGCGCGCAGCGAACATTCCAAAATTCATATTTCCCAACAAAAAAACCAAAATGTCACAATGGATTCGGAAATTAGAAAGTATTTTGAGATAAAATTATGAAGGGAATCATTTTCCGTCAACGCGAAATAGGTCTCGGTCTGAGAGGGTTAAAAGAATTACCGTCCTTCTCTTGTGTTGAGAGAAATTTGGTCTCGGTGACGACTCTGCCACGCGTTCCTTTGTCGGCTCTTTCGATTTTTGTTCCCGCGATCGCCCGTTTGGCGTTTCGCGTTAGTTAAAGTTAAATTTTGTGTCGAAGAGTAATCGTGGTCGTACTCGAGATCTCCAATTTTGGTTTCGTGTTTGGTAAATAACACCGGCACACAAAAAAAAAAAGTGGTCAGTACTTTTGACTAGACCCATATGATTCTATGTATTTTGATGCGCTGAATCAGATTTCGGGGCCAGTTCAGCGCCTACACCCACCAATTTTGAGAAAATTGCGAAAAACTGCTAAAAATCTCAAATAATCGCATTTTCGGGTATTTAAACATCTTTCTTGACCTATAAAATGCATGATTTTCATGTAATTTGATGTGCTGAGTCAGAATTTGGGGCCAGTTCAGCGCCTACACCCACCAATTTTGAGAAAATTGCGAAAAACTGCTAAAAATCTCAAATAATCGCATTTTCGGGTATTCAAACATCTTTCTTGACCTATAAAATGCATGATTTTCATGTAATTTGATGCGCTGGATCAGAATTCGAGGCCAGTTAAGCGCCTACACCCATTAATTTTGAGTAAATTGCGAAAAACTGCTAAAAATCTCAAATAATCGCATTTTCGGGTATTCAAGCATCTTTCTTGACTTATAAAATGCATGATTTTCATGTAATTTGATGTGCTGAGTCAGAATTCGGGGCCAGTTCAACGCCTACACCCACCAATTTTAGGGAAATTGCGAAAAACTGCTAAAAATCTCAAATAATCGCATTTTTGGGTATTCAAACAACTTTCTTGACCTATATAATGCATGATTTTCATGTAATTTGATGCGCTGGATCAGAATTCGGGGCCAGTTAAGCGCCTACACCCATTAATTTTGAGTAAATTGCGAAAAACTGCTAAAAATCTCAAATAATCGCATTTTTGCGAATTCAAACATCTTCCTTGGCCTATATAATGTATGATTTTCATGTAATTTGATGTGGTGAATCTGAATGCAGGGTTATTTTAGCTCGTACAACTTCAAAATGTTGAGTAAGTCAAAAAATCGCATTTTTGAGTATTCAAAATTTTTTTTGACTTGAATCATGCATGATTTTTATGTAATTTGATGTGCTCAATTCGTATATATTTTCATCATTTTTTGTGGATGCTAAAAGAGATGCAAGAGTGATGCAGAAAATATGAGAAAAGATTTTTTTTAGACATCACACCGTTCTTCTTGTGTAACCAACTCTTTTTTCCTCAAATGTTCGGTGCAGTGGATTTCTCTTTCTCTTCATATTTTCTTTCTTTATATCTCTCTTCAGCGTCCAGCAAAAATCTGCCATCATGGTGACGTTTCATATCTCCCCTGATACCGACTCTCCATTCCGCTTATATCTTGATGGAATCGTTCTCCTTGTTCTTCACTATAATCTCCGAGGTTTTGAGGGAAATAGTCGAGGTGAGAGTGTAGGAAGTGCAGTTTAAGATTCATTAAGCAACCTAAATTTTTATAACTTCCCAACAACTCGTCAACTAAGTTCTGGTAATTCTCACTTTTCGTATTTCCTAAGAAGGCCTGCGATACATTTTTAAAACTTCGCCAAGCAGCTTTTTCAATATCACTCATTTCATCAAGAAGATTTTCGTCTGAAAATAAATTCCGAATTTGAGGACCATCGAAAATCCCCTCTTTCAATTTAGCTTCACTTATCGCGGGAAACTTTTCTCTCAAATACTGAAAACATTTGCCATCTTTATTCAGAGCTTTAACATACTGCTTCATAAGACCCAGCTTAATATGTAATGGTGGCAGCAGATATTTTGGAGGATCAATTAATGGTACCCGTATGATGTTTTTACTACCGGGATCGAAGTTCGTTCTCGTTGGCCACTCTTTCTGAACATAGTGTCGTTTCCTGTCCCTACTATCCCATAAACATAAAAAGCAGGGATTTTTCGTGAAACCCGATTGTTGTCCTAAAAGTACTGTTGCAATTTTCAGATCACCACAAATTTGCCAGAGATGTTCCGAATACTTTATTTTTTCCAATAATACCTCTAAATGTTCATAAGTCTCTTTCAGTTTGATCGAGTGTGCTATTGGAATGGGTGCGTATGTGTTCCCGTTATGGAGAAGAAGAGCTTTGAGACTTCTTTTCGACGAATCAATGAAGAGTCTCCACTCATCATTTTTGTATATGTTTGGTTTCAATTTATCCACCAAACCTTTTACATTCAAACAATATACCAAAGAATTCTCTTCATCGTTCGCAAAAAATTGCCGAAACTCTTTCTCCCTATTACGATAAAAGTAAGCTGACGTTCCTTTAGCCAGCAGATTTTTCTGCCTCAATGCTGCTTTTTATGGGATAGTAGGGACAGGAAACGACACTATGTTCAGAAAGAGTGGCCAACGAGAACGAACTTCGATCCCGGTAGTAAAAACATCATACGGGTACCATTAATTGATCCTCCAAAATATCTGCTGCCACCATTACATATTCAGCTGGGTCTTATGAAGCAGTATGTTAAAGCTCTGAATAAAGATGGCAAATGTTTTCAGTATTTGAGAGAAAAGTTTCCCGCGATAAGTGAAGCTAAATTGAAAGAGGGGATTTTCGATGGTCCTCAAATTCGGAATTTATTTTCAGACGAAAATCTTCTTGATGAAATGAATAATATTGAAAAAGCTGCTTGGCGAAGTTTTAAAAATGTATCGCAGGCCTTCTTAGGAAATACGAAAAGTGAGAATTACCAGAACTTAGTTGACGAGTTGTTGGGAAGTTATAAAAATTTAGGTTGCTTAATGAATCTTAAACTGCACTTCCTACACTCTCACCTCGACTATTTCCCTCAAAACCTCGGAGATTATAGTGAAGAACAAGGAGAACGATTCCATCAAGATATAAGCGGAATGGAGAGTCGGTATCAGGGGAGGTATGGAACGTCACCATGATGGCAGATTTTTGCTGGACGCTGAAGAGAGATATAAAGAAAGAAAATATGAAGAGAAAGAGAAATCCACTGCACCGAACATTTGAGGAAAAAAGAGTTGGTTACACAAGAAGAACGGTGTGATGTCTAAAAAAAATCTTTTCTCATATTTTCTGCATCACTCTTGCATCTCTTTTAGCATCCACAAAAAATGATGAAAATATATACGAATTGAGCACATCAAATTACATAAAAATCATGCATGATTCAAGTCAAAAAAAATTTTGAATACTCAAAAATGCGATTTTTTGACTTACTCAACATTTTGAAGTTGTACGAGCTAAAATAACCCTGCATTCAGATTCACCACATCAAATTGCATGAAAATCATACATTATATAGGTCAAGGAAGATGTTTGAATTCGCAAAAATGCGATTATTTGAGATTTTTAGCCGTTTTTCGCAATTTACTCAAAATTAATGGGTGTAGGCGCTTAACTGGCCCCGAATTCTGATCCAGCGCATCAAATTACATGAAAATCATGCATTATATAGGTCAAGAAAGTTGTTTGAATACCCAAAAATGCGATTATTTGAGATTTTTAGCAGTTTTTCGCAATTTCCCTAAAATTGGTGGGTGTAGGCGTTGAACTGGCCCCGAATTCTGATCCAGCGCATCAAATTACATGAAAATCATGCATTATATAGGTCAAGAAAGTTGTTTGAATACCCAAAAATGCGATTATTTGAGATTTTTAGCAGTTTTTCGCAATTTCCCTAAAATTGGTGGGTGTAGGCGTTGAACTGGCCCCGAATTCTGACTCAGCACATCAAATTACATGAAAATCATGCATTTTATAAGTCAAGAAAGATGTTTGAATACCCGAAAATGCGATTATTTGAGATTTTTAGCAGTTTTTCGCAATTTACTCAAAATTAATGGGTGTAGGCGCTTAACTGGCCTCGAATTCTGATCCAGCGCATCAAATTACATGAAAATCATGCATTATATAGGTCAAGAAAGTTGTTTGAATACCCAAAAATGCGATTATTTGAGATTTTTAGCAGTTTTTCGCAATTTCCCTAAAATTGGTGGGTGTAGGCGTTGAACTGGCCCCGAATTCTGACTCAGCACATCAAATTACATGAAAATCATGCATTTTATAAGTCAAGAAAGATGTTTGAATACCCGAAAATGCGATTATTTGAGTTTTTTCGCAGTTTTTCGCAATTTACTCAAAATTAATGGGTGTAGGCGCTTAACTGGCCTCGAATTCTGATCCAGCGCATCAAATTACATGAAAATCATGCATTATATAGGTCAAGAAAGTTGTTTGAATACCCAAAAATGCGATTATTTGAGATTTTTAGCAGTTTTTCGCAATTTCCCTAAAATTGGTGGGTGTAGGCGTTGAACTGGCCCCAAATTCTGACTCAGCACATCAAATTACATGAAAATCATGCATTTTATAGGTCAAGAAAGATGTTTGAATACCCGAAAATGCGATTATTTGAGATTTTTAGCAGTTTTTCGCAATTTTCTCAAAATTGGTGGGTGTAGGCGCTGAACTGGCCCCGAAATCTGATTCAGCGCATCAAAATACATAGAATCATATGGGTCTAGTCAAAAGTACTGACCACTTTTTTTTTGTGTGCCGGTGTAATTGTTTCCGGTTGGCGTAAGTTGTTTCCCGGGCTGAAGGGTCGCGAAATTGTGTAATTGCGTGCGTGTGTGAGTGACTGGGTCGGGATGATTTGACGCGAACAACGTTCGACAGCTCGACCGAGTAACCGAATATCGGGGGCTCGGTATTGCGAATAAAACATCGACAATTTCGTCTTCATCTTAAAATTTATTTTCTCGACCGTGAGTAGATCCACGGAGAGAATAAATTCCAGCTCGGTTTAGATTGTAGAGAATGTAGGATCCGGACCAATTTTGTGTGTGAGCGTGCGAGAATTTTGAGTGTGTGAGTTCGCGATTCTTCCCCCGTGGTTCAGTAGAGACGCGTGATCGTTATATTTTCGTTATCCCGCATTAATTCTTTCGATAAATTAAATTTGGGTAAATTCTTTTCTTGAGCGAAATAATGTAAATTTGTTTGCGACTGGAACTTATCCCGAGCGTGTGTATTTCCTTTATCATTTTCCTTATATTTTTCGACTTTAAGATTAAATTTGTTATTATTATTTCCAAACGTAATTTTGTGTTCTAATTATTCTCGAGGTCACCCCGCCCATCCCGCTGATCGCAAGCTGGTCAACTTTACGTCTCTCTCTCTTTGCCGTCGAGTCGCTTTGCGACTGGCGCCCAACCTTAAAATTTCCATCATTAGATTTTGTTTAAAATCGACGGGAAAGAGAGCCAGACTTTTGTGGCATTTTTCGGGGCTTGGAAAAATCCGTCACAATAGATATACAGAATTCCTGTTCGCTATTTTGAGCCTTCTAACTCTTGAGCCCCATCCGCGGTCGGCCTAGCAGCTGGAGGAGCCGACATCGTTGAGCCAATCAGAATGCGTAGAGGCAACAACTCTACTACCACTAACTACGTCAAAACGCGTATATGTATACGTCGAACTCGTGATGTGTCAGTAACTTTTGCATAATTTTGAGCCTGTGCAAAGTTTTTTCTCAGCAATTACGCCACCGTTCAATTTCCAAATTGCGACATAACTCCTGAGCTTCGTAATTCAAGAAAATGACATGTCAATTTTACCCCCACCACCGGAATCAAGAGACTCGGTAGAGTCTCGGGACAAGTACATTGACAGCCCTGTCGTCTGCTGGCCCGAGACTCTCGCCGAGACTATACTTTCTCTGAATAAAACGATTCGCCGTGGTGGGGGTAAAATTGGCATGTGATTTTATTGAATTACGAAGCTCAGGAGCCATTTAGCAACTTGAAAATTGAAGTTTAAGCCAATTGAGTAATTCTCTATCGATTCCGCCCTAAATCAGCATGATCCGGGTTGTAATTGCTGAGAAAAAACTTTGCACGGGCTCAAGATTATGCAAAAGTTACCAACACATTCAAGAATTTATGCGTCTGTATTTATAAACACCATCAAAGGCACTTTGATGCTCTCGAGTTTCTGATTCGTTGGATCTGACGACATCCATTTTTAGACGTTGTGATTGGTTGTTGAAATTAGTTGTTGATGATTGGAAATCTGACGTCAACTTCAGAACGTAGCACACGGCGCAGCACAGCTGGTAGCAGCAGTCATAAATTCGACCGATATACATATATATATGTACAAACCATGTGTCAGTTTTTGATCGTATGAACAGAGTTTCGACATTACGAAGTGCGTGCGGGATCAATAAAAAAATAATTTTCGTCATCTAAAGAAGTGCATATTACTATTTATTTTGTTATTTGTGATATATTAAACCGGTATCAAAGCGGCCGCGTAAATGTAGTCTGTGATGTGTGTGTGAAAAAGAATATAAAAAATGCGCGATGCATATATGTCAACGAAACTTTTCAAGATTTCATTATTTCGTTCGATTGGAAATAAGTGTTAACTGAAATAATCCTTCAATTAAACCAGAGTACGAGAAATATTGTCCAGTGCGAATAAATTGTCAGTGGCGTGGTTATATATCATGTGTACATAGGTTATATATACGCAACTGTTAGAATGATATTAGAAACTTTAATTGAATAAATATTTTCTAATTTATTTCGTGTGTCGTCATTATTTTTAAACATCCCCAAATTTTGCTTGATATTCAGTTTGGCTCTGCCCTCTCCGATCCTTGTTTTCACCCGCTCAGTTTGCAGCGGATCGATTCATATTATTAATTCGTTCCCTAATATGTGTTCTATGATTTTCTACTCCTTCATGATGATTGTGGTAACATGATTCGAGAGGTTTCTAACCATGATCTTGAATTGCACATTTTGTAAATCAGATTTTCAAAAAAAAATCTGGTCTTGGTATAGTGTGTAGTTATTCTTTTCCCATTAGGTCTGTCGAGTGATAAATTTGGAAACTTTTCCAGAAAGCCTTTGAATGCTTTTTTTGCTGATTATATGAAAAGTCGTATCTTAGGAATGTGGTATGCAAACACAAATTTTGATAACAAAACTTATAGAATGACATGTATGTGAGTATTTCCACTTTGCAAACTACAAATATGGAATTATTATAAAAAAAATTCATTCCGATAAGTCTACTGTTGCTCAGTTTTGGATGCGATCAAATATGATGCCTACCAACATCCCCAGAAACTTACAGAATTGCTGAATGCAATGTGCGCTATGTCATTTTAATGTAACATCATGACTTTTGACAACTTTTCATTATAATGCTGTAGATTCGGATCATTAAAATACTGCAAAAATCTGCAAACTATACAATTTAAATACTGTGCCATTCATTTTACATTTTGACTCTAACTGTAACATCTATATGAAGTAAAAAATTGATTATAAAAGTCTTCAGTTGCTCATTTATGGATAGATTTGAAATTGCTGTCTTCGAAGCTCATTGCGCAGATACATTGAACCGCAGCAGATACCTGCGAACTCTGAAATTTCTGTGGATAAATATATATGCGACGGATCACCCCTTATCTTTGATTATGGTAATATGTAATGGAACTTGGTTCGGCAAGTTTTTAAGTGTTAATTTTCAAATGGTATTGAAGTTTGTATGACTGATATACAGCGAATACTTCCAAACTTTGATATTTCTGTGTTGCAGCATGTGTGCCAATCATTCAAATCATTTCCTCCATCCGTATCATGTAATCTAGAAAATTCATCACAAAAGTCTTCCGCATTTCTAGATACTTCAATTTTCCTTTTTCTATTCCATTGTGAGTTTTCGAATTTCTAAATTAATTTCTGAATTGTCCTGAAATGGTTTTTCTCCAAAACTAATGCAGGTACCTTAAACGTCTTTGAATTCTGTTGCTTTGTTGAACTAAGTTCGCTTAGTTTTTTTTGCTGCTTTGAGTTCCGGCATAATAAATGTTAGAAGTTTTCGGGTACTTTTTTTCAGCAACTATCAAACTGTGGATAATTAGAACTCAGCGGCCACTTACAAACTTTGGAAATATTTTTTTTTGGATGAAATGAAATCTCTAGATTCAGAATGCAAAAGCGACATTTAAAGTGGGCAAATCTGTTGGATTTTTCGTGTCTTGAATTTGATTTATCTTTCATTTGAATTTTGAAGAAAAGGGATAAATAAAATCTGTTCTATTAAGGAAATCTTTACGTCAGTTCTTTCTTGGTATGAAGACTTGGAAAAAATCACCAAAGGCCAAGGACAGACAGGTGACGAAATATTTCCAGTACAATTTTGACGAAAAATAGATCTTTTGTCGCGGAAACCAACGTTATAAGCTGAAAATCATATTACAGCCCACGAGACGCATTTCTTCACTCTCTTGGGTTCCTATTACACAAAACATATTAGAAGATAAGGGGGAAAATCACCAACGTGGAAGAACAAACCAGTGCCGAAATATTTCCAGTACAATTTTCACGAAAAATAGGTCCTTTTTCGTGGAAACCAACGTTATAAGCTGAAAATCATATCTCGGCCCCCAACCCGCTTTCTACCATTCTCTTGGGTTCCCAATAAGCATACCATATTAGAGTAGAAGAAAAAAAATAGCCCAACTCCATGGACAGACCTGTGACGGAATATTTTCTGTACAATGTTGACGAGAAATTTGTTGTTTTTCGTGGAAACCAACATTATAGGCCGAAAATCATATCTCGGCCCGCAACACACTTTTCCCCATGCTCTTGGGTTCCAAATAGACGAAACATATTAGAGTACAAGGAAAAAAATCGCCAAAGTCCAAAGACAAACCTGTGACGAAATATTTCCAGTACAATTTTAACGAAAAATAGATCTTATTTCGTGGAAACCAACGTTATAAGCCGAAAATCATATTATGGCCCACAACACACATTTCTTCATGCTCTTGGATTCCCAATAGACAAAACATATTAGAAGACAAGGAGAAAAATCACCAAAGTCCAAGACCAAACCAGTGCCGAAATATTTTCAGTACAATTTTGAAGAAAAAATGGTCTTTTACGTGGAAACAAACATTATAAACCGAAATTCATTTCGCAGGCCTCATCCCGGATTCCTCCATGCTGTTGAGTTCCTAATAGGCATAACATATTAGAGGATAAGGAAAAAAATCGCCAAAGTTCAAGAGCAGACTTGTGATGAAATATTTTCACTACAATTTTTACGAAAAATTGGTCTTTTATGGTGGAAACCAACTTTATAATCCGAACATCATACCTAGGGAAAATAAGATTGGGAAAAGTACATTGATGGTCCTATATTTGCTGATAATTTCATGAAAAAGATTATCCCATAAAAAATGTTCGTATGAGAATAGAATCTTTAAAAATGTACTAAGCAAATAATTCATAGAAATGTATACTAAAATCCTATAACCGTCATAACATAAATGAGGAACTTTTGAGAAAAAAGGCGTGATATCAAACCATAAACTTCCCCTAGGGAAAAAAAGGTTGGGACAAGTACATTGATGGTCTCTTGTTTCTGGATGACATAGAAAAAAGATTTAGAACCAGGAAAAAAATTCTATAGAAACAATAAACGAAAAATTGAAAAGTTCCAAAAAATTCAACAAAAATAAAAAACAATCGAAAAAATTCTGTAAAGAAAAATAAAAAAATTTCAAAAAAATTTATAAATATTGAAGACATTGAAAAATGTACTATCCAAGATACATGTAGTATAAAAATGTATGATATCAATTGGAGGCCAAGTTTTTATTGATAATTTGGAATATTTATCCAACAAATTGGAAACTTTAATTGAAATTCATGATAATTATTTTCACGAAAAAAGTTAATGGAAAAAAAGTCATAACGGAAGTTACGTGCAGTACTAAAATGTATTATATCAATTCGAGGTCAAGTATTTATCAGTTATTCGAAATATAATCTCCGGCGACAAATGAGCGTTGAGAATCCTTGTCGGGCTCACAACGTTTTATCAAAATTACTAAAAAATTAATGGAAATAAAATCATTAAAAATTCACATGAAAGTCATTCGTTACTTCAACAAGGTACACACTTTAAAGAATCGATTCCCCTCCGACTTTCAGGATCCCCTGGTATTATTCACAACATTCAACTTCGATTGGATCGGTACAAATTATGTTCAAATACGTCTTAAACGTACTTGTCCGGCCCATCACTTTTTATTCAAACTGCTCATTCGAAAACAAATCAGGGCTGTTCCATAATGACAAATATAATAAAATGGATAAAAATAAAAATAATATCTCCAAGTAATTTGAACTTGATTGTTCGCAAGTTCGTATAGCAATATCCACTTCTCATTTTCTTCACTGAACACATACCATTCGGTAAGAACCAATGAAAATGAGAAATAATCAGGCGCATTACTAGAAATTTTTGAACCTACTCAGCCATGCAATGTTTTTTTTTCTATAGTCACGTACACATTTTGATAAATATCACTAGTCGAGTACGGCACGTGGATTCCTGGAATTTGTAGAAAAATGATTTTGTTGTGAATTATGATTCCATATAATATAAATAGATTAATCAACTTCATCTTTCATTTTCGTTTCATTTTGACAAGAGCGATTCGAAGGAAAATTATTTTCTCGGGAATTACTGATCCTTAATATTAACACATGCATTAACTTCGTTTTTGATTTGTTTTCGAATGAGCAATTTGAATAAAAAGTGATGGGCCGGACAAGTACGTTTAAGACGTATTTGAACATAATTTGTACCGATCCAATCGAAGTTGAATGTTGTGAATAATACCAGGGGATCCTGAAAGTCGGAGGGGAATCGATTCTTTAAAGTATGTACCTTGTTGAAGTAACGAATGACTTTCATGTGAATTTTTAATGATTTTATTTCCATTAATTTTTTAGTAATTTTGATAAAACTTTGTGAGCCCGACAAGGATTCTCAACGCTCATTTGTCGCCGGAGATTATATTTCGAATAACTGATAAATACTTGACCTCGAATTGATATAATACATTTTAGTACTGCACGTAACTTCCGTTATGACTTTTTTTTCATTAACTTTTTTCGTGAAAATAATTATCATGAATTTCATTAAAGTTTCCAATTTGTTGGATAAATATTCCAAATTATCAATAAAAACTTGGTCTCCAACTGATATCATACATTTTTATACTGCATGCAAATTGGATAGTACATTTTTCAATTTGTCCAATATTTATGAATTTTTTTGAAAATTTTTTATTTTTATTTACAGAATTTTTTCGATTGTTTTTTATTTTTGTTGAATTTTTTGGAACTTTTCAATTTTTCGTTTATTGTTTCTATAGAATTTTTTTCCTGGTTCTAAATCTTTTTTCTATGTCATCCAGAAACAAGAGACCATCAATGTACTTGTCCCAACCTTTTTTTCCCTAGGGGATTTACTTTATTCAGAGATAATATAGTCTCGACGAGAGCCTCGGGCCAGCAGATGACAGGGCTGTCAATGTACTTGTCCCGAGACTCTACCGAGTCTCTTGATACCACGAATACGTCTGGAAAATTCGAGAGAAATAAAAATATTCCATACTTGCAACTAATAACTGTGATCGTTGTCGACCGAATAAAGCATCTAAGACGTTTTAAGATACTAGAAATTTCTAATTTTTTTTTGTGCTTCTCTCCTAGAATTCATGCGTTCGAATTCAATTATCCAAGAAGAATAAATCCATTTTAGAATTATTTTATTTTACTGGTTAGGTGGAATTTTTTCCATTGCCAATTCGGATCGTGAACGGTTATCATTTCTCTTATATCATATCATTTCTGTTATCATTTTCTCTTCTTCATTGGTTCGTCCTTTCAATTATTGTCGTCACTTTGTAACGAGATCAGACTGCTGCAGTTGTACAGTCTCAGCGCTATCGGATTTTCAACAGGTTACGTCGTCAAAGAGGTTTAAAATTTTTAGTGACAGATCAGTCTGAAAATCGTTCGGCAGCGCTGAAATCATATGCTGCAACTCGAATGGTTGGTAACAATGACAGGTCCAGGCATTAATGAAAATCAGTGTACTTCTCCCGAGACTACCGAGTGTCTTGATTGCGTTGAACCACTTGTTATTTTGTTCGTCAATACGCTTACTAATTCAATTCCACTTTTCACTATAAATTTTTCAGTGTGAGAACGGATTTGATGGAGGATGGTGCTAATTCGACCCTCAGCATAGCAAGGGTTGGTCCCGCTGACAGTGGGAATTACTCATGTGTTCTCACAACAATGCCCACGGAATATGCCACGGTTCACGTTCATGTACTAAACGGTGAGTCAAATAAATTTGGATCCTCGTGAAAAAATTATAGCTAAATATTTATAGTAACTTACAACCCATGTTAAAACCATAAAAATCCTTTATTGGGGAAGAAAATACGGACAAGTACATTGTTAAAAACATGATTGTACCTTGACCAATATTCAGTGAATATAAAACAAAGTCCATGACGAAAGAAAATGAACGGATAAGATCATTTTAATGTTGAATTTGTAGTATACAAATCCCAGTAATGATGAAAAAAACTGAAGGCAAGTACATTTATGTCCCCTGGACAGCCCTCGTCAAATATTAATTCATTACAACGTATGAAAAACTATGCTCAAAACAAATTGAACACCTATAAAAAACTACAAGCTCGTCATAGCAGCTGAAGAAAAAATGATTGAACCCTCAAAAAATAAAATCATACATTGTTTCTTGAAATTGAAAAAGGTATTGTCCGAGTAAAAGTCTGCTTCTAAAAAAACTATCCAAAAACCAAACTCATCATATACTTTATGAGAAACCTTCTTCATTATAATTCAAAAGAATATCGAACCTCGTAAAAACACGCTTCCTTCCAAATAATTATTACAAAATAATTCACAAAATGTACGTATCAAATGACCATCTCAAATGCATTAGTGAATAACCTCGAACCTGTGATATGGAAATACGTAATCTCAAGACGTTCCGCTCAAAGGAACTGAACGTTGTCAAATAAGTGCAAAAGTGAAAAGTACATTGCATTGAGAATCGAAAAAATACAAATGTAGTATATTTTAAGAAGATTAAAAAATACAAATAATCAAATGATAAACAAAAGAAAAACAAAAACATAAAAAATCGGAAACACAAAAAGTTATAATAACAAAAAATTACAAAGAAAAAAATTATGAAGATTTTAACTTACAGAATAGTCAACTAAATAATTGAATTTTAGCCGTTGTGAAATCATGTTCTAATGGGCTTTGAGAATACTCGTCTGCCTCGAACGTTTTAACAAAATTACTAAAAGATCGACAACCATAAAAGTTACAAAATCTTGCTTTTAAGCAATTATATAGAAGAACAATGCAACCCATTTTTTTTTTACCAGCACATATAAAACTGTGGTTAATTTCGAGTTGAGAATACTCTTCCGGCCCAAGGAGTCCTGACTGAGTTACTATTCGACAGTAGAAACTTATAAGGAAACCGAAATCTTCCTGCTCATGACTTTTTGAGAAAATGGCTAATCCAAAATGTCACATCAAGGGTGAAGTCATTTTTCACATTATGATAGTAGAGATTTAAAGAAAATCGATTCTTCTCCGACTTTCAGGATCCCCTGGTGTGATTCACTACATATTCGACGTCGATTGGATCGGTACAAGTTATTTTCAAATACGTGTTAAAAGTACTTGTCTGGCCCATAACTGTCTATTCAAATTCCTCATTCATAAAAAAATCAAAGACGAAGCTAATCCATATGTTAATATCATGGAACAAAAAAATCATATCAAGAGACTCGGTAGAGTCTCGGGACAAGTACATTGATAGCGCTGTCGTCTGCTGGCCCGAGGCTCGCCGAGTATACTTTCTCTGAATAAAACGATTCGCGGTGGTGGGGGTAAAACTGGCATATCATTTTCTAAAATTGCAGAGCTCAGGAGATGTTTTATAAATCAAAAATTGGTTTGGAGACTAATTTTCAAAATCCCTTTCGAATGAGCACGAAACCAACACGATCGGTAGCGTAAATGCTGAGAAAAAACTTTGCACACGCTCAAGATTATGCAAAAGTTACTAACACATTTATGGATTTACCGTGTCTGTACAGAACACCATCAAAGGCCTCTTGATGCCAGCTATAACCCATTTCTATGGAAGCTCGGGTCCCGGGATCACGGCTACAGAAATAATGAGTTATGATTGGTCAGGACACTCGCTGTACCGTTCCAGCGGAATAAAGGTTATGAATATATACCTATATATGCAATGCCATCAGTCAGCCGTCAGTTTTTGATGTTATAACAAACGGATTTTCGACATTACGAAGTGCGGGGTGAAAAAAAAAAATTTTCATCTAATAAAGTGTTCAATATCTATTTATTTTAGTAAAAATAGTGGTATGTGGTGTCATACATGCAGTGTATTACGAAAACCAGACATATAGTGACTTTGGCGTGATATATTGTTCAACCATCTGTCAGTTTTTGATGGCATGAGCAAATTAATAGCAACAGCGATCTAAATGATAAAATTTCGGAGAAACAGTGCGAGCTGTATGAATTCGATTTAAAATTCTTATATGACTATAAAAAAAAAAAATGTTATGTAAGTTTTGTGAAAACCATGTGGGTTAGTTTACCCTCATCGCAATCGGTTCGCGGGTATTTGTTATATTGGACATATATTAGTATTGGAAAATTTCTCCTTCTACTAATTCTTTGATTTTACGTTTATTTATGACATAATTTTATTGCAATCCTGGTTCTGGTTCTTTAAAAATTTTCAACGGAAGTTATGTGAGAAAAAAAACTTTCGCTAATTGTAACCTCTCAAACGTTCTTTCCAAACAGAAATTTTATGTTGTGTTATTACATTATATAAAAAATATGCGTGGTTGTCTGTAAATGAATGCAAATAAATTTTGAAAAACTTTGGTGAAGTAAAACTGTCTAATTCAATGTATTGTTGTCATATTTTTTTTCATTTCGTTTGGCTGTGTTCACCGGGCCCTTTTTCCCATCTCTCCTTAGCTTACAGTATATCCATACCAATTACTATTCATTCTCTAGACAATTCGAGTGACATTCGTATTTCTATTTCCTCATATATTGAGTTCAATAAATTGGAAAATTCATAACAAAAAGTTTTCATGATTGCTTGTTTATAAACCCAAGTTTTAAAAAATCTTTGGGCCATGTAAATACATAGATATTCACTTGAATTGTTGCACGATGAATTTGGAAATTTATTTCAATGAGTCATTGGTTGCTTATTTTTCGTGATATCAAAATTTGTATCTTTGAAATGCAATGAACACCTCTTAAGTTTGACAACATGATGAAGCGATATGTATATTGAGTATTTCCAGACCATGTTTACGATTGGCATTATGGATTGAAAAATTCATGTGTGTGAGTCCTACGCGTGATCATTTTTGGATGTGATCAAATATTTTGTCTATGTATAACCATGGAGACATACTAAATTACACTATTTGATTTACTTCAGCATGCAGCGTATCTGTCACTTTATTTCTTGAATATGCCATAATAAGTTTCAAAAATGTGGTTCAGGTAATTTTAAAGTTTTTAGCCCCATATCACCAAAGTTTGTATTACTGGTACGCAGCGAATACCTATGAACTTCTATTCCTGCGAAGCGGTAGGTGTGCCAATCTTTTCACTTTTTGGTTCCAACTGTAATATAAGTAGTAGGTGGTGCACTATGGCGATCCCCACTCCTATCCCCACTCCTATCTCCACTCCTTTCCCCCACTAGGCCGAGCGGCCGGCGTTGTGGGTGAGAGGTTTGCGGGTGTGCGGAGGGGGTAAGCGTGTCGTCATAGTGCACCATCGTTTTTTCCGGTGTATATTTTTTTATTTTATATTTGTAAAAAATATAAAATAAAAAAATCTCTCTTTCTCTATACATATTAATTTTATTTTTAAAATGGATAAAAAAAATCAAAAAAATTAAAAAGAAAAAATAAAAAATAAAAATAAAATAAAATAAAAAATATATATCGAAAAACTCACCAGGGTGACGCGTCTCTCTCTGTCCCCGATCCAGGCTCCACGACGCTGTCTCACGCACTATCGTTTTTCACGCGCGCGCGCACACACACACACACACACACACACACACACACACACACACACACACACACACACACACACAACTCTTCAGGGTCGTCCGGGGCGGCAGCAACGTCGAGGAGCCCGTCTTCAACCCCTTCGTCGTAATCGGGATAGGCGGCCTGCAGCTCGTTCACGAGAACACCCCCGAGATCCCGGCCGTCCTCAGCAAACAGCTGGATGCTCAGGGGGTGACGTGTAGGAGGGCTCATGACCGTAGCCGTAAGAGGCCCCTCGCACAGCGCTTCCATCTCATGGATGGGATAGTGAAAAGCCTCTAAGTAGGCGAGGCTGTGGAGGGAGCACTCTATCACGAGCGCCGGTTTCGCCTCTAACGCCGGTGAGGGGTGGTAGAGACAGTTTAAATCGTAAAATTCACTGTCACCGTAGTCCACCAGATACACCTCGACAAAATCACCGCTATCACGGTACACGATTTCCCCACGGTACGCAATACGCGAGCCCCGCAGCACCACCACACAGTTCACACCCGGCGTTGCCTCCTCGCTTTGGATGGGCCGGCCCAACCTCCCGTCTATAAACTCGCTATACATTAAATCTACCACGTGGAGATACAATTGTTCTAGAGCGTCGGTACGGATGTACAGGGACGCAACGCTCAACAACCGTATGACGCGGCACGTAAATGAGCGAGACAGAAACTCGTAATAGCGGTAGCGTGGATACATTTTGAGGGAAAACAAAAAAAAAAGAAAAAACTTGTAGACGGACAGAATATGAGAGTGACCGGGACGAGATACTCGCGCGCGACTCGATTGAAGACTGATGGGCGAAGAAGGCTAAGACATTTATGCAAATACGTGCTTATGATGAGCACATCATTGCGGGGGTAAAAGAAGGACAGGAGGGGCCGTAAAAACAGCCGACACCTCGGCCCGATGCAGTCATCCTCGTATGCGGGGCAAAGGATTCACACATGCCCTCTCGCTCACTCTCACGCTTAGATAAGGCCGCTCGCGAGGCGCGATGCCTCGCGAGAGCTTGAGGTATTCGCTGCTTCATCAAAACTGCAGGTGGCTGCAACCTCGACGGCGTACACCCTCTTACTCGCTCTCGTGCTAGCATACGCGTCAACGTATGCGCTCTCGCTCGCTCTCTCTTGAGATGCGGTACCTCGCGCTCACCGGGCACAGCCTCTAAGCAGGCGGGGGAGTACGTCATCGTAGCATTGACCTTAAGTCATAGCATTGCGCTGGTTCTTTAAGCAACAGCCAGCAACGATGGCATATACCATCTCGCTCGCTCCAACGTCATGATACATCCTCTTTCTCTCTCGTGAGGCACAATACTCGAGCATTTGAGAGTCGTGACAATGATAGCGCATGCTATCTCGCTCGCACCCGTGTCGTGATAAAGCCTCTCGCTCGCTCTCTCATGAGATGCGAGGCCCTGCGCTCTCGCGACGCCGTCGTGCAGCGTCATCAGAATTGCACGTGCATCGGCCGAGCGCTCCAGAGCTGTAACGAGGATAGAGCACAGCCTCTCGCCCACACCTGGAGACATGATACATTTTCTCGCTCACTCTCTCTCTTGTGAAGCGCACGAGCGCGAGAGCAGCAGCAACAGCATATGCCCTCTTGCTCACACTCGCGACACCGTGCATTCTCTCACTCGCTCTTTCGCTAAATGTAGAGGCACAGCGCTTCACAGTTGTAGCAGTGATACCGTATACCGTCTCGCTCGCTCCAACGTCATGATATATCCTCTCTCTCTCTCTCTCTCTCTCTCTCGTGAGGCCCAATACTCGAGCATTTGAGAGTCGCGGCAATGATAGTGTATGCTATCTCGCTCGCGCCCGTGCCGTGATAAACCCTCTCGCTCGCTCTCTCATGAGATGCGAGGCCCTGCGCTCTCGCGACGCCGTCGTGCAGCGTCATCAGAATTGCACGTGCATCGGCCGAGCGCTCCAGAGCTGTAACGAGGATAGAGCACAGCCTCTCGCCCACACCTGGAGACATGATACATTTTCTCGCTCACTCTCTCTCTTGTGAAGCGCACGAGCGCGAGAGCAGCAGCAACAGCATATGCCCTCTCGCTCACACTCGCGACACCGTGCATTCTCTCACTCGCTCTTTCGCTAGATGTAGAGGCACAGTGCTTCAGAGTTGCAGCAGTGATACCATATACCGTCTCGCTCGCTCTCATCACACTGATCCTTCAGCGAGCAAACCTCTCTCTCGCTCTCCCGTGAGACGCGATGCTTTATACAGAGCTCTCAAAACGACGCATACGGCTGCAGCCTCTTGATACCTCTAAACAAACCCCACCGATATATATTCTTTATTATATGCTATTTTTGCGGATTCAACCGATTCACTTATGAAGGGCGTATCTCCGAGGGCTAAAGACACAGCTCGGTCTTCGGGAGAAGATGCTATACAGGAGATGGAGCAATATGCTCGGAAATATGCTTGCACAGGCATAAACAAAGCTCACTCGTGCGCGTGCTTTTTCACGCAAACACCGGGGACCATGCAGAGTACTGTAAAACTTCAGCGACTGCTCCTTTGCCGTCTTGAAAAAAAATATCGCTAGCATTTTAATTATGATTCACACCTATCTTCTCGCTCGAGATATGTCAGTAGCGATTCAACCGTCATATAGAGCGGTATTTAACGATTACCCCTTACAATGTCGGATGAATCAGTGCGTTCTTGTATTTTGGGTCTTTTACGTCTAACAAAACCGCATAGCGCTCAGCTGAGACGTCGGTGTAATGATCTATGGTGTTACGAGCTGCTGCGTTTATAGGGTGATCGACTCGTGAACAGACTTAAATACGTGATCTGGTGGGCCCCTTTACGCGCTCTAGTGGTGGCCTATAACAGAGGCATATTAAGTGGTCAACGAGTGCTGGGTGTTGTGTATGAGGAGTTACAGCGCCGCGGTGTTTTAGAAGCTCCCCGCGTAAGAGGCCTTGTCGATGAAATCAGATGTAAGTACCATTAGCTCGATAAATCACTGTTGTTGGCGGTTAGCAATACAGCAGTTATTTTTACCATAGGCTATCGGCAGTTTTACGATGCGGGGAGTGACGAAGAAGAGGCTCTCGCTGAGGCGACGAGAGCTGCGGAGGAAACGGATCTAGAGCGTCAAACCGTCCTCTACCGTGCGTATTCAACTCTGTTTTGGCGTTATTATCCCCGATTTTTTTCGTTTTTAGACATAAAAACTACTGGGGGTGGTATTTTTTCAGAACCGCTGCATGAGGAGGGGGTAGGGGAAGAGCCTAGAGCGAGCACCTCGGCAGCCCCGGCCGAGCCGATACCGCAGGGTTTCACCATAGGCCATCGGCAGTTTTACGACGCGGTGAGCGACGAAGAAGAAGAAGAGGCTCTCGCTGAGGCGACGAGAGCTGTGGAGGAAGCAGAGCATCAAACCGCCCTCTACCGTGCGTATTCAGCTCTGTTTTGACGTTATTATCCTCGATTTTCGTTTTTAGACATAAAAACTACGGGGGCGGTATTTTTTTTCAGAACCGCAGTATGAGGAGAGGGCTGAGGAAGAGCCTAGGGTGAGCACCTCGGCAGCATCGGCCGAACCGATACCGCTGCAACCCGAGTCTGATGACGACGAGGCGTCGACTATTCTCAACCCCTCCTTGATGTTTAGCGATCGGTCTGATATACTGGGTAAGCATAGTCGTACAATGATAATAAAATAAAAATAAACCGCGTTAATAAACAGAAATTATGAAATAACCCAAACAGCTGTGTACCGGCAAGCCAGAGCAAACGATGACGACGGAGCGATAGCGGGTCCATCGTATCACCACCAGCGTCAGCAGGAAGATGACCTCGTACAGCCCGAGAATCAGCTGGGGGTGTATCCGATGGATGCTCGACAGGAGGAGGAGGAGGAGGAGGAGGAGGAGGAGGAGGGGGAGCGTCTAAACGAGGAGCGATTAGAAGCTAGACGCTTCGGCCTATGGTTTCAAGAGCTGATGGAGTGTGATTCAGGTAAAGAAATAATAACGTCTTCTCTCTCTTTCTCCCTCACTCGCGCGCTTTCTCTCTCTTTATCTCTAGCCCTTGCGGTATATACAGGATATGTTTAAAAAGGCTTTATTATATTTACCACAGGGTACTCGTCAGCTGACTCGTCAGCTATCTCGTTATAGGCGTACCGCGATTAGTACGAGGTACACTAAAGTTACAATATGCCTTTTTATCGGCGATCTCTACTCTATAACTCACGCCTTTGTTTGATTACAGATATACAAACGGGCCGGGGAAGAACACGCAATACACAGGGGAACGAGGCTTTCGGGGATGTGCAACCCCCGGGAGGGCGGATCATCATCACGCACGATACAGCCCGTTATTTCAAACGTTTTCAACTACGTGGTCGGGAGATAACATTGCGTATCCGCCAACCTCACGCTGGCGCAAACGTGACAACATGGCTTGAAGGAGCATTCCGCGATCTTCTGACGCATCTCACGAGTCACTGTGAGGGTGGTGACTACGCGGGGATCTCGTTCTCCGCGAGCTGCTTAGCGCACGGCCCCGTCTGGCTTTCATTCCGTCCTGTCCGCGCCTATACATTTGTAGATATCTGGCAATTAATAACAAACATAGCTCAAAGTGCAGCGTCTCTGGATATTAATGATTCTTTCCATATAAAAGTATGTATCGTTAAAGGTTTGGAGGGTAGGGGGCGAAAAGGTTTGACACACGAGGGCGTTGCTAAAAAATCAATTTTAACGATTCGAAATACCGACAATCTGTGTCTACCGCGCTCGTTAGTAACAGCACGCGCGTACGCGGAAAGGGGTGAGATACGCTCGGGGGCTCTGCATTCTAGATGGCAGCGTATACGACAGATTAACGGGTCGCTTCAAAAAGAGGCGGCGCTTGAGCTCACGAGAAGCGCAAATGTTGTTATACAGCCCGCTGGCTGCGGTATGCGCGAAATTGCTATATACCAGAATTATTTGGCTCGCGAGGGGTTAGCTATCGTGGTTTTCGAGTTTTTGACTTGGGGGCGACGCGAAAGACCGGTGTTTGACGGTACACAGACGGTTATGGATACAGTAGGCTCAGTCCGGCACACGTTATACATTCTGTATTATGAGCGGTCGCATCATTTCCAGCCTATCTTGAATCTGCGTGGTGCTGTAGGCAGCTTAAACTTCTGCGCAATCTGTAACGCCCGTTCTCGTCGGGATCATAGATGTTTAAAAAAGAAATGCCCTCGCTGCCTTCAAGCACCGCCCTGCGCTCTGGGCGCAGCTGCCGCGATCAGATGCGAGACATGTAACTGCGATTTTTTTGGGGAACAATATTTAGAAAATCACAGGGCTATTACCATCCATCGTAAACACAGGGTAAACACTGTTTGCGAGTCTCTTCAGCGGTGCCGTAACTGCTTTCGCGCGATAAGACCTTTAGAGAAAAAGACGCATGTGTGCGGGGAGGGTTTCTGTAAAACGTGTAAATCGCGGCACCCCTATAATCGCCTGTGCTATATGAGGCCTATTCGCGTCGATGAGAGGCCAAAAGAGAACATATTCATATTCTATGATTTTGAAACGCAGCAGTGTACGCCTGTAAAAGGTGATCCTGCAGCGCGCGTTCACGAACCGAATCTCTGCGTAGCTCAACGTGTCTGCACCAAGTGCTGCGATAATGCTTCTATAGACGAGCCGTGCGAGCATTGCGGGGATCACGAGTTTATATTTAGGACGAACCCTGTGTGTCAACTTGTGGAGTTAGCCATACAGAGTATGCCGGGCTTCTCTCACATATTTTTAATAGCCCATAACGCCGGTGGTTTCGACGCCCAGTTTATCCTGCGCTACTTCATCGAGGAGAAAAAAACGCAGCTCCCGTCTTTAATAATGAACGGCACTAAAATCATCACAATGCGCGTTGGCAAACTCGTGTTTCTCGACAGCTTGAACTACTTTCACATGCCTCTGAGTGCACTGCCTAAATCTTTCGGTCTAAAAACTGCTCTCACCAAAGGATCTTTTCCGCATCTGTTCAATAGACCCGAGAATCAAAATTATATTGGGCCGATGCCGCCCGCAGCCGATTACTCTCCCGACACTATGCGCCCGGAGGAACGCGAGCGTTTTTTTGCATGGTATAACGAGTTAAAGAATGCCTCTTATGTATTTAACTTTTCAAACGAGCTCATAACCTATTGTAAAAACGACGTTACGGTATTGAGACAGGCCTGTGTGGTTTTCCGGAAAATGTTCAAGGACAGCGGACGCGTTTGCCCGTTTAGCGAAAACACAACAATCGCGTCCGCCTGCTTTCAAATCTTTCGAAAAAATTTTTTAAAACCTAACACGATCGGTATTATACCTACGGGTGGTTACAGATGGGCTCACAATCAGTCAAAAAAAGCGATCTCTTGGCTCGTGTGGATGGAGCATTCTTTAAATCGTCGTATCATTCACGCAGGACGCTCGCGCGAGTTTAAATTGCCTCAAAATTTATTAGTAGACGGTTACTACGAAACACCTGATTCAGCCCACGTGTTACAGTTTCACGGTTGCTATTGGCACGGGTGTTTGAGCTGTTTCACTGTAAACAGAGACCGTGTACAAAGCGACAGTGATACACTGAACGAGCGTCTCGAGAGAACAAACGCTATATCGCAGAGAATCCGCTCAAGCGGCTACACGTTAACCGAGATTTGGGAGTGCGCGTATGACCGGATGATAAAAACAGATTTAGAGATGAGCGCTTTTGTGAGTGATCACCCTCCGGTTCGAGCGGAGCCTCTCAATCCGCGCGATGCTTTTTTCGGTGGTCGCACGGAAAACATGGTCACTCTGTACGACGTGAAAGACGGGGAGCAGATACGATATGTTGACGTTTGCTCTTTGTACCCATACATCTGCAAGTACAGCAAATATCCGGTGGGCCATCCAACGGTATACGTCGGCGACGAGTGCAGGGCGCTGACAGGTCCCGAAAATAATATCAGTCTTTCCCGCGTCGAGGGCCTTGTTAAATGTACAGTACTTCCACCGCAAAATCTTTATCATCCGGTGCTGCCGGTGCGAATGCATCAGCGCCTGTTATTCGGGTTATGTTGTAGCTGCTGCGAAACAATGAACCAGGACGCGTGTCCTCATGAAGACCCCGCGGAGCGTGTATTTAGCGGTACTTGGGTGGTGGATGAATTGCGAAAAGCTATTGCGTGCGGGTATAAAATATTAACCGTGAGCGAGATTTGGCAGTATAAGATAACGCAGTACAACCGCGATACACAGGAGGGGGGCCTTTTCACCGGGTACATAAACACTTTTCTTAAAATCAAACAAGAGGCTAGCGGTTGGCCCGAGGGTTATACAGATGACGAGGCTGCCCAAGAGCGTTATATAACTGCTTTTAAGACAGCCGAAGGGGTTCAGCTGGAGCGGGGTGCGGTAGCGAAAAACCCGGGGCTGCGCTCGGTAGCCAAACTTTGTCTTAACTCCTTTTGGGGTAAATTTGGACAACGCGAAAATTTACCACAAACAGAAATAGTGTCGACACGCGAAAAACTTATGGAGCTGCTAAATAGCCCCGAGCACGAGATCACTGGTATGCTACCTGTTAACAACCAGGTGCTGTATGTTAATTATACGAAAACCGATGATGCTGTAATACCGTCTAATATAGCAAATACTGTCATAGCTGCATACACCACAGCCCAAGCCCGTTTAAAACTTTACACCTATCTCGAACCGCTGGGTAAGCGTGCTCTGTACTGCGACACCGATTCCGTTATTTATGTCACGAGAAAAGAGCCTGGAGAGTATGAACCGCCAACGGGTCAATTGCTAGGGGATTTAACCGACGAGCTAAGCTCTTACGGCGAGGGCAGTTACATTAAGTCTTTCATCTCAGGCGGCCCTAAATTTTATTCTTTCATAGTTAATACGCCGAGCGGCGCGGAAAGCGAGGTTTGCAAGGTTAAAGGCATAACGCTGAATTACGCAAACAGCTCGCTAATAAATTACGAATCAATACGGTCATTTATAATAGGTGAGAGAGAAAATCCTGTTGTACTACAGTTTGATTCAATACGTCGTACACCGTTCCACCAGGTTGTCACACGACCCGAAAAGAAATCGTGCATGCCTCTGAGCGTCAAGCGAAGACGTGATGGCGAATACGGCTCGCTCCCTTACGGCTACAAATAACCGTTTATAAAAACTCTCGCTTTAAACATTGTTAAGCAGCGTTGTAAAATATCTATGTTATTACTGTAAAATATTTATACTGTTACCGGAAAATAAAAGCTCTATACATGTTTCAACTGCTCGAATTCTTTATATTATACTGCCCCGCAGGAAACGTGGTCATTCGCGCAGATGGATGTACGGTGGAAGCATCCCTGGACCTCAATGATCTGTGGTCCCACAGGCTGCGGTAAAACGTACTTTGTAAAAAAGTTTTTAAAGTTTATTTCACGGATGAACAGTGAGCCGTTTGAGAGAGTCATTTTCAATTACTCCGAGTGGCAGTCAGCGTACACGGAGTATGGTGAATCAATAGAGTTCCACGAGGGTCTACCTCAGAGTGCTGATTATGCTAACGACCCTCGCGCAAAACTTCTCATAATCGATGATTTGATGCGCGAGGCGTCTAACAACAATGTTGTGGATCTTTTCACCAAAGGCAGTCATCATAAAAATCTGAGCGTTATTTTTATTACCCAGAACTTATTCCATCAAGGACACGGCCAGAGAGATATCTCGCTGAATGCCAACTATATAGTGATTTTCAAAAATCCCCGTGATCGTGCTCAAATTCAGCATCTCGCGCGACAGGTGTATCCTGAAAACCTTCGTTTCCTACAGGAGGCGTACCACGACGCAACAGCCAAGCCGCACGGTTATTTGCTACTCGACCTGAAACAATCGACGCCTGACAACTGTAGATTCCGTACCTGTATTTTTCCCGACGACCCCCATCATTTTGTCTACGTACCGCGGAAAAAGTTTAAAAGCGGATGCAATGCTGGTGAATTACCAGTTCAGCGCATGTAATGGCGCCCAAAGGGTTATCGTACTGTGATAAATGCATGATCGTTTTGAGCGCACTTCAGCGAGCTAACAAGATAACGCAAGGACCCAACACCTGTGGAAACACCTCCCACCCTTATTATTGTATTGGTCTATGCGTGTGGTATATTCTTAAAGGCACCGCTACCCCCCATCCCTATAGGTCGAAAAAATCGGCTAAAAGGGGCGATACGTTGAGAGGTTAGACAGTTTGACACGCGTACTGGAGCGAAACGGTGCACCGCTCTGTAAAAAGCACGTGACGATACTACGGGCTCTTCAGTATCTCAATAAAGAGCAGCGCGAGGCTGTCCTGCGTAAAGCGGACCCAAGCATCGTCCGCTGTATCTGCGAGTGTGCCTTGAACGTTCTTTGCGGTAACGTTCCTTTGAAGGCTGATCAGCGAAAAAAGCTACGACGACACGCTCCCGCTCTCCGTCGTTTAGCCGCGAAAAAAGGCTGCTGGAAAAGTAAAAAACGTTTTGTTATCCAGAGCGGCGGGTTTCTACCGCTCCTACTAGCACCGATACTAGGCACTGTTCTATCGAGCCTGATTGGCGGACGGGGATGATGGAGCACGCGAGAAAAATGGTTCTTATCCCTGAGGAGCATGTGGCACAGCTGGGCATGCAAAACCAGAGACAGCCAACGGCCGGCTGGAACGCCTCGGCACAACCGCCACAATCTACTGATACCGTATTATCCAGACTGGACGCGGAGATGAATGAAATTTTGAACTCTAATACCTACAAGAATGAGAGGGAAAAATGGACAGCGTACCTGGTTGTGCTACAGCGTTATCTCCATTTTTCTGATGACGAGAGAGCTCGACAACACAGCGATCTTATGAAGAACGACCATGCAACGACGCCTAATTATGATAAAAGTGAAAAAGGAGAAACTCGTAACGGCATGAACGACTCCGTCATAATTGAAAGCATACTACCAGCCAAATATTGCACTAAAGCGAAGTTGCTGCTCCGCCGTTTACATGACGCACCACGCAGCAATTTTTCTTGGGATTCCGGAGGAGTCGTATCGATTGAGGGTAGCCCGATTCAGGGCTCAAATATTGTTGATCTTGTGAACGACGCCATGAGAGCTAGAAAAATATCTAAACCGGCGGGGCGTGGTGCTTTCGCTAAATTTCTGAGAGCAATACAGACACCGCGGGAGTTCATCGGCAATGACGCGTTGTGGCAGGAGACAAGGGCCAATTCAACGCTACGACCGTCGCAGCTCGAGGAGAGCAGCAACAGCAGTACAAACAGCGACAGTACAGGTGCGACGAGTCAGTCGCCGTTCTTCAGCGGCCGCGATAGCAAATCAGATAACGCAGGGCAGAGCGGCAACGGTTATCCTAATAAATATCATAAGAAAAGACATGTAACCTGGGCTAACCTCAAATTATAAATATGAAAACGTTGGAAAAAGTGTATTTTAATCCATCCCATGAAGCATCGTTTTCAGGTGCTGCTAAACTGCTACGTCTGGCACGTCAGAAAAAAGTATCCAGAACGAAGACGCTGCAGTGGCTTGAGGGACAGGATGCTTACACGAAACACAAACCCGTGCGACAGCACTTTCCGCGACGTTTTTATAACGTACGGAACATTGATGATTTTTGGGAAGCTGATCTGGTAGATCTTCGCTCAATTAAAGATTATAACGACGGCTATGTTTATCTACTCTTTGTGATAGACACTCTCAGTAAATTCGCATGGGTTCAACCTCTACGCGACAAATCTGCCGCATCTGTGGCTAAAGCGTTTAATCTCATCTTGTCTAAGAAAAGTAGCAACGGTCGATCACCCGTTTATCTGCAGACGGATAGAGGTAAAGAATTCGTAGGTGCTGCATTTCAGGATCTCCTAAAGAAAAAAGACATACAGTTTCGCATTGCGAGAAACCCCGAACGCTGAAGGAGAGAATGTGGCGCTATTTCACGTATTCCCGGCAAAAACGCTACCTCGACGTTCTACAGAGCATTGTTCCAGCATACAACAACTCTACGCATAGCGCTATAAAAATGAAGCCCGTCTCAGTGACGTTTGCTACACCCGCTAAGGCTCGGAATAACCTGATACAGCGATACAAAAGACCAGAGCATTGTCTCCCTAAATATAAGGTGGGTGACATTGTGCGTATCAGTAGCGCGAAGGCGGCCTTTGCAAAAGGTTACGAAGGTGGCTGGAGTAGCGAGCTGTTCAAGATTCACCGTGTGTCGTCCGGCATTTGCCCTGCGGTATACCTCCTGCGCGATCTCCACGACGAGGATATTGATGGTATATTTTATGAGCCCGAGCTATCGAGAGTGCAAACAAAGCAGGTTAAACAGCGGGCGTTAAAATGAAAGACGAGTTTTACATGGTTTTGCCTAGCAATAGTAGTATGGATTATTATCCCGATAATGTAACAACACGGTATACCACACATCTACCGCAGCGTATGTCTCTTCACGGTAGTTGGGCTGTTTCATTAGCTGAGATCCATATACCCGCAACCATTTTACACGTGCCTACCGATGGCAAGCGAAACTTTCTGAATATGACAACGGAGCAGGCGGTTGGTATCTTAACGAAGTACGTACCTGTCGAGGGCGCGCGAAACCTCCTGAGTGTGACAACGAGGCAGCCGGCTGGTACCCCGGTGAAGTACGTGCCTATCGAGCGCGAGTTGACGACCGGTGTTTCAACGGCTTTTGCTTTTAAGGAAGATAACGCCTGTGTGCCACCCGGTGTATACCACAGCATAGGGACATTGCTCGAGGCTATTAACGAAATACCTTATGTCACGGGCCATTTGAAATTCAAGTACGCCCGCAACGGGTATGTGACGGTGAAGCGCGTCTGCGAATCCTGTAAGAACCTGGAGCATACCTTTTTTTTCTCCGACGTACTGAGCAAGGTTTTAGGGTTCACCGAAACAGGAGGCGTAGTAGTACCCCGTGGAGGATACACTGCTCAGAGGCCTGCCAATTTAGCCAACGGGACCCCCAACATGATGTACGTTTATACCGATATCTGCGAGCCCTATATTACCGGTAATTTTCGCACACCATTGCTACGTATTGTGCCTGTTGCTATCGCCGATGCCCATAATTACGGATCTGTGAGGATAAAAAGCTTCTCGCCACCGCGTTATATTCCCTTACTACATACTAGTTTTCAAACAATAACCATTGATATAAGGGATGAGTTTGGCGAGCCAATACCATTCGAGCACGGGACGCTGACGGTGACGCTACAGTTCAAACGTATAGACTGACCTGGGTGTATCTACAATGGATTACTATGACGAGTACTTCGAGATGCAAACGGGGAGTGAGGCTCGAACAGGTTATGGCGGTATCAGCCATGTGTATATCGGCTCACCAAACCAGCGAGGTCATGGTATTGGAAGTTTTTTAGGGGGTCTCTTTCGACGTATCATAACTCTCTTGAAACAGGGGGCTCGGACTGTTGGTAGAGAGGCGCTTCGCTCGGGGATTAACATGGCCTCTGATGTCGTTAACTCCGGTGTACAACCGAGAGAAGCGTTTCAAACGCGCCTGCGCGAATCAGGGCAAAACCTGAGGCGTAAAGCTGAGGAAAAAATTACATCGCTCATGAAGGGCTCCGGCTATAAAGGCAGCAAAATTAATAAACTGGCGCATTCTGCTGCGGGGAGCGTATCACGGCGCAACTCTGTGAAAAGAAAGGCGGTGAAATCGCGAAAACGTTCAAGCGGCGGTGGTGCAAGAATGAAGTGTGTTAAGAAGAGGAAGAAGGGTGTGAGAGGTAGAAGATCACCGGCTAAACCACTCGTCACGAGACGTAACAAGAAACCAAGAACAGTGACGGATATTTTTGCTTAAACTGCGCTTTGAAAAATGGCGTTCCTACACGCGCACTCGTGCGAGTGTCTTAAGTCGGAGCTTGAATTATTTTCATTACCGCCAACCCAGACAACGATCGAGGGGACACACTCTGTATACTACAAACCAATCTCATCGCTGACGGATGATTCACCGATAGAATTTGTCGTCCCAGGCCAGGGGGATGAGTACATTGATCTCGCGCATACAATGCTAAGTATACGCGTTAAGATAGATGCCCCAGATTATAAAAAGACAGGGGGGTTAGAGGGCGTATCACCCGATGTAGGACCTGTCAATAATCTCCTACACTCAATGTTCAGCCAGATCAAGAGACTCGGTAGAGTCTCGGGACAAGTACATTGACAGCTCTGTCGTCTGCTGGCCTGAGGCTCTCGCCGAGACTATATTTTCTCTGAATAAAACGATTCGCCGTGGTGGGGGTAAAATTGGCATGCGATTTTCTTTAATTACGAAACTCATGAGTTCTGTACGGCTTTGAAAATTGAACTTTCAGCTAATTAAGAAGTTCTCTGTCGAATGAGCCCAAAATCAGCATGATCGGTGTCGTAATTGCTGAGAAAAAACTTTGCACGGGCTTAAGATTATGCAAAAGTTACTAACACATTCGGGATTCGACGTATCTGTATACGCGTACTCTGACCGCTACAAGCATAGGCTCCTTGGCCCCCATGATCACCAATTCCCGGTGAGAATATTCTTGTTCCAACCAATGAGCAATGAAAAAAATCCTGGGCCAATTACATCAAAGTTTGAAATGGCATGCGCAAGCATATAGCATGTGCATTTCAGTTCTGACTACGAATGTACAATATATATGACGTCAACTTCAGAACGTAGCACACGGCGCAGCACAACTGGTAACAGCAGTCATAAATCAATCAATATACATATATATATGGGTACAAACCATGTGTCAGTTTTTGATCGTAAGAATGGAGTTTCGACATTACGAAGTGCGTGCGGGATAAATAAAAAAATAATTTTCATCATCTAAAGAAGTGCAGATTACTATTTATGTTGTTATTTGTGATATATTAAACCGGTATCAAAGCGGCCGCGTAAATGTAGTCTGTGATGTGTGTGTGAAAAAGAATATAAAAAATGCGCGATGCATATGTCAACGAAACTTTTCAAGATTTCATTATTTCGTTCGATTGGAAATAATTGTTAACTGATATAATCCTTCAATTAAACCAGAGTACGAAAAATATTGTCCAGTGCGAATATATCGTCAGTGGCGTGGTTATATGTCAAGGTTATATATACGAATAAATAGAACTAAAATACTCGCAACTGTAAGAATATTAGTAACTTCAATTGAATAAATGTTTTCTAATTTATATCTTGTGTTGTCATTATTTTTAAACATCCCCATAATTTGCTTGATATTCAGTTTGGCTCTGCCCTCTCCGATCCTTGTTTTCAACCCATCAGTTTGCAGCGGATCGATTCATATTATTAATTCGTTGCCTAATATGTGTCTTATGAATTTCTACTCCTTCATGATGATTGTGGTAACATGATTCGAGAGGTTTCTAACCATAATCTTGAATTGCACATTTTGTAAATCAGATTTTCAAAAAAATTTCTGGTCTTGGTATACTGGGTAGTTATTCTTTTCCCATTAGGTCTGTCGAGTGATAAATTTGGAAACTAACTACAAATATGGAATTATTTTAAAAAAAATTCATTCCGATAAGTCTACAGTTGCTCAGTTTTGGATGTGATCAAATATAATGCCTACCAACATCCCCAGAAACTTACAGAATTTCTGAATGCAATGTGCGCTATGTCATTTTAATGGGACATCATGACTTTTGACAACTTTTCATTATAATGCTGTAGATTCGGATCATTGAAATACAGCGAAAATCTGCAAACTATACAATTTATATACTGTGCCATTCATTTTACATTTTGACTCTAACCGTAACATATATATGAAGTAAAAAATTGATTATAAAAGTCTTCAGTTGCTCATTTATGGATAGATTTGAAATTGCTATCTTCGAAGCTCATTGCGCAGATACATTGAACCGCAGCAGATACCTGCGAACTCTGAAATTTCTGTGGATAGATATATATGCTACGGATCATCCCTTATCTTTGATTATGGTAATATGTAATGGAACTTGGTTCAGCAAGTTTTAAGGTGTTTCTTTTCAAATAGTATTGAAAATGTATTACTGTGGTATGGAGCGAAAACCTTCAAACTTTCATATTTTTGTGGCGCAGCATGTGTGCCAATACTGCGGTATGGAGCGAATACCTGCAAACTTTCATATGTTTGTGTCGCAGCATGTGTGCCCATCATTTAAATTTTTTACTCCAACCGTAACATATAATCTCAAAAATTCATCCCAAAAGTCTTCAGCTTTACTAATTAACTTAATTTTCCTTTTTCTAAATTCTATGCTGAATTTCTGAATTTCTAAATTTATTTCTAAATTATCCTGAAATTAAATTGTTTACCTCCACAACCAATGCAGGTACCTTAAACGTCTTTGAATTCCGTTGCTCTGTTGAATTAAGTACGCTCAGTTTTTTTTGCTTCTTTGAGTTCTAACATAATAAATGTTTCCAGGTGCCTTTTTTCGGCAACTATCAAACTGTAGATAATTGGATCGCAGCGGCCACTTGCAAACTTTGGAAATATATTTCGTCGGGGGTACGTTTTGGAAGACACGAAAATGTCTAGATTCAGAATGCATAAGCGACATTTAAAAATGGCCAATTCTGTTGGATTTGTTGAGTCTTGAATTTGATCTATCTTTCCTCTTTTCCTTTCTTTTTTCTAACGTTATAAGCTGAAAATCACATCTCGGGCCGCAACACGCATTGCTCCATGCTCTTGAGTTCCCAATGGACAAAACATATTAGAAGACAAGGAGAAAAATCACCAAAGTCCAAGAACAAACCTCTATCGAAATAGTTCCAATACAATTTTGACGAAAAATAGGTCTATTTTCGTGGAAACCAAAGTTACAAGCCGAAAAACATATCTCGGCCTCCAACCTGCTTTCCACCGTGCTCTTGGGTTCCTAATTGACAAAAAATATTAGAGTTAAAGGAAAAAGATTGCCAAAGTCCAAGAACAGACCTGTGAAGAAATATTTGCAGTACATTTTTGACGAAAAATAGGTCTTTTTTTTTGTGGAAACTGACGATATAAGCCGAAAATCATATCGCAACCTCCAACCCGCTTTCGACCGTGCTCTTTGATTCCTAATTGATAAAACACATTAGAGTACATGGAAAAAAATCCTCAAAGTCCAAGGACAGATCTGTGACGAAATATTTTCAGTACTATTTTGACGAAAAATAGGTCTTTTTTCGTGAAAACCAACGTTATAAGCCGAAAATCATAAATAATTCGTAGAAATTTAAACTAAAATCCTATAGTCAACTGAACATAAATAAGGAACTTTAGAGAAAAAATACGTGATATCAAACCATAAACTTCCCCTAGGAAAAAAAAAGGTTGGGACAAGTACATTGATGGTCCCTCGTTTGCTAATAAATCCATCCATAAAAAAACTTTAAAAAAAATTTTCTTTAAAAATTGTCAAAAAAATTATTTTATAAAAAAAAAATACAGTACAATTCGAAAAAAAATTCACAAATCTAGAAAAAACATTATGTTTAAAAAAAAAATATTCTGTATCTATTTTTTAAAGTTCAAAAAAATCAAATAACAAGTAAAAAATAAAAAACCGAAAAATCGCGTTTGAAATCATTATGCAAACCGATGCCTCATCCTTCTTATTTGATTCGAACAGCTAAATCAATTGAAAAAAATTCCATCTAATTTACGTGCAGCATTAAAATTTATTATATCAATTCGAGGCCAAGTATTTTCTAATGAATTGAAAAAAGTTACCACTTGAGTTACGTACAGCACTAAAATTTATGATATCAATCAGTGGACAAGTATTTTATTAGTAACTCCAAATTTTGACATTATTAAAATGTTCTAAGAAGCTTTTAAATCCAAAAAAAATCACATGAAAGCTAGTCATTCGTTACTCTATGGTAGCAAAGACTTATAAGAAAATCGATTTTTCTCAGACTTTCAGGATCCTTTGGTATTATTCACAAAATTCAACGTCGATTGGATCGATACAAATTATGTTTAAATATGTGTTAAAAGTACTTGTCCGGCCCATCACTTTCCGTTTAAATTGTTTATCCAAATAAAAATCAGGGCTTGTCTAGAACTGATGGTTCACAAGTCACAAGTATTCATGCAGAGGGAATTGAGAGAATTATCTTTACGTAATTTTTACTTAGTTGCACTAATTTAATAAAAAAGGGAAACAAATTATTCCGCAATATACAAGGGATTTTATTCTGCATCGATAAATGAAACAAATTGTACATAATATATATGTTCATGCTTCCAAAATAACTCTCCAGTTTATATTCAATGATGTCAATTCTTACTTCCTACTTATTCTTCCAGCGAACGAATTCCATACGGACTAAGAACTAACCTCTACTATTATTAAAAGCATTAAACTAATAATGAATCGCATTTCAACAAATTTTTAACCAGATTCTGCCGTACAATTTCATTTTTTTATGATTGATTTTTTATTGAATGAATAGTGATGGGCCGGACAAGTACTTTTAACACATATTTAAACATAATTTGTATCGATCCAATCGACGTTGAATTTTGTGAATAATACCAAAGGATCCTGAAAGTCTGAGAAAAATCGATTTTCTTATAAGTCTTTGCCACCATAGAGTAACGAATGACTAGCTTTCATGTGATTTTTTTTGGATTTAAAAGCTTCTTAGAACATTTTAATAATGTCAAAATTTGGAGTTACTAATAAAATACTTGTCCACTGATTGATATCATAAATTTGAGTGCTGTACGTAACTCAAGTGGTAACTTTTTTCAATTCATTAGAAAATACTTGGCCTCGAATTGATATAATAAATTTTAATGCTGCACGTAAATTAGATGGAATTTTTTTCAATTGATTTAGCTGTTCGAATCAAATAAGAAGGATGAGGCATCGGTTTGCATAATGATTTCAAACGCGATTTTTCGGTTTTTTATTTTTTACTTGTTATTTGATTTTTTTGAACTTTAAAAAATAGATACAGAATATTTTTTTTTTAAACATAATGTTTTTTCTAGATTTGTGAATTTTTTTTCGAATTGTACTGTATTTTTTTTTTTATAAAATAATTTTTTTGACAATTTCGATGTATTTTTGAATCAAAAACTTGTGTCTCCTCCTAACAATGCTTATGCTTATAGAGCTTATATTGAAACTCTGTTGAACTACGCGTACGCCGCGAAGACCTCGCATCTTACGAGCGCTTTATGGTATAGCGATACAGAGGGAGCAATGGATGATAAGGGCGATGGTAACAAAGGCCTTGTAGAGAGACGGGATGCGTTAGGCAAGGATAGAACGATCGATCTTCTTGGACATCTGCATTGCGATATCTTCAATCAGGAAAGGTTTTTGCTGAGCGGTGTTGAGATGCGTTTGCGACTCGTGCAGAACAATAGCGCTTTCTGTCTCATGACTGATTTGAAAAACTGTAAAATCCGCATTACAGAAGCATCGCTAATCGTGCGACGCGTTAAGATAGCGCCCGGTATACTCCTGTCTCATGCGAGAGCTCTGTCTAAATCCACAGCAAAATATCCGCTGACGCGTGTCGAGGTTAAAGCTATATCAATGCACGCCGGAATACACGGCGATACTCTTGATAACGTCATACTGGGCCAACTACCAAAACGTATAATAATTGGTTTTGTCGATAATAAGGCTTTCAACGGTGATTATGGCAAAAATCCGTTCAATTTTCACCACTACTCGATCAATTATCTTTCTTTATATGTAGACGGCCAACAGATACCGTCAAAACCCCTGCAGACAGACTTCACAGATAGTAATATGTATGTGGATGCATATCACACGTTATTTTCTGGCTCGGGTATTCACTTTCTCAACGACGGTAATTGTATCTCGCGTTTGAACTACCCATACGGCCATTGCCTTTTCGCGTTTGATCTGACACCCGATCTCTCTGCTAATAGCAGCACCCACTGGAATCTGGTGAGGCATGGCAGCGTGAGGATAGAAGTACGCTTCGCGGGGTCTTTACCTACAACGATTAACTGTATTGTGTACGCTGAATATGATAATGTGCTTGAGATTGACTCATCCAGACAGGTCATCGTAGATTTCAGCGGCTGATGAGCGAGAGAGAGAAGCACCCTCAGTTTTCACTGAGCATTCAAAGAGTGACGGTCAAATAAAAAAGACGGCATCATGTATATTGTTATTGATGTGCAGGGCGTGAGAGGTAGAGACAACCAGTTTATACCTAAAGAAGTAGCCATCGTATCGGTAAAAACTGAAGACTATGGTCACTGGATTGTAAAGCCACCCTATACGGATGATAACTTGCCAGTCTTTGTGAAGCGTCAAAATATGTGGCTACGCGATAATGTCCATGGTATAGAATGGTCTAAAGGCGATACATCGCTACAAGCGTTGGAGACAAATCTGAAAAGGATTGCGGGTCACGCGACACGGATTTTCACTCGCGGCTCTGACAAATCATCGTATCTGGCGCAACTCACGGGCTATTTTATTATAAATTTAGAAGATGATGAAGAGGCTCCTTCATTACGTCAGCTACCTCGAAGCGACGCATGCTGTATGCACCACCGCGTCGCAAATCACAGACAGGCCTACAGATGCGCCCTGAACAACGCTATGAGAATCAAAGCCTGGCTCTGTCAAAGCGAACGGATTACCTCCTTATCGGAGTATAGGACTACCACGTCGTGGAGCATTGGTATGTCTGAGGCCAGGACCGAGGAGGAAAAAGAACCCCCGAATCATGAACAATCTTCAGATCTTACAATCTCTCAAAAACATAAAGGAGCATGCTATAGGCGTCTACCCGGCCGATCGTATCCCGAAGGTGTGGACGAAACCGACGGCATTCGTGGTTAACACCGATGGATACAAACGCCCAGGGGCCCACTGGGTCACCATGTACGTCGATCGAAATGGACACGGATGGTTCTTCGACAGTTACGGCCTACCTCCAATCATCCCACAGCATCTCGCGCGTCTCCGAAGAAACTGTCGACTCTTCCGTTGCAACACGGTTCAACTCCAGGGCCCTAATTCGCAGTGTTGTGGACAGTATTGTGTTATGTTTCTTCATTATATGGCTACTGGTCTCGGTATTCAACGATTTAGAGATGTTTTTTCGCATGATTTGCAGCGAAACGATAAAATAGTTCATGAGTATTATAATGCGTATAGCAGCAAGGGTGGTAAATCTAAGGGTGTGGTTTCCGATACAGATGACTGTATCGGCAGGGGTTATAGGATTAAGCATTTACATTGTATACAGCACTGCTGCTCTCGTTCTCGGTAATCACATGCTAATAAAATTTTAAATGCTACTTCTAACGACTGTCTCGTTGCTTTCAACAAGAATCACACGTGCCGTTTTAAAATCCTGTGTCTCTCTCCTACCCCGTTTCTTTCGGCGAAAATTGTACGAGTGGTGACGGGGGCCGGATATCAGATTTCGCTGACGATCAGCGCTGTTGTCTCTATGCAGCTGCAGAGCGTTCAACGCTCATCGTCAGTCGGCGCTCAAGGCTTGAGACTTTACGTCGGTCGGGAGGCACCATGAACATCGTCATTGATATACAAGGCCTGAAGGATAAATATAATAACTTCGTGCCTAAAGAAATTGCCGTGGTCTCTGTGAAAACATCTTACTTAGCACATTGGGTCATATCACCGCCTCACGCTTATAGCGTACTGCCTCCTAGTGTGAAACGACAAAACACGTGGCTAAAGTGCAATCATCACGGTATAGACTGGTCCGAGGGTGAAACACCTTTACGTGCGGTCGAAGCTGCTTTAAAGCAAATCGCGGTACAATCCGATCGCCTGTTTACAAGAGGGTCTGATGCAGCCGCATATTTGACACAGCTAACAGACTGCTTCGTTATAAATCTAGAGGAGGACAAAGAACCACCGTCTCGTAACCTCCCCGAGAGCAGTACTTTTTGCATATTTCACGGCTTACTACATAAAAATACCTCGTTCAAGTGTGCTCTCAACGGCGCTGTGAGGTTAAAAAAATGGCTTTCTCATAACGATCGCTCCATCGCCTTGTGGGAGTACAGAACCACCACGTCCTGGACTGCTGGCTTATTAACGGTGGCACAGCGGGAGGAGGGAGAAGCAACCGGTATCAAAAAATCATCCTCGTAAAGAAGCGCATTGCCGCTGATCTCATCCTCACATTTCATTATCTTATAAATGCTGACTTATGCTAGCGACGGTCGGGACCATGGTAAACCAATACCTCCGCCAAGGTATTGTCGGAATTCTCCCACCACTGCCATCCTGTGGCGGGAGATGCTGCATCAAAAGATTGTTGTCAGCTCTTTTCTGCATTCGAGGTAGGGATATGAATCTATCAAACAGGAGGTTTAAATCATTTGAGCTCTCTGATGGTCAGACAGTGCTCCCAAGTCGCCGCATGAGTAAACAACATGAATTGAAAGTACGCTTAGATCTCTTTTTGCACGATATCGCAACGTTTAAAGCCAGAATACGCGACATATCAGAACTCCGCGCTTTAACAGTGGCCATAAAAAAACTCGATCTGAACAATGGATTTCACGCTCGTCAATCAAACAGGCCTTTTGGAGTCCTTCCTCCCCGTCAAAAAACTGACCGAGCTTGAACTTGCCAAAGAATACCGCATCACCTGTATCCGTGTCGTCGAATCGAAATGGGGCAAGCGAATTGCCATGGACGTGGACAGCACATTTACATGCTTCCTGCCGACAAGATTCGTCAAAGTTTTCGAAGATAAGAGCAGTTTATTCCAGCAGATGTGCGAAGCGGCCTCAAACAAAAACTTAATCATGCTGTACCACGGCACGAAACTCAACAGACTGGAGTTCAAACCTGCTGAAGAATGATCATAAACAGGTATGGGGCAAAACTTATTTATCAGCCATCTGAACACTCCCAAACGCACACGAACCTCTCTCACATTATGGTGTCTCTATCGGCCCTGTTACAGCATCGTCTGACCATCTAAGCAGCACATCCCGTAAACCACCGCTCCATGGTCATCGATGCCGTCGTGAAAACGAACGAAAATCCAAAAATATCCACAAAAAAAAAATACCCCCCTACTACTATATGTATTGTGAATTATATGCCATATTACAACCAAATTTGAAAAATTAATAAGAGCTGAAATATATATATATATTGTAACGAAACGCTCTTGCCGACCTGGCCTGAACGCCACCACGCGTCGGTTCGAGCAACCTTAATAATAAGGAGCAGGTATGAAGGAAACGCGGACACCGTTAATTTTGTGAAAATAATAAAATAATCGATTTTATTCAATTTTGATCGATATTTAACAAAAACAAAGAAGATTTAGCACTTTGGCTCGCGGAAAATAAAATTTGTATTTGATTTTAATATTGTCTTGCTTTGTTTAATCGGATCTGGCGAGAAAAAGACCCGAAAGACCCGAAAACGTTGCAAATTCTCTGTCTGAGATAATTTTAATTTCTCAATTTTCGAATTTTAATTGTACAAAAATGATAATTAGGAATAAAACAATTTTAAAATTAATGGTCGCGTTCGTTCTAGTCTCTCGACACGCCTCGAGCTTAAAAACCTCTCGATTCAATGCTTCGAGCTATTATTCGTTTGACGCGGTTTTTCCGATGTCCTGTTACGCTTGTTTTCTCTAAAAAAAAAATATAAATGAATCCAAGAGGATCTCTTCGCTTTTACAATTTTTCAATTTTGTTTTGACTCGATATAATTTTAACTCGATCTATCGCCTCTTGGATTTTTTTCTAAATGGGTCTAGATCTCCCTACCTGGACCACCTCGGACAATGTTTTTCAAACGTGAATTTAATTTTTGATAATAAGATGAATTTTTAATTCTCCTCAACAATACGAAAGAAATAAAACGTTAAAAGGTAGGATGCAAACCACGGGCTATGGGATAGAAACGTCACCGAATCCCTCCGAGAGTCCGTGCATTTACAGGGTAGAGGTAACCCTCCGTCCACGTGTTATGGGATCGAGACGTCACCGAGTCGATCCGAGAACTCCGTGCAACGGAAAGCCGGAAATTTTTTAGAGGTTAGGTGTGGACCCTGGATTATGGGATTGAGACGTCGCCGAGTCGCTCCGAGAATCCAGGCATCCAAGGAAATAGGCAATTCACCGTCCACGGGCTATGGGATCGAGACGTCGCCGAGTCGATCCGAGAGTCCGCGCTACGGGAACCCCAAAGATTTTGAGGATAGGTGTAGTATTGCTGAGGCTGATGTACTGAGAGAGGTCCGAGTTGATTCTTTAGCCAGGGAGAACTGTCTGCCGAATGAGTCGCGCAGCGCTTCTTATACCCGTGTCCCCACCATAAAATTCTCGAGCGCCGAGAATCTCCGTTTTCGCTTGGTTCTGCGCACCTTTCTATTACGCCTACTCTGATTGGCCCGTTGCCATGATTCACGCTCGCCCGTTGGTCGAGCGGGCTAACATACGATGCGCGGACTACCGCTTTTTACGATTTTCAGCTTATTACGATGTTAAACAGTAAAAACTTCAATCTGATCAAATATTACTTAATTTCTTCTTCAATTTGGCATTTTTATTTGTTTTAATATGATTCGTAAAATTATAATCGCTAAAAGTCACGTACGCGTCCTATAGCCCATCAACGCTCTGCCCGCGCATGCGTCGTAGTCGCTTTTTACATTTTTCATTGTGATCAGTTTTTATGTTATTAATTTGACTTGTGATCATTAATCTCGATAAAATATAGCGCGGCGAAGTTCAGAGCGGCGCCGGTAGCCCCGCTCGGGCTCATGCCTACCGGCCTAAGATGGCCGCCACCTGTCAACAACGACGAGCGTGGTCGCCGCGATGTTTTGTCCGCGATCTAAAGATCGCGGAGTTTCGTTCGTTTCGACGGGCTCGGGCCGTCGCGCGTGTGTTTCGCTACAATATACGGAGAAAAATAAAAAAAAAAAAGTGGTGCGCTATGGTGACACGCTCATCCCCCTCCGCACACCCGCAAACCTCTCGCCCACAACGCCGGCCGCTCGGCCTAGTGGGGGAAAGGAGTGGGGATAGGAGTGGGGGTCGCCATAGTGCACCACCTACTACTAATATATGAACGAAGATACATGAAACAATTATGAGTTCTGTTCACTTATAAGTGCACTGACTTTTTTCCTTTTAGTTTTGGCATAATAAATTTTATGAATCGGTGGTAATTTTTTCTGTCTGTATCAAAATTTAGATGAATAAATCGCAGCGGATACTTGCAAACTTGGAAAATTCTGTGTATTGACATGCATGCCAGATATTAGTACTTCCTATTTTTGATTATGGAATATGGATATCTACAAATAATTGAAATTATGCATGAATTTTTGGATATGGATTATAAACCATAAAAAAAACTTTAAACAATTTTTTTTTTTATTGTAAAAAAAATTATTTCATAAAAAAAAATACAGAACAATTCGAAAAAAATTTTACAAATCTTGAAAAAACGTTATATTAAAAAAAAAAAACTAATCTGCATCTATTTTTTAAAGTGTCAAAAGAATCAAATAACAAGTAATAAATAATAAACCGAAAAATCGCCCTTGAAATCATTTTGGAAACCGATGCCTCATTCTTCTTATTTGATTCGAACAGCAAAATCAATTGAAAAAAATTCCATCTAATTTACGTGCAACATTAAAATTTATTATATCAATTCGAGACCAAGTATTTTCTAATGAATTGAAAAAAGTTACCATTTGAATTACGTGCAGCACTAAAATTTATGATATCAATCGGTGGACAAGTATTTTATTAGTAACTCCAAATTTTGATATTATTGAATTGTTCTAAGAAGCTTTCAAATCCAGAAGAATCACATGTAAGCTAGTCATTTCTTACTCTATGATGGCAGAGACTTATAAGAAAATCGATTCTTTTCAGACTTTCAGGATCCTCTGGTATTATTCACAAAATTCGACGTCGATTGGATCGATACAAATTATGTTTAAATATGTGTTAAAAGTACTAGTCCGGCCCATCACTTTCCGTTTAAAATGTTTATCCAAATAAAAGTCAGGGCTTGTCTAGAACTGATGGATCACAAGTATTCATGCAGAGGGAATTGAGAGAATTATCTTCAAGTAATTTTTACTTAATTGCACTAATTTAATAAAAAACGGAAACAAATTATTCCGCAATATAGAAGGGATATTATTGTGCATCGATAAATGAAAAAAATTGTACATGATGTATATGTTCAAGCTTCCAAAATAACTCTGCAGTTTACATTCGATGACGGCAATTTTTACTTCCCACTTATTCTTCCAGCAAACGAGTTCCATTCGGAATAAGAACTAACCTATACTATTATTAAGAACATTAAATTAATAATGAATCGCATTTCAACAAACTTTTAACGAGATTCTGCCGTGCCAATTCGTTTTTTTATGATTGATTCTTTATTGAATGAATAGTGATGGGCCGGACAAGTACTTTTAACACATATTTAAACATAATTTGTATCGATCCAATCGACGTCGAATTTTGTCAATAATACCAGAGGATCCTGAAAGTCTGAGAAGAATCGATTTTCTTATAAGTCTCTGCCACCATAGAGTAAGAAATGACTAGCTTGCATGTGATTCTTTTGGATTTGAAAGCTTCTTACAAGGAAAGGTACTTTAGTGTCCGCCTCTGATTTTGATAATTTTTTTCTATGTTATAGTCCATCCAAAAATAAGAGACACGTATTTTTTTTTATCGGCCGAAAGTTATTTTTAAGGGGTGAAATCAACCCTCAAAGTTCGGCATGTTTTGCGTCTGGTAGAGTGTTTCATATAGAAGCACTCAACCGATCGAAACGAAACCAATTGCAAAATGTTTGGCATGTCAAATAACCCATATGACATGTCCATCTTCTTATGCACCCTTACGGCAAAGGGGTGAACCACCCCCGAATGTTCAGAATTTTTTCGTATAACAAAAACTTACAATCCGATTTTAATAAAACAAACGCCATTTTGCAGAGCAAAAAAAAATAAAATCGACGTGTTTTCGGGTTTTCCTCAGATCAAAAAAATTGAGGGGGTAAAACACCCTTAAAATATCAAATTTTGTTTTGAGCACTGGCCCCTTCCAGTTTTAGTATTCTTTTCATAGAATGTAGCTTATCAAAAAATAAGAAACACGTATTCTTTTTTATCGGCCGAAAGTTATTTTTAAGGGGTGCAATCAACCCCCAAAGTTGGGCATGTTTGGCATCTGGTAGAGCGTTTCATATGGAAGCACTCAACCGATCGAAACAAAACCCATTGCAAAATGTTCTGCATTTCAAATAACCTATATGACATGTTCAACTTCTTATGCACCCTTACTGCAAAGGGGTGAACCACCCCCGAATATTCAGAATTTTTTCGTATAATAAAAACTTACAATCCGATTTTAATAAAAGAAATGCCATTTTGCAGAGCAAAAAAAATGGACGTGTTTTTTGGTTTTCCTCGGATCAAAAAAATTAAGGGGGTAAACCAGTCCTAAAATCTTGAATTTCACTTTGCGAATCGAAATGTTTACAATCCAATTCATATGGTTCCTTTATCATTGCGTATCGACTTATATGTTGAATAATATTTATTTCACATATTCATTGGCTGACATCATAATCGTATAGAGAATCGAATACTTTGACATGCTTTACGTGAGAAGTGTTAGTTTTCGTTCTACAGGTTCTACTATGACATCTTTTAACGGTTCTTGAAAATCTAATGTCGTATCTTCCACGATTTCTAACCGATTGAACTCTGCCATAGAAGCCTTCAGAATTCTCTCGAAACTTTCTTTCAATTCCACTTCATTATTGTTAACAGGACTGTTAGGAATGTTCATTACTTCAAATATAAGAAGCAACAGTCTTATTACGTTCATTGGGTTGATAGACATGTTCATGACAATACGTTATTCACAATAGCGAACAGGATAGTGATAGATAAATAATCAAACAGCAACTAAACTTCTGGAGTAATATAAAGTCAGTTTTAGCTTCTTCATCTTGAGTGGGTGGCTTAATCTGACATCATCACAAAAACAGATTTTTTTATTTTTTCGGATATCTCTCAAGCATTAGGCTGAGCGAGCTGGCTTTTTTAAGAATACATGGCTACGAGCCGCTATAGCGATTCTTGATATGGATAAGAATATGGCAAGGCTTGAGTCAGATTTGTTTGCCTTCTGGGCGGGGAATTGTCAATGCGGCTCTCGATATTTGAGTTTTATTTTGTTTTCGTAAATCATTCAAAATAGAAACTTATATAAATAGAACGAAAACTAACACTTCTCACGTAAAGCATGTCAAAGTATTCGATTCCCTATACGATTATGATGTCAGCCAATGAATATGTGAAATAAATATTATTCAACATATAAGTCGATACGCAATGATAAAGGAACCATATGAATTGGATTGTAAACATTTCGATTCGCAAAGTGAAATTCAAGATTTTAGGACTGGTTTACCCCCTTAATTTTTTTGATCCGAGGAAAACCAAAAAACACGTCCATTTTTTTTTGTTCTGCAAATTGGCATTTCTTTTATTAAAATCGGATTGTAAGTTTTTATTATACGAAAAAATTCTGAATATTCGGAGGTGATTTACCCCTTTGCAGTAAGGGTGCATAAGAAGTTGGACATGTCATATAGGTTATTTGACATGCAGAACATTTTGCAATGGGTTTTGTTTCGATCGGTTGGGTGCTTCCATATGAAACACTCTACCAGATGCAAAACATGCCCAACTTTGGGGGTTGATTTCACCCCTTAAAAATAACTTTCGGCCGATAAAAAAAAATACGTGTTTCTTATTTTTTGATAAGCTACATTCTATGAAAAGAATACTAAAACTGGAAGGGGCCAGTGCTCAAAACAAAATTTGATATTTTAAGGGTGTTTTACCCCCTTAATTTTTTTGATCTGAGGAAAACCCGAAAACACGTCGATTTTATTTTTTTTTGCTCTGCAAAATGGCGTTTGTTTTATTAAAATCGGATTGTAAGTTTTTGTTATACGAAAAAATTCTGAACATTCGGGGGTGGTTCATCCCTTGGCCGTAAGGGTGCATAAGAAGATGGACATGTCATATGGGTTATTTGACATGCCAAACATTTTGCAATTGGTTTCGTTTCGATCGGTTGAGTGCTTCTATATGAAACACTCTACCAGACGCAAAACATGCCGAACTTTGAGGGTTGATTTCACCCCTTAAAAATAACTTTCGGCCGATAAAAAAAAATACGTGTCTCTTATTTTTGGATGGACTATAACATAGAAAAAAATTATCAAAATCGGAGGCGGACACTAAAGTACCTTTCCTTGTTAGAACAATTCAATAATGTCAAAATTTGGAGTTACTAATAAAATACTTGTCCACCGATTGATATCATAAATTTTAGTGCTGCACGTAACTCAAATGGTAACTTTTTTCAATTTATTAGAAAATACTTGGCCTCGAATTGATATAATAAATTTTAATGCTGCACGTAAATTAGATGGAATTTTTTTTAGTTGATTTAGCCCTTCGAATCAAATAAGAAGAATGAGGCATCGGTTTCCAAAATGATTTCAAGCGCGATTTTTCGGTTTTTATTTTTTACTTGTTATTTGATTCTTTTAACACTTTAAAAAAGAGATAAAGTTTAGTTTTTTTTAAAGATAATGTTTTATTTATTTAAACGAAATTTGCAAATCTTGCACCGTTGATCCACGGGGCTACGATCGCAATCACTTTATAATAACATAACAGACGATAACAGACGGTATACAAGAAAACATTGAGGACTATCAGAAACTTTCTCATCGGCGATTGGTCGAGACGGATAGATTCTCACCGGTGATTGGTTATGATGGGCATCAAGAAGCCCTTGTATGTATCGGTCTGAACCCATATACGGATACGTCAGCTGCGTAAATGTGTTGGTACTTTTTGCATAATCTTGAGCCCGTGCAAAGTTTTTTTTCAGCAATTACGCCACCGATCATGCTGATTTTGGGCGCAATCGAAAGAGAATTTCTTAATTAGCTGAAAGTTCAATTTTCAAATTGCGACATAACTCCTGAGCTTCGCAATTCAAGAAAATGACATGTCGATTTTACCCCCACCACCGCGAATCGTTTTATTCAGAGAAAAGATAGTCTCGGCGAGAGCCTCAAGCCAGCAGACGACAGGGCTGTCAATGTACTTGTCCCGAGACTCTACCGAGTCTCTTGATAATAATCAATAATAAAAAATTATGATGAATGTTACAAAAATTCAACAATGGCCTGTTTATGAATGGCATAAGGAGTTATGTGTTCAAAATGCAATGGACATATTAATGAATAAGCAATTCTATTGGTCTTGACGCACTTCATAGTTTATATTTTGTCCGGTTGAACCTTGGTGGCTACATGCAGCGTTTAAAAATTTTGTGCGTCGACGTGGGTCCGTCAACTTTCTATTTCTGCGTATGATAATACGAATGGAAAAGATTGCTTTAAAAAGTCCTTGGAAACACGTTTTTTAATGAAATAAAAATTGCTAGCATTAGAATTCAATAGACATATGTGAAAATTGCGAATTCTGGTGGACTTGGTGAACATTATATATATTTTTTTCTTTCTCCTTCTGTCAAATTTTAAGGAAAATCAATCGGAAAATTCGTTTCATTGAAAAATCTTCATGTTTTCTTTATTCACAATGATTTCATCAAAACTATTAAAAACAAAAATTATAAATGACGGGGGAAAATTCCACAATGATACAAAATATTGAAAAACCTTATGGAAAATGATATTCATCCCACAAAATTATGGACACCGTTGGAAATGTTTGAAAAATTGAGGGTATCACTTCAAACATTCGAAGAATATCAAACTGTTATAAATTGTACAAAACTTGAAGAAAATAATTAGAGAAATTATTTTTAAATATCACAATAGAAACATTGGAGAACTTTAGAAAATCTTATTTAAGAATATTTTTTGTCGTTTAGAACTTTACCACAGAAAAAAGATTTGATATCAAGCCGTAAAAATGCTCTGTCGGAGAAAAAAAAATTGGACAACTACATTGATGGTCGCCCGTTTTCGCATTATACTACAAAAAATGTAAACAAAACTTCTTGAGTCACACAACGAAAATGATTTCGAACCGTAAGAAAATATCAAATATATTACAATCCTACAGCATTTGTGTATAATATTCTTCACTAGTATACTGATTGTGCGGTATCAGTCTTTTTTTGACGAATCAGATGTTACAAGCCAAAATCATATCTCGGCCTACAACCCGCTTTCCACTATGCTCTTGGGTTCCTAATTGACAAAACTTATTAGAGTACAAAGAAAAAAATCGCCAAAATCCAAGGATAGACCCGTGACGAAATATTTCCAGTACAATTTTGTTGAAAAATAGGTCTTTTTTCGTGGAAACCAATGTTACAAGCATTAAATCGTAAATAATTCATAGAAATCAAAATTAAAATTATATAGTCGTGAAAACATAAATAAGGAACTTTCGAGAAAATAGACGTGATATCAAACCATAAACTTCCCCTAGGGAAAAAAACGTTGGGACAAGTACATTGATGGTCCCTCGTTTGCTGATAATTCCATCCATAAAAAAAAACTTGGAAACCGATGCCTCATTCTTCTTATTTGATTCGAACAACTAAATCAGTTGAAAAAAATTCCATCTCATTTACGTGCAGCATTAAAATGTATTATATCAATTCGAGGCCAAGTATTTTCTAATGAATTGAAAAAAGTTACCATTTGAATTACGTGCAGCACTAAAATTTATGATATCAATCGGTGGACAAGTATTTTATTAGTAACTCCAAATTTTGATATTATTGAATTGTTCTAAGAAGCTTTCAAATCCAGAAGAATCACATGTAAGCTAGTCATTTCTTACTCTATGATGGCAGAGACTTATAAGAAAATCGATTCTTTTCAGACTTTCAGGATCCTCTGGTATTATTCACAAAATTCGACGTCGATTGGATCGATACAAATTATGTTTACATATGTGTTAAAAGTATTTGTCCGGCCCATCACTATTCATTTAATAAAAAATCAATCATAAAAAAACGAAATTGTGCGGCAGAATCTGGTTAAAAATTTGTTGAAGTGCGATTCATTATTAATTCAATATTCTGAATAATAGTGTAAGTTAATTCTTATTTCGCATGGAATTCGTTCGCTGGAAGAATAAGTGGGAAGTAAAAATTGCCGTTATTGAATATAAACTGGAGAGTTATTTTGGAAGCTAGAACATATATATTATGTACAATTTTTTTCATTTATCGATGCACAATAATATCCCTTGCATATTGCGAAACAATTTGTTTCCGTTTTTTATTAAATTAGTGCAATTAAGTAACAATTACTTGAAGATAATTCTCTCAATTCCCTGGGCATGAATACTTATGACTTATCGGTTTTAGACAAGCCCTGATTTTTATTAGGATAAACAATTTGAACGGAAAATAATGGGCCGGACAAGTACTTTTAACACATATTTTAACATAATTTGTATCGATCCAATCGACGTCGAATTTTGTGAATAATGCCAGAGGATCCTGAAAGTCTGAATAGAATCGATTTTCTTATAAGTCTCTGCCACCATAGAGTAACAAATGACTAGCTTGCATGTGATTCTTTTGGATTTAAAAGCTTCTTAGAACAATTTAATAAGGTCAAAATTTAGAGTTACTAATAAAATACTTGTCCACCGATTGATATCATAAATTTTAGTGCTGCACGTAATTCAAGTGGTAACTTTTTTCAATTCATTAGAAAATACTTGGCCTCGAATTGATATAATAAATTTTAATGTTGCACGTAAATTAGATGGATTTTTTTTCAATTGATTTAGCTTTTCGAATCAAATAAAAAGAATGAGGCATCGGTTTTTAAGTTTTTTTTTATGAATGGAATTATCAGCAAACACGACACCATCAATGTACTTGTCCCAACCTTTTTTTCCCCAGGGGTTTCTTTGAATTCCTCGAAACGCTCGCGTTTTAATTAACTGTTGATATTTATTGATTTCAACCGGATCAAGAGACGCGGTAGCGGCTCGATGCCAAGTATTAAAAGAAAAAACTGCAGCGCAAAAGAAAAGCCAGCGCGAGCCCTGCCACTACTCTTATATACGCGAATATCCCAGTTTTATGACGTCACAAAATTTTCAAACGGCTCTCATAAACAAACCATTTTATGAAAGAACATGAAAATTGGTGTTGATTTTTTCTCGATTTTTCCCTTTCCATTGGTCTTTGTTGCAAGTAAATCCGTCCAGTCGATCCTGAGATATGTAGCGTTAGTGATTTAAAATCCATCCATTCGGGAACTTTGAATTCTTAGAAACAGACGGGCTAAGCATGTTTACGTTTGGACTTACGTCCTTTGCACGATTTCTTACGTTTTGTCACACTCTACGTCACGCACCACGCTGAACGCGGCTACCCCCTCTCCTTCTGCGTCGCCGAGCGAGAGAGACAGAGAATGGGCGCACAGCGGGGGCAACACCAGCTCCTGGTTTGCGCATAAAATATGTATATAATTATATAATATATATTTTATTTATTAATATTAATTAATAATAAAATATTAGTATAATAAATATTTTAATATAATTAATATATAATATAATATATATATTATATTATACAATATATAATATAAAATGATAATAATATAATAAAAATAAAAAAATATAAAATTCTGGTCGACGCCGCTGGATTTTTCGAGGATGTCTAGGGCGATAGCTCATGGGTTTTGGAGAACTAGGTTTAGGTACATTCTATCGCGATTTTCAATTTCTAGGTAGACGACGCCATAGTTATTTATGTCCAGATATATTCCTCCATGGCTTTCGTCGTCTAGGTATGTTTTTTCATGGTTTTCAAGGACTGGGTCGACGGCTCCTTAGTTTTCGATGTCCAGGTATGTTTCTCCATGGTTTTCGTGGTCTCGGATAATTCCTCTATTAGTTTCGATGTCTAGGTATATTCCTCTATGGTTTCTGATGTGCAGGTGTATTTCTCCATAGTTTTCAATGTCCAGGTGTATTTCCCCATAGTTCTTGATGTCTAAGGTATATTTGTCCATGGTTTTCGTGGTCTAAGTATGTCTCGTCATGGTTTTCGCGGTCGAGGTCGACGGTTCCACAGTTTTCGATGTCTAGGTATGTTTCTCCATGATTTTCGTGGTCTCGGATAATTTCTCCATGGGTTTTGATGTCTAGGTATATTCCTTCATGGTTTTCAATGTCTAGATATGTTCCTTCATGGTTTTCGTGGTCCAGGTATATTCGTCCATGGTTGTCTCGGTGTAGGTAGATTCCTCCATGGTTTTCGTGGTTTGGGTATGTTTCTTCATGGTTTTCGCAGTCAAGGTCGACGGCTCCACAGTTTTCAATGACCAAGTATGAAGGACCACGAAAACCATGTTCTTTCATGGTTTTCGTCGTCCAGGTATATTCCTCCATGTTTTTAGTCGTCCAGGTATATTCCTCCATTGTTTTCAATGTCTAGGCATGTTTCACCATGGTTTTCGTGTTTCAGGTATATTCCTCCATGGTTTCCGATGGCTGGATATGTTTCTCCATGGTTTTCGTGGTCTGGGTATGTTTCGTCATGGTTTTCGCAGTCGAGGTCGACGGCTCCACAGTTTTCGATGTCCAGATATGTTTCTCTCGGGTTTTCGTGGTCGAGGATAATTCCTCCATGGGGTTCGATGTCTAGGTATATTCCTCCATGGTTTTCAATGTCTAGGCATGTTTTATCATGGTTTTCGTGGTCCAGGTATATTCCTCCATGGTTTTCGTGGTCTAGGTACATTCCTCCATGGTTTCCGTGGTCTAGGTAGAATTCCCCCATGGTTTTCGTGGTTCAGGTATATTCCTCCAGGGTTTTCGATGTCTGGATATGTTCCCACATGGTTTTCGTGGTCCAGGTATATTCCTCCATGGTTTTCGATGTATGGATATGTTTCTCCATGGTTTTCGTGGTCTAGGTATGTTTCTTCATGGCTTTCGCAGTCGAGGTCGACGGCTCCACAGTTTTCGATGTCCAGGTAAGTTTCTCTCGGGTTTTCGTGGTCTAGGATAATTCCTCCATGGGTTTCGATGTCTAGGTATATTCTTCCATGTTTTTCTAAGTCTAGGCATGTTTCTTCATGGTTTTGGTGGTCTAGGATAATTCCTCCATGGGTTTTGATGTCTAGGTATATTCCTTCATGGTTTTCGATGTCTGGATATGTTCCTACATGGTTTTCGTGGTCCAAGTATATTCCTCCATGGTTTTCGATATGTGGATATGTTTCTCCATGGTTTTCGTGGTCTAGGTATGTTTCTTCATGGCTGTCGCAGTCGAGGTCGACGGCTCCACAGTTTTCGATGTCCAGGTATGTTTCTCTCAGGTTTTCGTGGTCTAGGATAATTCCTCCATGGGTTTCGATGTCTAGGTATATTCCTCCATGTTTTTCAATATCTAGGCATGTTTCTTCATGGTTTTCGTGGTCTAGGATAATTCCTCCATGGGTTTTGATGTCTAGATATATTCCTTCATTGTTTTCGATGTCTGGATATGTTCCCACATGGTTTTCGTGGTCGAGGTATATTCCTCCATGGTTTTCGATGTATGGATATGTTTCTCCATGGTTTTCGTGGTCTAGGTAGATTCTTCCATGGTATTCGTGGTCTAGGTATGTTTCTTCATGGTTTTCGCAGTCGAGGTCGACAGCTCCACAGTTTTCAATGACCAAGTATGAAGGACCACGAAGACCATGTTCCTTCATGGTTTTCGTGGTCCAGGTATATTCCTCCATGTTTTTCGTCGTCCAGGTATATTCCTCCATGGTTTTCAATGTCTAGGCATGTTTCATCATGGTTTTCGTGGTTCAGGTAGATTCCTCCATGGTTTTCGATGTCTACGTGGACAGCTCCATACTTTTCATTTGCTGGGTATACTTCTCCTTGGCTTTCGTCGTCTAAGTATGTTTCTACATAGTTTTCTATGTCCAGGTGTATTATTCCATGATTTTTAATGTCTAGATATGTCCCTCCATGGTTTTCGTTTTTTTAAATGGTTTTCGTGGCCGAGGTCGACGGCTCCATAGTTATCGATGTCTGCGTATGTTTCTCCATGGTTTTCGCGGTCTATGTTGATGGTTCCACAGTTTTCGATGGCTAGGTCTGAGTTTACATAGTTTCTGTTCTCTAGGTATATTTCTTCATTATTTCCGTGATCTAGGTCGATGACTCCATACTTTTCGATGTCTAGGTATGTGTCTACATATTTTTCAATGTCTAGGTATATACCTCCATGGTTCCGGATGTCCAGGTATATTTCTTCATAGTTTCCTTCTAGGTATGTTCCTTCATGGTTTTCGTGGTCCAGGTATATTCCGTCATGGATTTTGATGCTAGGTCAACAATTCCATAGTTTTCGATGTTTGGTTATGGTTCTCCATGGTTTTCATGGCCTAGGTCGACGGCTCCATTGTTTTCGATGTCTACGTCGACAGCTCCATGGTTTTCAATAGCTAGGTATATTTCTCTATGGCTTTCGTCGTCCTGGTATGTTTTTTCATGCTTTTCGAGGTCTAGATCAACGGCTCCGTAGTTTTCAATGTCCAGGTATGTTTTCCCATTGTTTCCCTGGATTAGGTTGACGACTTCATAGTTTTCACTATCCCGGTCGATACCTCTATAGTTTCCGATGGTGAGGTGAATTTGTCCATGGTTCCCGATATGAAAGTCAACGGCTTCATAGTTTTCGATAGTGTGGTGAGTTTTTCTACAGTTTTCGATATCTAGGTCGTCGATGTCTAGTTTAGCGACTATAGGGTTTTCGATGTCTAGGTGGATGCCTTCGTATTTTTCAATATATATTCGACAATTTTATATTTCCCGATATTTAGGTAAACGGTGCAATGGTTTACGATATATTTCCTCATAGTTATCGATATCTAGATCTGCGATTTAATAGTTTACATTGACGAGGCAGGTTCAGACGTTACAAAAGACCATGAAAAAATATAACTGGACACCAATAACCATAAAGCTGTGGTCTTAGACATTGAATACCATAGAAACATCTCCTTGGACATTGCAAACCATTGACAGTATCCATGTCAACATGGAATCCATAAATGAGAAGAAGATAGTTTCAAAAATCATTATTCCAAGTAAACAAGTGGAGCTTTTCAAAAAAAGGAATAGAAAATGAAAATATCATCCCATTGCATAGGAATTTCCCAATCTTTCAATGGAAAATTCGATTTGCTGAACGGATAATCAAAATCGTCACCATTATTGCTTGGTTATTACTCACATGAACATAACCGCTCAGTTTTCGTCCGTCTACATAGAAAAATTGGCTTTGTCGATTGCTTTTGTCATATAGAGAAAAGCACTGAACTTGAAACAAATCGTTTTAAAAATTTTCGTCGAAGACGAGGAATGTATTTTTTTTCTTAAGTAAATATTGTCACGCCTCTCAAAAATAAGCTAAATCAGAAAAAAAAATAATTGACAAAGTAAAAAAAGAACGCCAATTATTAAAAGGTCGCGACCGTAGTTTTCAATAATTTTCTATATTTGCATTATCAATAAAAAACTTCAAAATATAAAAAAAAAAAATGAAATGGACAAATACAGTGAATGAAATACGATTCCTATATAGTTGTCACGCCTCGCAAAAAGAAGTGAAATCAGTAAATATTAAAACTTCAAAAAGTAAAAAAGGCACGCCAAATATTAAAAGGTCGTGACCGTCGTTTTAAATGATTTTCTATATTCGCATTGTCAATAAATAAATTTTGAAAAATGTAAAACTGTGAAAAAATATGAGATCTATTGTAACATATACAGTGAATGGATTACGTTTCCTGTAGGAATTCTGAATTTTGGAAATAAAAAAAAATGTGATCATTTTCTAACGTAGCCAAGTACAGTGAATGAATTAAGGTTCTTGTGGAATTCATTCGTGTACACTTTTAGCCCTAATCCCTCACTTATTCAGAAAAATTTTCCAGCAAACGTCACAGAGCAACAAAGGTTTCTCGAATGATTCTGCAATTATTAAGAGATTATCATCTGTTTTTATGCTAGCTCGGGTTATAAACTTAAAACAGTTTACGCGTACAAGTGCATGCATTGTATCTATACGATGAACTGCACAAATTCATTTTCAACATTACACACAAGCTTGGCGTGCATGGTTTTCAATCGGAAGCTCGGGAAGAGACTACTGTTCAAATTTACTATGAAAACAATAATTAATTAGAATTGTATGAACGAGTGTGAAAAAAACCGATCCCCCAATAAAATAAGAGGGGCCCTGTTATATAATGATTTGGTAAACAATACAGATGGGTGAAATTTGTGGATAAAATGGAACAATTAAACGAACGGATAAAGAAATGAAATCAATCAATCCCTTTATATGCCTTTATCTTGTACGGATAGATACGGCCATTCTTTCATGCCCATACGCATTTTAATTTATCCACGCGTCACTTTCACTCGTTTGTCCGTACACTCTTTTTTTTACCAAATGGGCAGATGATTGGATGAATTACACAAGTATTGAAATGGATGAACAAAGAAGTAAGCTGTGTAAACATTGATTTGAGAAAAGAAAACGCGTTGAATACGAAACATTTGGAGTAATGAATTTATCAGTCAAACTAGTCAAGAATAGATATTTTTCTTTGTGTACATAGCGCGGGATCTCACGTCGAACTACTCAATATAATAGTTGGATGGAAAAGGGATGGCAAATTAAAAAACAATTACATCAGAGGATCATCAAGTTTTCTTCAAATATATGGACGGATGAGGCACTCCTTCGCCGAGCTTCCGATTGAAAACCATGCACGCCAAGCTTGTGTGTAATGTTGAAAATGAATTTGTGCAGTTCATCGTATAGATACAATGCATGCACTTGTACGCGTAAACTGTTTTAAGTTTATAACCCGAGCTAGCATAAAAACAGATGATAATCTCTTAATAATTGCAGAATCATTCGAGAAACCTTTGTTGCTCTGTGACGTTTGCTGGAAAATTTTTCTGAATAAGTGAGGGATTAGGGCTAAAAGTGTACACGAATGAATTCCACAAGAACCTTAATTCATTCACTGTACTTGGCTACGTTAGAAAATGATCACATTTTTTTTTATTTCCAAAATTCAGAATTCCTACAGAAAACGTAATTCATTCACTGTATATGTTACAATAGATCTCATATTTTTTCACAGTTAAACATTTTTTAAAATTTATTTATTGACAATGCGAATATAGAAAATCATTTAAAACGACGGTCACGACCTTTTAATACTTGGCGTGCCTTTTTTACTTTTTGAAGTTTTAATATTTTAATGATTTAATATTTGACGAGGGCTGTCCAGGGGTCATAAATGTACTTGTCTTCACTTTATCACAGCATTCATGCTGTATTTCATGTTTATTTGCCGACTTTTTGTGCACCGTAAACTTGAAATTTAACAAGGTATTAAAAAATCGAAATCATGATAGTGAAGACCGGTTCATCTCTTCTTTATATTACGACAATATATAGATGTGATCTGTTATCATTGATTTATTTCTCAATTTGTTCTAAGAAAAACACGAAACTTTAAAAAAAACATTTTAACAAATTGTCAAAAAAATTATTTTATAAAAAAAAATAAACCATAAACTTCCCCTTGGGAAAAAAAGGTTGGGACAAGTACATTGATGGTCTCTTGTTTCTGGATGACATAGAAAAAAGATTTAGAACCAGGAAAAAAATTCTATAAAAATAATAAACGAAAAATTGAAAAGTTCAAAAAAGTTCAACAAAAATAAAAAACAATCGAAAAAATTCTGTAAAGAAAAATAAAAAATTTTCAAAAAAATTCATAAATATTGGACAAATTGAAAAATGTACTATCCAAGTTACATGTAGTATAAAAATGTATGTCATCAATTGGAGGCCAAGTTTTTATTGATAATTTGGAATATTTATCGAACAAATTGGAAACTTTAATGAAATTCACGATAATTATTTTCGAGAAAAAAGTTAATGAAACAAAAGTCATAACGGAAGTTACGTGCAGTACTAAAATGTATTATATCAATTCGAGGTCAAGTATTTATCAGTTATTCGAAATATAATCTCCGGCGACAAATGAGCATTGAGAATCCTTGTCGGGCTCACAACGTTTTATCAAAATTACTAAAAAGTTATTGGAAATAAAATCATTAAAAATTCACATGAAAGTCATTCGTTACTTCAACAAGGTACACACTTTAAAGAATCGATTCCCCTCCGACTTTCAGGATCCCCTGGTATTACTCACAACATTCAACTTCGATTGGATCGGTACAAATTATGTTCAAATACGTCTTAAACGTACTTGTCCGGCCCATCACTTTTTATTCAAATTGCTCATTCGAAAACAAATCAAAAACGAAGTTAATGCATGTGTTAATATTAAGGAACAGTAATTCCCGAGAAAATAATTTTCCTTCGAATCGCTCTTGTCAAAATGAAACGAAAATGAAAGATGAAGTTGATTAATCTATTTATATTATATGGAGTCATAATTCACAACAAAATCGTTTTTCTCCAAATTCCAGGAATCCACGTGTCGTACTCGACTAGTGATATTTATCAAAATGTGTACGTGACTATAGAAAAAAAACATTGCATGGCTGAGTAGGTTCGAAAATTTCTAGTAATGCGCCTGATTATTTCTCATTTTCATTGGTTCACTGAAGAAAATGAGAAGTGGATATTGCTATACGAACTTGCGAACAATCAAGTTCAAATTAATTGGAGATCTTATTTTTATTTCTATCCATTTTATTATATTTGTCATTATAGAACAGCCCTGATTTGTTTTCGAATGAGCAATTTGAATAAAAAGTGATGGGCCGGACAAGTACGTTTAAGACGTATTTGAACATAATTTGTACCGATCCAATCGAAGTTGAATGTTGTGAATAATACCAGGGGATCCTGAAAGTCGGAGGGGAATCGATTCTTTAAAGTGTGTACCTTGTTGAAGTAACGAATGACTTTCATGTGAATTTTTAATGATTTAATTTCCATTAATTTTTTAGTAATTTTGATAAAACGTTGTGAGCCCGACAAGGATTCTCAACGCTCATTTGTCGCCGGAGATTATATTTCGAATAACTGATAAATACTTGACCTCGAATTGATATAATACATTTTAGTACTGCACGTAACTTCCGTTATGACTTTTGTTTCATTAACTTTTTTCTTGATAATTATCATGAATTTCATTAAAGTTTCCAATTTGTTCGATAAATATTCCAAATTATCAATAAAAACTTGGCCTCCAATTGATATCATACATTTTTATATTACATGTAACTTGGATAGTACATTTTTCAATGTTTTCAATATTTATGAATTTTTTTGAAATTTTTTTATTTTTCTTTACAGAATTTTTTCGATTGTTTTTTGTTTTTGTTGAATTTTTTTGGACTTTTCAATTTTTCGTTTATTATTTTTATAGAATTTATTTCCTGGTTCTAAATCTTTTTTCTATGTCATCCAGAAACAAGAGACCATCAATGTACTTGTCCCAACCTTTTTTTCCCTAGGGGAAGTTTATGGTTTGATATCACGCCTTTTTTCTCAAAAGTTCCTCATTTATGTTATGACGGTTATAGGATTTTAGTATAAATTTCTATGAATTAATTGCTTTTAGTACATTTTTATAGATTCCATTCTCATACGAACATTTTTTATGGGATAATCTTTTTCATGAAATTATCAGCAAATAAGGGACCATCAATGTACTTTTCCCAATCTTATTTTCCCCGTGTATGATGTTCGGCTTATAAAGTTGGTTTCCACCATAAAAAACCAATTTTTCGTAAAAATTGTAGTGAAAATATTTCGTCACAAGTCTGCCCTTGAACTTTGGCGATTTTTTTCCTCATACTCGAATATGTTATGCCTATTAGGAACTCAACAGCATGGAGGAATCCGGGATGAGGCCCGTGAAATGAATTTCGGTTTATAATGTTGGTTTCCACGTAAAAGACCAATTTGTCTTCAAAATTGTACTGAAAATATTTCGGCACTGGTTTGGTCTTGGACTTTGGTGATTCTTCTCCTTGTCTTCTAATATGTTTTGTCTATTGGGAATCCAAGAGCATGAAGAAATGCGTGTTGTGGGCCATAATATGATTTTCGGCTTATAACGTTGGTTTCCACGAAATAAGATCTATTTTTCGTTAAAATTGTACTGGAAATATTTCGTCACAGGTCTGTCTTTGGACTTTGGCGATTTTTTTCCTTATACTCTAATATGTTTCATCTATTTAGAACCCAAGAGCATGGAGAAAAGTGTGTTGCGGGCCGAGATATGATTTTCGGCCTATAACGTTGGTTTCCACGAATAACAACAAATTTCTCGTCAACATTGTACAGAAAATATTCCGTCACAGGTCTGTCCATGGAGATGGGCTATTTTTTTCTTCTACTCTAATTTGCTATGCTTATTAGGAACCCAAGAGAATGGTAGAAAGCGGGTTGGGGGCCGAGATATGATTTTCGGCTTATAACGTTGGTTTCCACGAAGAAGGACCTATTTTTCGTCAAAATTGTACTGGAAATATTTCGGCATTGGTTTGTTCTTCCCCGTTGGTGATTTTCCCCCTTATCTTCTAATATGTTTTGTGTAAAAGGAACCCAAGAGAGTGAAGAAATGCGTCTCGTGGGCTGTAATATGATTTTCGGCTTATAACGTTGGTTTCCGCGACAAAAGATCTATTTTTCGTCAAAATTGTACTGAAAATATTTCGTCACCTGTCTGTCCTTGGCCTTTGGCGATTTTTTCCAAGTCTTCATACCAAGAAAGAACTGATGTAAAGATTTCCTTAATAGAACAGATTTTATTTATCCCTTTTCTTCAAAATTCAAATGAAAGATAGATCAAATTCAAGACACGAAAAATCCAACAGATTTGCCCACTTTAAATGTCGCTTTTGCATTCTGAATCTAGAGATTTCATTTCATCCAAAACGTGCCCTCAATGAAATATATTTCCAAAGTTTGCAAGTGGCCGCTGAGGTCCAATTATCCACAGTTTGATAGTTGCTGAAAAAAAGTACCCGAAAACTTCTAACATTTATTATGCCAGAACTCAAAGCAGCAAAAAAAACTAACAAGGAAAGGTTCTCTGCTGACGTCCTTCGATTTTGATGAAATTTAAATATGTTATTCTACATCAAAATCTAAAAGACACGTATTTTTTTTTATCGGCGGAAAAACGTTTCTAGGGGTTGAAATCACCCTTCAAAGTTGAGACCTCCGAGGGGTACTTTTCAGGTTTCACCTATTTTCACCTGAGATAATAGAATGCACCCAAATGGATAACTATCTTAATGATAAACGATGAAAAATGCAACTGGTTTCATATCGGAGGGTTGCATAGGAAAAAAGTTATAGGGGTTGAAATTCACAAAATCGTTATAACAAAAAAAGTATTGCACCTATCTCGATGAACTTAATTGCATTTAGAAGAGGGCAAAAAAATAGTAGATACGGGTTTTTGCGTTTTTCTCGCAAATCAAGTTAAGGGGGTGAACTACCCCTATATATGTTTACATCAAATCTCAATAAAACGGCAGTAATTTTTTGTTTTCCTTATTTCTTCTGGTCGTGATACGTTTTTCCTTCACATTTTCAATATTTACATCTTAAATGATGGATAGATTTTTCTCGAAATTACATTTTCATAACTAGTGAAAGTTATAGAACCTAAAGTATGCGTCCAATCCTTATGGTTTATTTTTCATTTGAAGGCAATCTGACTCTTCTAGTTATACTTAGAAGATTCTATTCAAAATTTATTTAAACAATGGATTTTACCTAATTGAGCAAGAAAAATGCGAGAACATCAAATTTTTCGGTTGAAAATTCTATCACATCCATAGTTTGAAAGAATTCACTTTTTCCCGCCAAAAATTACTGATGGGATAACTTCTACAGATAACAATTTTTTTTATTAGTTAATATTGAATAACCCCCAAGACAAATTCCAAAAATATCTATTCCTTATGTTTTTCACAAAAATTCGGTAAATATTGACACATTTCTATAGTTATCATCAATTCAAGTTATCATCAACTCCCCCCCCCCCCGTCCCTTTACTTGACGGTGTTATTTGGAAGTCATCTCTGTTCAGTCTGTGACTCGCTCCCAAAATTAGATTTGAAATACGACGCAGAAGCAGTGATAAAACTGCGATCGCGGAATATATTCACCACAGTCGGTTATTTTTATTCTACACGAAAGAAGTGCCTTACAATTCGAGACTATTTAAAACGAAGTTGCAAGTATTAATCAAAATGAAGATAAATCCTTTGAACGTTATTAGAATGCTTCTCGCAACTTTTGAAGTCATGCATTTACCGGATTCGCCAGTGAATAACGATGAAATACAGTTGAAAGAAAACTTTGAAAATATTTTGTTGACTGCAATGAACGAATACAGTGGTTTTGAAATGGTAGAAGAAAATTCTTTGGATTTTGAAGAACCGTTCAAGGATTGGGAAATGGAAATTGTTGAAGATAAGGAGTGGGCAAACGCCTTGCATGAACCAGAACTTCCGCCTGATACATGCACTCGTGATGACGAAGATTTATCTTACGAGTACAAATTAAGGGCCGTTCAGTATTGGCGCAGCGGGAAGAAAGGAAATTTAAGTCTGGGCAGTGTTAAACAAAAGTTCAAGAGAGTGCAATCTATACGACAGTTGCAGCGGTGGGCATACAATTTGAACAAGGGTGGGACGTACAAAGAAAAATTAGCACGAATTTGTAGTTACACTTTGGAAAATTTCAAAGCTGCTGTGGATGCTGGTTTAATAGTGCACGATTCCGATTTGAAAAAATGGGCCTTACATGCTCAAAAAGAAATAGGGCATTCTGATTTTCGTTTCAAAGCATCTCCTAAGTGGATAAAATCATTTAAAGCGGCTCATCGTATCGTATCGAGAAAAATTAATAAGTTCATTACATCCAAAACAATTGAAGATGGAGAAATCTTGGAACAACAAATTCAAAAATTTGTCTTTGACGTAAAGCAAAATATTGCAACATACAAATTGTCAAATACATTCAACGCAGATCAGAGTGGCTTCCAGCTAGAAATGCATTCCGGAAGAACTTTAGCAATCGAAGGAGAAAAGCAAGTACAATGTCTTGTACAATCAGTCTCATCTACGACCCACAGTTATACGATTCAGCCGACTATATCAGCTGACGGCAAACTGCTATCTCCTCTATTTTTGGTTTTAAAAGAACCAACCGGCAAGATTGGTCCAATAGTGGAGAAAACGCTTTTCAGACCAGATAATGTGTACATAGAAGTATCCAAGTCTGGGAAGCTTACTTCAGGTATAAATTACACCCACTGTTTGTGTATAGATATTTTTTCGAATGAAAAAAATACGTTTTTCTAATTTCAGATCATTTCAAAATTTGGTTGCAGCATGTGTTTTTCCCGAAAATTGGTTCAAAATCTTTATTACTGATTGATTCTTGGACTGGACACTGTCCCCAAGCTGTACTTGATGTTGGACTTCAAATAGAGATGTCAAAGTAATGATTATACCTAAAGGAACTACCGGAAAAATCCAACCCCTCGATGTTTTTGGATTCCGAGTATGGAAAAATTTTGTTAGACATTTTTCTGATACTTGTCTATTGATGAATTATAATATTGATTTGCATTTGAGAAATAATATCATAAAGCTGCAGTCACTCGTTCATAACCAACTGTCGTCACCACGTTATATCGATCTTTTCAAATATTCTTGGTACAAAAGTGGTTATATTGAAGAAAAACCAGCCAATTTTGAAAATCCTGTAGACTTTGCATTTGGAGATTCTTGCAACTCACATTGTGAAGTTCCAGGATGTGAAAATGTTGCTATTGTTCGCTGTTCCTGGTGTAAAAAGTCGCTATGTTTTAAACACTTTTTCGATGACTATCATTACTGCAGTACTTACAACGGCTAATAGAGCATACGATTATATATTCGCTTCTATTTATTGCTGTTGACATATTATCAATAAAAGATATAAGCATATTGTACGCTCTCTTTTTTTTTTACTTGACTACGCAATTTTTCTATGCGTCATCCCAAATCTTGGTCTTATCTACCGAAACGAATATGTGTAAGCTCTCATCGTATGCCTGTGTTATCTCATTGCCAAATATAAATCAGTCAGAATTATCAATAAGGAAAAACGTATCACGACCAGAGGAAATAAGGAAAACAAAAAATTACTGCCGTTTTATTGAGATTTGATGTAAACATATATAGGGGTAGTTCACCCCCTTAACTTGATTTGCGAGAAAAACGCAAAAACCCGTATCTACTATTTTTTTGCCCTCTTCGAAATGCAATTAAGTTCATCGAGATAGGTGCAATACTTTTTTTGTTATAACGATTTTGTGAATTTCAACCCCTATAACTTTTTTCCTATGCAACCCTCCGATATGAAACCAGTTGCATTTTTCATCGTTTATCATTAAGATAATTATCCATTTGGGTGCATTCTATTATCTCAGGTGAAAATAGGTGAAACCTGAAAAGTACCCCTCGGAGGTCTCAACTTTGAAGGGTGATTTCAACCCCTAAAAACGTTTTTCCGCCGATAAAAAAAAATACGTGTCTTTTAGATTTTGATGTAGAATAACATATTTAAATTTCATCAAAATCGAAGGACGTCAGCAGAGAACCTTTCCTTGTAAGTGAACTTAATTCAACAGAGCAACAGAATTCAAAGACGTTTAAGGTACCTGCATTGGTTTTGGAGGAAAACCTATTCAGGACAATTCAGAAATTAATTTAGAAATTCGAAAACTCACAATGGAGTAGAAAAAGGAAAATTGAAGTATCTAGAAAAGCGGAAGACTTTTGTGATGAATTTTCTAGATTACATGATACGGTTGGAGTAAATGATTTGAATGATTGGCACATATGCTGCAACACAGAAATATCAAAGTTTGGAAGTATTCGCTGTATATCAGTCATACAAACTTCAATACTATTCGAAAAGGAACACTTAAAAACTTGCCGAACCAAGTTCCCTTACATATTACCATAATCAAAGATAAGGGGTGATCCGTCGCATATATATTTATCCACAGAAATTTCAGAGTTCGCAGGTATCTGCTGCGGTTCAATGTATGTGCGCAATGAGCTTCGAAGACAGCAATTTCAAATCTATCCATAAATGAGCAACTGAAGACTTTTATAATCAATTTTTTACACCATATAGATGTTACAGTTAGAGTCAAAATGTGAAATCCATAAAAAAAATAATTCTATAAAAAAAATTCCATAGAAAAAACTATTCCATAAAAAAACTTTTCAACACAACAATTAAGAAAAAAATTTATAAATCACGAAATTATATAACAATAAAAATCCACCAAAAAAAAAATTCCATAGAAAAAACTGTTCCATAAAAAAATTTTTTCAACACAACAATTGAGAAAAAAATTTACAAATCAGGAAATTATATTACAATAAAAATCCATGAATAAAAAATATTCAAATGAAACGTAATCAAATACGCCACTCAAAAATATGGTAAATGTAACAAATAATGAAATCTCGTTGGAAAACATTTTAAACATCGATCCCACATTTTTCTCATCTTATTCTAAAGAAGAAATAACTAAATGAATTGAATAAGTTTCCATCTGAGATACGTACAGCATTAAAATTTATGATATCAATTCGAGGCTAAGTATTTATTGACAATTCGGAATACTAATTCCTACGGAATACAACAGGAACTTGGGAAAAATTTCGTGAATCAAAAAAATTACCATTTAAGTTATGTACAGTTGTAAAATTTATGATATCAATTAGTGGACAAGTATTTTATTAGAAATTCGCAATTTAACATTATAACATTATGGTTAATATTCTAAACCAGTAGTGTAATAGTATTAGAATAATTAATTTTAATACGCATTAATAATACTCGTCCGGCTCAATTCGTTTTATGGAAATTAGAAGAACAATCGGTAACTATAAAAAATCTTGAAATCTTGCTTTCTAACAATTAGAACGATGCCAACTCATTGTTTTAATAATCAGAACATATACAATTTTGTTTGAATGCGAGTTGAAAATACTCTTCCAGCCCAAGCAACAATGAAGTTAGAAGTTAGTTTCCGACAGCAGAAACTTATAAGGAAACCGAAGCCTTCCTGTCCATGACTTTTTGGTAAAATGGCTAATCCAAAAAAATCACATTAAAGGTAAAGCCATTTATTATTCTTTGACAGTAGAGACTGCTAAGAAAATCAATTCTTCTCTGACTTTCAGGACCCCCATGGTATTAATACTACATTCGACGTCGATTGGATCGGTACAGATTTTGTTTAAATACGTGTTAAAAGTACTTGTCCGGCCCATCACTTTTCATTGATTCACGAAATTTTTCCCAAGTTCCTGTTGTGTTCCGTAGGAATTAGTATTCCGAAATGACAATAAATACTTAGCCTCGAATTGATATCATAAATTTTAATGCTGTACGTATCTCAGATGGAAACTTATTCAATTCATTTAGTTATTTCTTCTTTAGAATAAGATGAGAAAAATGTGGGATCGATGTTTAAAATGTTTTCTAACGAGATTTCATTATTTGTTACATTTACCATATTTTTGAGTGGCGTATTTGATCACGTTTCATTTGAATATTTTTTTATTCATGGATTTTTATTGTAATATAATTTCCTGTTTTGTAAATTTTTTTCTCAATTGTTGTGTTGAAATCATTTTTTTATGGAACAGTTTTTTCTATGGAATTTTTTTTATAGAATTATTTTTTTTTATGGAATAATTTTTTCTATGGAATTTTTTTTTTGGTGGATTTTTATTGTTATATAATTTCGTGATTTATAAATTTTTTTCTTAATTGTTGTGTTGAAAAGTTTTTTTATGGAATAGTTTTTTCTATGGAATTTTTTTTATAGAATTATTTTTTTTATGGAATAATTTTTTTTATGGAATTTTTATTTTTGTATAATGTCATCAACGAACAAGGAACCATCAATGTACTTGTCCCAACCTTTTTTTCCCTAGGGGAATTTTCACGGTTTGATATCACGTCTTTTTTTCTCAAGAATTCTTCATTCTTGGTTTGGTGGCTATAGGATTTGAGTTTATTCTGTTAGTATATTTTTTAAGATTAAGATTATTATTCTGTTTGTAGTTATTTTTTATGATTATATACTCATGATGAAGGTATGATATGAATATTGCGAACTCTTTTCCGCACCACCACAGGGGTAAAGTTCCAGGCGCGTTTTTTTTAACGTGGTTTCCCCGAGAGGCCTAATCCACATCTCATCGCTTGTAAACTCGTTTCTTATTCTACCGTAGCTGGACCATCTCTGCACGATGATACGAGTAACGACTAGTGTCACCAATAAGATTTGAGTTGACATGCTACAAAAAACAATGAAAACTAAAGATGAATCTTGATGCTGGCTAGAGTATCAGCGGTTTTTAAAAATCGTATTTACCTAGCTACCACAGCTGGAGTTATATTTCATCAAATGAGTGAGTTGGTGAACTTTAAGCACAATTTATCGTCCAATGAGAAACGTGGCTCTGCAATTCAAGGCTAAATTGGTCAGTGTCTTTCTTCCTTATCCCTGTACCAAACACGTCAACTGATAAGTGTTCTAGTGAACTGAAAATGTAAAAAGGAGAACCTGCGCAGTTGAATGTGTTTATGCGTTATACAATGAAAGTATAGACCTTATATTTGTACGTTAGTAAAAAGAAAATATATAAAACGTACTAGCAATTATTTTCCGAACGATATGTTTAATTTACTCTCTCATCAAAAAAAATATATAAGAATCTTTGGCATTAACAGGCCATGTTCTCTTTTTAATTGTTGCATCATCAACGTTTATCCAAGATGAACGGCCATGTCTGATCATGCAGGTATAGTGGCCTGTGGTGACATGTTCACCATGATGAAGTATCTCGCTCATAACTTTAAATGTATGTCCGCATAGTTTTATCTTAGAGCTAGGGACTGCCTTGATTTTACACTGTTTTTTTGTTATTTTACCCATTTTTTCATTAACTACCGGTAATGCTAATACAATTACCAATATCTTTGACACTGAGCTCAAAGAGTATCGTACATTCCTTGTCATTGCAGAACAATTGTCGCAAGGAATATCAGCTGATTTCCATTCTGCTAAATTTCGATCAATTACTTCTTGGAGCGTTAATGTTGTTTTCGTGTTAATCAAGAGACTCGGTAGAGTCTCGGGACAAGTACATTGACAGCCCTGTCGTCTGCTGGCCCGAGGCTCTCGCCGAGTCTATACTTTCTCTGAATAAAATGATTCGCGGTGGCGGGGGTAAAATTGGCATGTGATTTTATTGAATTACGAAGCTCAGGAGCCATTTAGCAACTTGAAAATTGAAGTTTAAGCCAATTGAGTAATTCTCTTTCGATTCCGCCCTAAATCAGCATGATCGGTGTTGTAATTGCTGACAAAAAACTTTGCACGGGCTCAACATTATGCAAAAGTTACCAACACATTTAAGAATTTATGCGTCTGTATTTATAAACACCATCAAAGGCACTTTGATGCTCTCGAGTTTCTGATTCGTTGGATCTGAAGACATCCATTTTTAGACGTTGTGATTGGTTGTTGAAATTAGTTGTTGATGATTGGAAATCTGCCGTCAACTTCAGAACGTAGCACACGGCGCAGCACAGCTGGTAACAGCAGTCATAAATTCGACCGATATACATATATATATGTACAAACCATGTGTCAGTTTTTGATCGTATGAACAGAGTTTCGACATTACGAAGTGCGTGCGGGATCAATAAAAAAATAATTTTCATCATCTAAAGAAGTGCATATTACTATTTATTTTGTTATTTGTGATATATTAAACCGGTATCAAAGCGGCCGCGTAAATGTAGTCTGTGATGTGTGTGTGTGAAAAAGAATATAAAAAATGCGCGATGCATATATGTCAACGAAACTTTTCAAGATTTCATTATTTCGTTCGATTGGAAATAAGTGTTAACTGAAATAATGCTTCAATTAAACCAGAGTACGAGAAATATTGTCCAGTGCGAATATATTGTCAGTGGCGTGGTTATATATCATGTGTACATAGGTTATATATACGAATAAATAGAACAAAAATACACGCAACTGTTAGAATGATATTAGAAACTTTAATTGAATAAATATTTTCTAATTTATTTCTTGTGTCGTCATTATTTTTAAACATCCCCATATTTTGCTTGATATTCAGTTTGGCTCTGCCCTCTCCGATCCTTGTTTTCACCCGCTCAGTTTGCAGCGGATCGATTCATATTATTAATTCGTTCCCTAATATGTGTTCTATGATTTTCTACTCCTTCATGATGATTGTGGTAACATGATTCGAGAGGTTTCTAACCATGATCTTGAATTGCACATTTTGTAAATCAGATTTAAAAAAAAATAATCTGGTCTTGGTATAGTGTGTAGTTATTCTTTTCCCATTAGGTCTGTCGAGTGATAAATTTGGAAACATTTCCAGAAAGCCTTTGGTTGCTTTTTTTGCTAATGATATGAAAAGTCGTATCTTAGGAATGCGGTATGCAAACACAAATTTTGATAACAAAACGTATAGAATGACATGTATGTTGAGTATTTCCACTTTGCAAACTACAAATATGGAATTATTATAAAAAAAATTCATTCCGATAAGTCTACTGTTGCTCAGTTTTGGATGCGATCAAATATGATGCTTACCAACATCCCCAGAAACTTACAGAATTGCTGAATGCAATGTGCGCTATGTCATTTTAATGTAACATCATGACAGGTTCAAGGGCAGACTTGTGACGAAATATTTTCACTACAATTTTTACGAAAAATTGGTCTTTTATGGTGGAAACCAACTTTATAAGCCGAACATCATACCTAGGGAAAATAAGATTGGGAAAAGTACATTGATGGTCCCTTATTTGCTGATAATTTCATGAAAAAGATTATCCCACAAAAAATGTTCGTATGAGAATGGAATCTATAAAAATGTACTAAGCAAATAATTCATAGAAATTTATACTAAAATCCTATAACCGTCATAACATAAATGAGGAACTTTTGAGAAAAAAGGCAAGGCATCAAACCATAAACTTCCCCTAGGGAAAAAAAGGTTGGGACAAGTACATTGATGGTCTCTTGTTTCTGGATGACATAGAAAAAAGATTTAGAACCAGGAAAAAAATTCTATAGAAATAATAATCGAAAAATTGAAAAGTTCAAAAAAGTTCAACAAAAATAAAAAAACAATCGAAAAAATTCTGTAAAGAAAAATAAAAAATTTTCAAAAAAATTCATAAATATTGAAGACATTGAAAAATGTACTATCCAAGTTACATGTAGTATAAAAATGTATGTCATCAATTGGAGGCCAAGTTTTTATTGATAATTTGGAATATTTATCGAACAAATTGGAAACTTTAATGAAATTCACGATAATTATTTTCGAGAAAAAAGTTAATGAAACAAAAGTCATAACGGAAGTTACGTGCAGTACTAAAATGTATTATATCAATTCGAGGTCAAGTATTTATCAGTTATTCGAAATATAATCTCCGGCGACAAATGAGCATTGAGAATCCTTGTCGGGCTCACAACGTTTTATCAAAATTACTAAAAAGTTATTGGAAATAAAATCATTAAAAATTCACATGAAAGTCATTCGTTACTTCAACAAGGTACACACTTTAAAGAATCGATTCCCCTCCGACTTTCAGGATCCCCTGGTATTATTCACAACATTCAACTTCGATTGGATCGGTACAAATTATGTTCAAATACGTATTAAACGTACTTGTCCGGCCCATCACTTTTTATTCAAATTGCTCATTCGAAAACAAATCAGGGCTGTTCTATAATGACAAATATAATAAAATGGATAGAAATAAAAATAAGATCTCCAATTAATTTGAACTTGATTGTTCGCAAGTTCGTATAGCAATATCCACTTCTCATTTTCTTCAGTGAACCAATGAAAATGAGAAATAATCAGGCGCATTACTAGAAATTTTCGAACCTACTCAGCCATGCAATGTTTTTTTTCTATAGTCACGTACACATTTTGATAAATATCACTAGTCGAGTACGACACGTGGATTCCTGGAATTTGGCGAAAAATGATTTTGTTGTGAATTATGACTCCATATAATATAAATAGATTAATCAACTTCATCTTTCATTTTAGTTTCATTTTGACAAGAGCGATTCGAAGGAAAATTATTTTCTCGGGAATTACTGTTCCTTAATATTAACACATGCATTAACTTCGTTTTTGATTTGTTTTCGAATGAGCAATTTGAATAAAAAGTGATGGGCCGGACAAGTACGTTTAAGACGTATTTGAACATAATTTGTACCGATCCAATCGAAGTTGAATGTTGTGAGTAATACCAGGGGATCCTGAAAGTCGGAGGGGAATCGATTCTTTAAAGTGTGTACCTTGTTGAAGTAACGAATGACTTTCATGTGAATTTTTAATGATTTTATTTCCAATAACTTTTTAGTAATTTTGATAAAACGTTGTGAGCCCGACAAGGATTCTCAATGCTCATTTGTCGCCGGAGATTATATTTCGAATAACTGATAAATACTTGACCTCGAATTGATATAATACATTTTAGTACTGCACGTAACTTCCGTTATGACTTTTGTTTCATTAACTTTTTTCTCGAAAATAATTATCGTGAATTTCATTAAAGTTTCCAATTTGTTCGATAAATATTCCAAATTATCAATAAAAACTTGGCCTCCAATTGATGACATACATTTTTATACTACATGTAACTTGGATAGTACATTTTTCAATGTCTTCAATATTTATGAATTTTTTTGAAAATTTTTTATTTTTCTTTACAGAATTTTTTCGATTGTTTTTTATTTTTGTTGAACTTTTTTGAACTTTTCAATTTTTCGTTTATTATTTTTATAGAATTTTTTTCCTGGTTCTAAATCTTTTTTCTATGTCATCCAGAAACAAGAGACCATCAATGTACTTGTCCCAACCTTTTTTTCCCTAGGGGAAGTTTATGGTTTTAAACACATCTATGGTTAAAAAATTTCTAAATTCCTCCGTTAAAGTTGTCGTATACCCGCAGGATTTGCAAACAACTTTTTTCAAAAGTTTATATTGAACAAGGTTTTTGATCGATGGCACGACTTGACATAGAGCATCAAAGAAATCTGATGCATCTTGTTGAATGGGTTGAACGAATTTGTCACCAATAAACTTTCGCACTTCATTTAAAGCGAATGGGGGGTTATTCTTTGTTTTATTAATCTCCAATGCAATCGACAGAGGTCGACAATCGTTCGCTTTCTGAACCGATTTCACAATGGGGTCACAGCTGAAAATACATTGAATGACAGTATTAGCATAACAAGATATGCCATCAGAGTTCAAAAATCCGGTAATGGAAGAATTTTCCTGCCGATGACATGTTTCGCTGTCTTGTATTTGCACATCGGTCATTCCTTTAGGCACGGCCCAAATGACATCGCGTGTTTTAGGTCCCCGAGTGTCTGGAACCTTTAGGTCGCCAAGATCGGGTCGATACAAATTCCTCAACCTATTGTACTCACCAATACATAAACGATTAGCATGAACCGAATATGGGTCGAAGTTTATTAAATGTAAGCCATTAAGAGACGTAACTCGCGACAAACCTACATAAATTTGGCCACAGCTGAATATCGTGTTCCCACAATCCATGACAAAACATTTTAGACTCAATCCTTGACTTTTGTGGAATGAAATGGCATAACTAACACACAAAGGAAATTGTTTCCTAATTACGTATACACCGTCAATCACTTCGAATTTAATGCTCACACGCTCTATATCATATTGCGCACCATTTGCGAGTTTAATTGTGACTCTCTCAATTGAATTCTTATTCAATGACTCGGAAACTGAAAGTACCTCGCCAATTGTTCCATTTACGAGACCTACTGTTACATCGATATTCCGCCGAAGCATAACTTTGGCACCGATTTTTATGGGGATCACCCTAGCGAGCCCTGCAGTTTGACTTATGTCATCTTCCCACCGTTGTAAAATCTTTATAACCCTAGTCTTGACTGATGGTTTATCGATTAAATCTTCAGCTATTAAATTAATTTCTGGTGACGGAATCCGATCTAACATTGCCTCATTTAACACATCACACATTCGATTTGTGGGCATCAAGCAAACTACATCGGTTGCTAATGTACTTATATAATCCCACAATTCTCTAATTCTATCAGGAATATTTGAAGATAGCAATTCAATTTTTCTAGACTCCAACATTTGTATACTTTCGGTATCTATATAACCCAAGCGTATTTTTGAGAGCATTTCTCGATAAGATGAATCATTTTTTTGACGCATGTTGATTGATAGTTCGTCATATTTGAATAAATTACCCCACAAATTTGTGCTGCACAATGAACCAATCAATTTTTCAACCTTCTCTTTCGAAAGTTTCATGAACACTGGTTCTTCTCGAACAGGTGGTAATTGTAAAAGATCGCCAAAAACTATGATATGTTTTTTACCAAACCAACCATCTTCAACATCAGTGGTGTTAAAAATTTCTGTTAGTCTCAGATGAATGTACATTAAAGTGATATTTGAGACCATGGATATTTCGTCAATAATTATAAGATCAACGTTCTTCAAATTAACTCTAATGACCTCTAAAGCTGCATCGGACAGCTCCTTATATTTTGGCGTTTTATTATGTTCAACGGGCAATTGGAACAACCTATGTAAAGTTAATCCATCTATGTTAAAAGCAGCAATCCCAGTGGGAGCGGTAACAGCCGATTCCTTACCTTTTATTTGTTTGAGGCAACAGGTTATGGTTTTTATTAAGAAACTTTTGCCCGTTCCGCCCTCTCCGCTCACGTACAAACGTAATATTTCATCAGAATCCATCGTGCTGGTAACCAAATCAAACACACGTTTCTGGTCTTCGTTCAATTCTGCAATCATTTCTCTAATATTGAGATCTTTATGAGCTTCATTCGCGCCTAAATTGACGAAATCTTTCATCGCTTCATCTGCTTCGATGGGATCACATCCTCGTGGAATATTATCAGAAACGGGATGATTTTCTTGGTCTTTTTCCATTTCATCCATTTTTTGCTGTATCAATTCTTTCATTTCCTTCGTGTTTTTGGCAATTTCCGCTAAACGCTCGTGATATTCTGCGGCCATTGGCAATTTAGCATGTACTGAAAAATACGACGCAGTATATGTCTCTTCACCGTTTTTAAGCTCGGCCACACATCGCCATGGCTGGAATAATAACAACAACGAGTGAAAGTAATTTTCAGGGTTCGTCATGGGATCATAATGATAATGATTAATCAAATATCCGCGTTCGCGTTTCCGTAGATACGAGCATGGTTTAAGTTTATAAAATACAACGTCTTTCCGTTGAGGCATGGCTTTTACAATGTCATACCACTTTGCGTAATCGTAAAGACATACATCGTTCAATTCAATTGGTCTATTTGGATAATTTTCAATCAAACCTTCGTAGAAAATATCCGTAGATTCTGCGTCCATGGTCTCTATTACTTTGCGGGGTTTCACTCGCCTACTTCTGACAATATTGATATCAACCCACCTTATTACAGTGTCTGGATCCGTCATAAACAACGGATACCCCAATAATCTATCGGCTGCTACAAGTGCACCACATTCTCGATGGTTCAATGCACGTATTCCAATATTCCATAGCTTACTGGCTACAGATTTCGTACTGTTAATTTGTTCAAAAGTTTCCCCGACATGCGTTTTTTCTGATTTCGACAAATACTTGGTAAGATACCAAGCCAGCGCCGACGATTTTTCTCCTACAAATGAAATATCCATATTACCCTCCCAGGCTGTCAAAACAGCAGGGTTGTAGTTATTTATATTAACTTCGTCAAGACTACGAGGATTATCATACAATTGGCATTTAGACTTTAACTTTCGCCGTCCAGCAATGGATGTTTGAACATCTCTGATAATCCACTCGTTAGTGACCGGTTTCGGAAATGCAAATCGACAAACTTTACGACTACTACCCTTATCTTTTACTCCTACTGATTTGCTACGCATACAGTAGGAATTGTGATGATGATATTGATGGGTAGTAACTCTACGATACAACATGGGTGAAATATCAGGATTCGGTATTCTGCAAGTCACATACGTTTTGATGAATTCAGAGACTTCTTCTTTCGAGTTTTTTCCGAGAACAGGGGCACCCTCTATCCATATAAGAAAATGGAAATGTACCATACCTCTTCCCTGATATTCTCTCCTTATAACAAAATGTATAATTTTTCCGATGGGATGGTCATCTGATTCGAGGAATTTTACCATTGCTTTGAATTCATTATCAATGAATATTGCAGCTGATATGGGATCGGCAGCTATGAGTTCGCTCATTGATTTTCCGCTTCCAACTGAGGGGTTCCTTTCTCGTAAAAATTCGGAAAGTCTATCCCATTGCCATTCACTCGGGCTCAATGTAAAAAACCACGTTGGAGGTCCATAATAAAAGAGCATGCAATTCAAATCACTACGCGGTTTTTTCCAATACTGTTCGGTATTCGGAAGTTTAGAAAATATTGTTGATAAATTTCCTTCCAGCTCCCCTTTTCTCAATTGATCCAAGTAAGAAGCAGAAGTATATCGCACGCGTCCATCGGTAACGTTAAGTTTATGATATATACCACTCGATAATTGTCGAATAGTTTGAGCATTCAAAAGGAAAAACAAGTATTGTTGATTTAACCGAAATTGATTGTTTCGTGACAAAATTCGGACTTTAGCATATTCAAATGAGGAAAGATGGACAGGCCTTTCTTCATATTCTCCATTAACACCATTAGGATATTCGCACGGAAAACATAATAAATCCAACAACTTATATCGGTTATCTAATGGTTCAGCGTGAACCTTTAACATCTGATAAAGTTCTGTGGGAGTTTTATTCTCCTTCGGAGCGTGCATTCTTTGAATAGTGTACTGTTCATAATAACAATCAGATGGTGTCATTTGCGTCAACAAAGCTGCTGCGCGGCCATCGATTTTCTTGTTTACACCTACTTTTTGAATACCGTCCCCTTGTTTCTTTTGTTTTTCTCGTCCAGCAAGCTTAATATCTGGGTCATCAACATCTTCATCACTGTCACATTCTTGGGATATTTGGAATTCAGTTTCACGTAAATCCGCGTCCAGCAAATCTGAATATCGCTCTGGTAAATTTATTTCACCGTATAGGATATTGTGTTCTTTCAGAGTCAAAAGGGCGCGAAATACTTTTTGTTTGTTCACAATCGATTCCCAAACTTTTTTATTCTTAGTTGGAACGCCACGTACTAACATGTATAGTTCATGATCTGAATTAATTGCTTTGGTCGGAGGACAAATTTTTTCCAATGTTTTTTCTAACGGTAAAGGCAAGTGGAAAGCTCGCCCCTGAGCTTTAACTAACATTTTTCGGTGTGGTATATTTTTTTTGTGTACAGTACCCATCTTCACTACTGTTTGAAATACTTTTGCCCTCTGGATCAAAATTTTTTCAAATTCATTCAAATCTTTAAGTGGAGCAGGTGTAGGTTGAACGTATAAATTATTAAGAACGCATGTGGGAGGTATAACACCAGCTCGGAGCTTGGTTAAACAATACTGACAAATATAATCTGAATCACAGTCTTTATGACTAGCAGCAAAGAGTTTTAAATCTTCCCAAATCTTTCCAATTGGAACGACGCGTAAGTTGTCGAGTTTCCTAACATCGGTCAAGCAACAAAGCTTTTGACACGAAAGGCAAGGAAAACGTGGTAATTTAGAAGCTTTTTTTTGAAAAGATTTGAATGCGTCTGCATACTTGTTAAGTATTGCATCTTCGTCTAATAGTATTTCGTCTGTATATTGGAAATGTGTTGCATTTCCTTTTGCTTCTTCTGCGAATTTTTGCAATTTTTCAACATCCGTCACATTCAAAACCATATCAATTTCCACCACTTTTTGGAGCAATGCTGATACGGTATAAAATAATCGCTTCATCCGCCTCACTTGTGGAAAATGTGGTGCTAAGAATTCTAAAGACAACAACAATGATTCACAGAGAGAAGGCTGCATATAGCATGCTTGACTATGACCCAACATATTATCAGTGTGTTTCACTGTACATTTGCGAATTTTAGGCAAAGCTGTTTTCAATCTACGCATAGGAATATCACGCATGATGATCAGAAACTTCTCAAGCTTATTCAAAATAATATCGTCCGGAACTCTGCAATGCTCAGAACATTCCCATGTCTGATACCTGCGGCGGGTCTTTTTTGTAACGATCAATGGGAGCACATTTGTTGCTTTAGATTCGATATTCAAAGCAATAGGCTCGGTGAATTTCTGGGGATAAACGTAAGCAGTTTCCTCATAGAAAGGTTCAGACCGTGCTGTATGCTTTCTAATCGAGCCGCATAGAGCAACTATTCGACTATTAATATCAGAATTCGATACGGCTGATAGAAGCGTTAAACAAATTTCAGCTCTACGTTTCAATTTTTGCAGCGCTAGTCTGAGAGCGAAAATCTTTTTACCTCTGTATCTTAAATTCCATTTAATAATACGCTCAGCTTCGAGAAGACATTCATGGACCGAATGCGGATATAATTTTTTCATCAATCGATTAACGTACTCTCTTCTATGATTCGACATTTTTATGGTATCATTGGTTTCACGAATTCGGTAATACTTCCGGGACAATTGTTTGGCCTTTTGCAATTTTAGTTTTATATGACTGCGCTGTTGAATTTGCTGGTGATCTTCCTTATTAGCATGGAACTTGATAGACGTTCGAGCTAAAAGTTTTGAGCGTTTTGTGGGGTTCTCGACCGTCGTATCCACTGAAATAGGAGCATTTCGTTTTTTACTCTCATTTGTCAAAATAATTGTTTTTTTAATATTTTGCCGAGATCTAGTTGAAAGCAGGAGTTTCGACTGTTCCTGAGGAATTTCGAATACCCTATTGATAGGCATTACAGTTTGATACTGTTTTCCACGACCAATAGTGTTAACCTGATTATTTTCCAGTAGAGTGCCATTGCGATTTAAATGTTTTGAAACTTTGTGATGATCCCCAACCTCAACATCACTTACAAACGAATTCTCATAACCTTTTTCACAGCCAGTTAATTTCGCTGGCACTATTTTTTTTGGTACAGCAAATACCTGTGAATTGTGATAAGAATACGTTTTTTCCTCCTCTACTTCACGCAATCTTGATACTTGACAGGTTTTCATTAAATGGAAAAGGTTTAACTCGCAAAGAGGAAGATTTCCCTCCATATTAGCTCGCTCTCGATTCACAGTATTTTCGTTCACACAACCGTAAGATTTGGTTCTGTTTACTTCTTGATAGTCTTGAGAAAGCTTACTTCTTTGGCGTCGAATTTTTTTGCTAACGCGTGCTGATTTCGTTTTTGTAAGTGTTCTAACGAGCATATTCTAATAGAATCTCCCTCGCTAACTATTCGTGGAAAATGACTGATTTTCCCTGTGTCAAATATATTTAATAAATGTTCGCGCATGTTCCTTACATCATATTCTATTTCCTCCGGCTTCACACCGAAAAAAAGTGATATTGCAAAAGCAATGGCGAATACGCCACAGTCATTCGAATTTGGTTGGTTTGTAACGACTGGAAATTTAACGGGACGCCGATCAAATGGATATTCCGGAAACAGACATTTTAGATACGTTTTGTGATTTTTGTGCAACTTTTTTTTGTTGAGAGAATCATAAATGAAAATGTTGTGGGTATCGTAATAAGAACACACCCAATGCCCTCCTGTATTGTTAGGTCCGTCTGCGCTATGCAATATTTGAATAAATTTACGATCAGCGCTTTGTGCTTCAATATTATCAGGCAATTGCACTTTCCACGTTTCTTGCATAACAAATCCGGAATCTGAATGGTCTGCTAGAAGTCGACCAAAAGTGTCGATGTGATCCCCAGTGAGCCACTGACCTTTAGCTACAATGTTTCGATCGTCGATTTTCAATTTACTCAAAATCATCTTTGATATGAATGTTCAGTCAACCACAAATAGCAAATTTCCGTACAGTGTCCCCGTAGCAGCTGTCGATATAGCGCAAGTAGCAGCTTTCAGTAAAGCGCACGTAGCAGCTTTCAGTATAGCGCACATAGAAGCTTTTAATACAATGCACGTAGCAGCTTTTAATATAGCGCACGTAGCAGCTTCCAGTATATCGTACGTATCAGCTTTTGATATAGCGCACGTAGCAGCTTTTAATATAGCGCACGCAGCAGCTTTCAATATAGCGCACGTAGCAGCTTTCAATATATAATGTAGCGCACGTAGCAGCTTTCAATATAGCGCACGTAGCAGCTTTCAATATAGCGCACGTAGCAGCTTTCAGTATAGCACCTGAAGCAGCTTTTAATATAGCGCTTGAAGCAGCTATCAAAAAAAGGTAAAGAAACAGGAAGGAGGAAAGAGAGAAGGGAAAGAAAGGGGAAAAAATGTCTCCGAGGAATATCTCCAGACGTGGGGAAAACCTGTAAAGAAAAAAATCAAAGCTGTCAGAGGTGAGTTCAACAAAACCTAGAATACAGTGTTTTTGTATTCTTTCTTTTGTTGAACTGAAATCGTGGCGTATACACTACCACTACTTGTGGTAAATGATCGGGGGAATCGGCAAACTTAACTCGGAGTAATTTTCTTGGTGTTATATATATAAGCGATGTATGCCACTTCAGCCAGTAAAATTTCACAAATAATTGTGAGAAATCAAATTACTTTATTGTATTGAAGATTATTCGATGAATGTCGAAATTTTTTAAAAAGTTTCTGACGTTCTTTCTCGTTGATTATCATTTTTCAACATTTTTCCATTCCAATGGCTGTATCTTTGGCAGGATTAGCCCTGAAATGAACGTTCGGCTTGCTCAATAAAATCTAAATTAATTGTTTTTGAGAAGGCCATAAAAAAACACTCATTTTCGTTTTTTACAAATTTAAATATGTAAAATCCTACCAAATATACAGCCATTTCAATGGAACAATGTTCAAAAATGGTAATATTTCGGGAAAAATATCCATCGAAAACAATAAAGTTATGAATCGAAATTGTAGAAAGATGAACTCTCTTTAAGTTCGTTGTCACTGATTTATGCGTTATAAATAAAATTGAAAGAGATGCTGCCATTTTTCCATTTTGACGATTTTTTATTTACATTTATGTATAAAAATATCGACCTCAAACGATAAAATGTACGAAAAACTATTGTGAAGTTTTGGATTCTAAAAAAGTTGTTTTCCTCCACTTATGCGCTAACAATGGTAATTGAGACTATGCGATTTTTCAATTCAGGTCATTTTCGGTTCAGATACATCTCTATAAATATTCAATCCTGACGATTCAGTACGAAATGCGGAATTGTGAGAAATTGAATACCAAACACGTTTGTTCTTATCAGCTTATACGCTGAAAGTGGTTCATTTTATTAAGAAAAATTGGGGAGGTTTGAATTTAATACGAATTTTGTTATGTATTGGAATTGAAATCCGTATTCCATAAATGCAATCCATGAATTTGTCAATGTATCTTAGTTTATTAATCAATAAGTTTTGTCACCTGCCATAGTACTTTTATTAATAAGTTTTGTCACCCGCCATGAATAAAAAAGGAATGAGCACTTGGTATATGTAAGAGTAGCTATAAAGCATTCCGCTGCAAACTTTTTGATCATTGATCTATCGGTGATAGAGAGAGGTTTCTACTATCGGTGATAGAGAGAGGTTTCTATATACTACTTTTGCTAAAAAGATTTTGACTCTCCTTCATGTAGAAATTAATTTGATTTATATAATGATCCTGCGCATTAATTAATAAGGACGGAAAAAACAAATCTATTGAATAGAAACGATGGAGTTTCAATGTAAATCACATGACTTTTAACTCATTGAAAATAACCAGAAATATTACGAAAAACTATAAATCGTCTGTGGTCAAATGTTCCACTTTCAGAAAGATTCAGAAGAAAACGTATATAAAGAATTTTTATTTTGTTTATAAATGAGTTTTGTGATCGGTCCCTAAAAAAAAGTGAATGAGCATTCAATGCACGGGACAACAGGTATGAAGCATTCCGCTGTAATCTTTTTTTTGATTATGGACTCATTGGTGATGGAGCAGGTTTTATACTTTTTTATACTTTTGCTATGAAAGTTGTAATCGATATTAAAAAATAAAAACAATATTTAACTCTCCTTCATATAGAAATCTGTTTGATTAATGCTAGAACCCTGTTCATTAGCAAAGACTGAATAAACAAACATTGTATTGGATCGGTGTGATGAAGCGTTTCAATAATGTAAATTGCATGACTATACTAATTCATTGAAGACAGAAGTGTTATATTCTGTCCATTGAACCAGGAAAAGTTCTGATATTCTGTCCATTGAATATAAAGAATTTTCAGTTCATTTATAAATGAGTTTTACCATTGGTCTCTAAAAGAAAGTGAATGAGCACTCAATGTATGGGACAACAGCGATGAAGCATTCCGCTGTAATCTTTTTTTTATTATGGACTCATTGATGATGGAGCAAGTTTTATACTTTTTCATACTTTTGCTATATAAAAATTGTAATCGATATGAGTGTGAAGAAGCGTTTCATTGTAAATTGCATGAGAGTTGATTCATTGAAGACAGGAGTTTTTTAATATTAATATTTTGTCTATTGAACAAGTAAAAGTTTTGACTTTCTGTCCATTGAACTTGTAAAAGTTCTAATATTTTATCTATTAAACCAGAAAAAGTCTTATATCCTGAATACTATACATATTAGGGTGGCCCTTAATATGGGTAAAAAAAAAAATTGATCGCGCCGCCCCCCAAAACGGTTCCAAATGATAAAAAAAAAAATCTACGAAAAGCCGTAGCTATGTCCGGTAAGAGGAAGACGTGCCTGTAAGCATGAACTTGGTTTTAAATATCAATTTTTCTGCATGATTTAGTAATTTTTTAAAATGTTGTATTTCAGTGAAAAATGGTCGTATCGAGGTCTAATAAAACGCATTTTGAAGCTTCAAGTTTCTAATTTCAAGATCTTATGACGAAAAAAATGCAGAGCTACATGTTTTGCACAATTTTGAGAAAAAGTGCGAGAAAAAAACAGCAAATTTTTATGCTTTTTTATCAATTCCATAAGCGTAGATTTATTTTTTTCAACTAAGCCATGGTATGGACCGGATAACTGGTTTATTAAGCTTCAATTTGCTTTTTCTAAAACTTGTGTAGGACCATTTTTTGCTGAGATGTTGAACTTTGAATGAAGAACTCTTTTGTCTTTGATCGACGATATCTCAGCAACCGATGGTCACACAGGAAATTCAAGGGCAGTTCTGAAAATTGGAATGAATGTCTTACAAGGTTCCGTTGCAATCTTGAAGATGAATTTTTTATTCCATCCTTGTCGTGAATTTAAAAAAATAGGAAAAAAAAGGTAATTTATGGTTTTTCAGAAGCCCTCAATGTTGGAAGCCTTAAGTAAAACAATCAATTTTCATCAAAAACTTTTGGAATTTTTTTTTGTATATTTCAACCTTATTTATGGGAAAAATGTAGATAAAACTTAGAAATTTATTTTTTTTTCATTTTTGCCATGATCATGACTCGTTTAACGTAAAAAACGTGACCCTTAAATTTGATTAATGTTTGATCGGTTGCAACGAAGAAACGATTGGTTAGATCGAAATGTAACTTCGCAGGGGTTTGGGGGTATATTCAGCTGTAAATGGCATACTCAACATCAGTCATTTCATGTATATTTGAAATTTGGCTATTGACTTTCTGAAAAACCATAAATTACTTTTATATCCTATTTTTTTAAATTCACGACAAGGATGAAAGAAAAATTAAATCTTCAAGATTGCAACGGAATCTTGTAGGACATTCATTCCAGTTTTCAGAACTGCCCTTGAATTTCCTGTGCGACCATTGGTTGCCGAGATATCGTCGATCAAAGACAAAAGAGTTCTTCTTAATTCAAAGTTCACCATCTCAGCAAAAAATGGTCCTACCCAAGTTTTTAAAAAAGCAAATTGAATCTTAATAAACCAGCCATCCGGTCCATACCATGGCTTAGTTGAAAAAAATAAAAATCTACGCGTGTGGAATTGATAAAAAAGCATAAAAATTTGCTATTTTTTTCTCGCACTTTTTCTCAAAATTGCGCAGAACATGTAGCTCTGCATTTTCTTCATCATAAGATCTTGAAAATAGAAACCTGAAACTTCGAAATGCGTTTTTTTAGACCTCGATACGACCATTTTTCACTGAAATAAAACGTTTTAAAAAATTACTAAATCATGCAGAAAAATTGATATTTAAATCCAAGTTCATGCTTACAGGCACGTCTTCCTCTTACCGGACATAGCTACGGCTTTGCGTAGATTTTTTTTTTATCATTTGGAACCGTTTTGGGGGGCGGCGCGATCAATTTTTTTTTTACCCATATTAAGGGCCACCCTAATACATATACAATTTTTATAATCAGATCCAGAAGAAAATGTATGTTAATCGGATTCAGAAGAAAATGTATGTAAAAAGAATTTTCATTTCATTTGTAAATGAGTTTTGCCATTGGTCTCTAACAAAAAGTGAATGAGCACTCAATATATGGGACAACGGCGATGAAGCATTCCGCTGTAATCTTTTTTTTTTTTTATGGACTCATTGATGATGGAGCAGGATTTATACTTTTTCATACTTTTGCTATATAAAAATTGTAATCGATATGAGTGTGAAGAAGCGTTTCATTGTAAATTGCATGAGTGTTGATTCATTGATGACAGAAGTTTTTTAATATTAATATTTTGTCAATTGAACAAGTAAGAGTTTTGACTTTCTGTCCATTGAACTTGTAAAAGTTCTAATATTTTATCCATAAAACCAGAAAAAGTCTTATATCCTGAATACTATACCAGAAGAAAATGTATGTTAATCAGATTCAGAAGAAAATGTATGTAAAAAGAATTTTCAGTTCATTTGTAAATGAGTTTTGCCATTGGTCTCTAAAAGAAAGTGAATGAGCACTCAATGTATGGAACGACAGCGATGAAGCATTCCGCTGTAATCTTTTTTTTTATTATGGACTCATTGATGATGGAGCAGGGTTTATACTTTTTCATACTTTTGCTATATAAAAATTGTAATCGATATGAGTGTGAAGAAGCGTTTCATTGTAAATTGCATGAGTGTTGATTCATTGAAGACAGAAGTTTTTTAATATTAATATTTTGTCTATTGAACAAGTAAAAGTTTTGACTTTCTGTCCATTGAACTTGTAAAAGTTCTAATATTTTATCCATTAAACCAGAAAAAGTCTTATATCCTGAATACTATACCAGAAGAAAATGTATGTTAATCAGATTCAGAAGAAAATGTATGTAAAAAGAATTTTCATTTCATTTGTGAATGAGTTTTGCCATTGGTCTCTAAAAGTAAGTGAATGAGCACTCAATGTATGGGACAACAGCGATGAAGCATTCCGCTGTAATCTTTTTTTTTTATTATGGACTCATTGATGATGGAGCAGGATTTATACTTTTTCATACTTTTGCTATATAAAAATTGTAATCGATATGAGTGTGAAGAAGCGTTTCATTGTAAATTGCATGAGTGTTGATTCATTGATGACAGAAGTTTTTTAGTATTAATATTTTGTCCATTGAACAAGTAAAAGTTTTGACTTTCTGTCCATTGAACTTGTAAAAGTTTTAATATTTTATCCATTAAACCAGAAAAAGTCTTATATCCTGAATACTATACATATACGATTTTTATAATCAGATCCAGAAGAAAATGTATGTTAATCAGATTCAGAAGAAAATGTATGTAAAAGAATTTTTCGTTCATTTGTAAATGAGTTTTGCCATTGGTCTCTAAAAGAAAGTGAATGAGCACTCAATGTATGGGACAACAGCAATGAAGCATTCCGCTGTAATCTTTTTTTTTTTATTATGGACTCATTGATGATGGAGCAGGTTTATACTTTTTCATACTTTTGCTATATAAAAATTGTAATCGATATGAGTGTGAAGAAGCGCTTTATTGTAAATTGCAGGAGTGTTTATTCAAATGAAAATGTATAATATACAACAGCGATGAAGCATTCCACTGTAATCTTTTTTTTTATTATGGACTCATTGATGATGGAGCAGGTTTTATACTTTTTCACACTTTTGCTATATAAAAATTGTAATCGATATGAGTGTGAAGAAGCATTTCATTGTAAATTGCATGAGTGTTGATTCATTGAAGACAGAAGTTTTTTAATAAATATTTTGTCCATTGAACAAGTAAAAGCTTTGATTTTCTGTCCATTGAACTTGTAAAAGTTCTAATATTTTGTCCATTCAACCAGAAAAAGTTTTATATCCTGAATAACTATATATGTTCCATTTTTGTAATCAGATTCAGAAGAAAATGTATATAAAGAATTTTCAGTTCATTTATAAATGAGTTTTGTTATCGGTCTCTAAAAAAAAAAGTGAATTCAATGCATGGGACAACAGCTATGAAGCATTCCACTGTAATTTTTTTTTTGATTATCGACTCATTGGTGATGGAGCAGGTTTTATTCTTTTTTATACTTTTGCTATGAAAGTTGTAATCGATATTAAAAAAGAAAAGCAATTATTTAACTTCATATAGAAATCTGTTCGATTAATGTTAGAACCCTGTTCATTAGCAAAGACTGAAAAAAACAAACATTGTATTGGATCGGTTTGATGAAGCGTTTCAATAATGTAAGTTGCATGACTACTAATTCATTGAAGACAAAAGTGTTATATTCTGTCCATTGGACCAGGAAAAGTTCTGATATTCTGTCCATATTAAACCAGTAAAAGTTTTATATCATGAATATTATAAAAATTTGGTTGGATATTCCATTTTTAGAATCCGGTGTAAAGAGAATGTACAAATAAGGAATCTTATCATTACCTTTGATTGGTGAAAGAATAAATTACATTGAAAGTTAACAGATGGTTCGAACACCTCTGATATTTCCTCTCCAAAGATTTATTACCGCTGGGATACAGATGAAGTCAGAGTACCTACAAATGAGTAATATTATTTTCTCACATATTCAGAGATAAATGAAACCTCAAAAAACTCTACATAAATTCGTTTGTGCACAAATAAACTTCACTATCTCCTTGTACAGTGCCAGCAAGATCCTTTTTTTAATTCATTTTGCAAAATATAACGAAACACTTTTCATATTTTTTTATGTTTATGGTATACGCTATGAATAAACGAACATATTTATGGTATCACTATGAATAAACGAACGGTGTCCATGAATTTTTTTCATATCAAGCCTCATGAAAATCGAAGAAAATATTCAAATCACCGAAAGATTTTACGCAATAAAGGTAGATAGTGAAATTTCAGAACCACTGAAAACTTACTGTTTACAATAGAATTGTCAGAAAAAAAAATTCTCGTACATTTAAGTGCAACTCTACGTGATTGTCTATAAAATTTCGTTAATCACTTGATGATAAAAATCACTTTCACTTGTATTTTTTCGTACCAAATAGTGGAATTTCGGAACCACTGAAAACTTACTGCTTTACAATGGAATTATCAGAAAAAAAAAATTCTCGTACATTTCAGTGCAACTCTACGTGATTGTCTATAAAATTTCGTTAATCACTTGATGATAAAAATCACTTTCACTTGTATTTTTTCGTACCAAATTATGAATTCGGACACCGTTTGATATAGAAAAAAGTAATAGTAAATAACGATTCACATAAGTACTCACGAATTATCTATTCAAAACCGTGCACATTATCAAATAAATAGCCTCACGATGAATCGGAACTGATAGGGACGAAACCACGTTTCACTCCTGATTGGTGTCTATGTATAAATCGATGAGTTCCAAATGGAAAAAAATTGATTGAAGATTAATTTTAATGAAAATAAGAAATTATTATTCCCGAAAGTGAGGAAAATACTTACATGAGTTATTAACACTGGATAACACTGGATGTTATAATAAACAAATTAGCCATGGCATAAAAACTTCTATTGAGGGACATATTTTAGTTCAAACTTTTTCCGATAGGCCGCTACCTATCAAAAATGTACAACTGACATCGGGTTGAAGAACTGACTTGAGATCAAAAATTTTTTTTTTTAATTCAGTGATAAATAAATTTCCACACATTGCGCAGAAACCAATCAATTTTCTGGTATTCATGCACAATCTGGAAGAAAATATGTTTTGCCGTTTTCCGTGCTGTGGTCTCGGTGGAATTATGATTGGGTACAAGCGCCCTCTGCACTATATCGTTGAGTATTTCAATTTCGGTGCTCTATTCCGACTTTTTATTTTTTTTTCAACGCTAACTGTTTGACGGTGTTATTAGTTCCATTAACGTATTAGTTTAATAATATCAACACTAAATAAGTTAAAAAATTGAAAAAGTCGCAATAGAAGGGTCAAGTTTGAGTAGCCGTCGTAATCAACCACACCGCCCTCAGGTGGTTCGTGTCGAAATCATAAATGAGGTTACGACGACTGCTTATTTGACTATGTTCAATCGATATTGGAAAGCTTTTTAATTGACAGGAAGATTAATCTATCTAATTTATGAATAAGCGAAAAAACCAAGAGAATCGTTGTGAACGGAGCGCCCCTCCGCGGCTTGTTTTGAAATCATAGAAAAGATATGAATTTTCATAACGCGTATGGATGAAATTTTCCATGAGATAAAAAAAAATAACAGTTTAACGGCCATTTTCTCCGACGCGCTTCAAACTCAATCCAATTTTTTTTTATGAATTTTCATAACGCGTATGGATGAAATTTCCCATGAGATAAAAAAATAACAGTCTAACGGCCATTTTCTCCGACGCGCTTCAAACTCAATCCAATTTTTTTCATATAGTTTCGACATTGGATGAATGAACCGAGTTCAAACTTAGATTAACGTTGGAGAAAACGGGTTTGAGGATTCGTGATTCGTCGGGATTAATAGAATTCAAGTTTCAGGAATGAGTATGCTGTTTAAGGATATGTGAGAACTTGTTTATTACTAAAGCCTAATGTAGCTTCTTAACCATGAACAAACTCATTTCAACCGTGGTTTTTTCTTTTTAGAATTATTAAAGAAACCAGATAAACACGAATCGTAACATGAACGGAATTTACGAAAGTAATTAACGTGAAGTATGGTAGAGATGAAGCAAAAGAGGGGTAGTACGTAAAAGTAAAAAGTAACGCTAATAATTAAACAAGAAATTAATAAACATAAGTATAGAGGACATACGTGACCGAATGAAAACGGGGAATTCCCGCCGTGGGCCGACTTTACTAACTACTATTACCGACCGACAGTAACTTTCTGAGTTATTCACGAAATATATAAAAATAACTCCGTTCTAATTAGAAAGCACTCATATGGCCGGTTTCTCCGACGTGATTTAAGGAAGTTAACGCGAATCTAATGGAAATCGAAAATTCCAACTTTAAGATTTGACATTTTGAAATATGCTAGAAATATACACCATGCGTCTATTCCCGGAATTATTAGAGGATCTACCATCTAGTTATCGAGAAATCAATGAACAAAAATTACATTTTTCGAAGAGTTATACATAGGCTCTTATGACAGGTACACTCCCTGTGTGATGATTTGAATTTAATGTAATAGGATCCTTCCAACTTTGAAGAGTCAAAAACGAAAATAAGAAAGTAGAATGTTTTTAGAGACCAATGATGTCCTAAAAAACCCTTGTTACCGTTGAAAATAACTTGGGAATGGAAAAAGAAAAAACACTTTTTGAGGTTAACGAGTAATAGCGGCATAAACAGCGGAAGTTTCGACAATCCCATGAGCCAGCTGGTTTAAAATATAGACATGCATACGCATATAAATAGAAGATAGCTGTTGTCACATTTTGCTTGACGACTTTACTACGAAAGTTTTTAACCGCTATCATAATATTCAAAATTTATCAATCTTAACAAATAAGTTACACATAATTTTAATAATTGCGAGAATAAATTTTAATTGTTTTTTTGATCATCAAGAGAGCAAAAAAGTTCAATTGCTTTTTTGAATCACAAGTAACGCAAGATCTTCCTTAAACTCAGTTCATTTTTTTTTCATCTAGTTTCGAAATAGGATGAACCGAGTTCAAACTAAGATTAACGTTGGAGAAAACGGGCAATAATGTAATAATATGGGGAAAAATGTTAGTTTCCGTGTACATACTTGTCTTGCTTAATATGAAAAAGTTAAAGCACCCTCTGTGGTTGGTGTTAGAATTGTAATAAACCCCAAACGCCCTCAGGTGGCTGACGTCAAACTCATGAGCGAAGCTGTCACTGCTTCTTTTAAACACATTACAAATGGAAATGTAAGTGTGTAAATATAACTCGCAAAGTATTAATATTCCTAAACTATCGTTTTGCTTCATTTGTCATGCAAATGTGGATAATGAAACACCATTGGGTATTTCGGCCTAACTTTTTTTACTGCTGCTATCTAGTGGCGTCACAGAAAATCGTCGAAAGTACTGCCATCTCGTGAAAGAAAGAGTTAATCTTGTTTAAACAGTTAAACATTTAACCGTTGACAAGAAAACGATCATTCGACGAACACCTGTTGCTAAGAAAAGACGTAAGTATTTTTTCACTTTTGGGGTTTGCAAATGGCGTTTTTATTTACTGATGGTTAATAAATAAAATGTTCGGTATTATTACCGTAGTTATAAGAAACTGGCAAATTGAAATGATTTTTTTTTTCAATTGCAGAAAATGGAAAACTTAAATGCCGCTGAGGTTCAGGAGCTCAATGTCGTCGAGGGCGGCAATAATAATGAAGACGTGGAAGCTCCACCACAGGATCCACCGGTGCCACCAGCACCTGCTGCGAGGCAGGCACCTGGCCCGCAGGAGGATAATAATAGACCCATGAATCGTAAGTAAAACGAGCTCGGGATTATTACTTCCTTTTCTTTTCGGCTCAGATTTATGAAAATTGTGAACTATTCCAGGGCGAGGCACTCAGGCTGGCTGGAGAGCTCGCGAGAATTTGGAACTCCAGTATTTACAGCGCCTACAAATGCTCGCCTCGCAAGCTTTGGCCAGGCATATATTACGAGCCAGGCGAGGTCGTAGGGCATGGGGTCGTCGTGGGAACTGGCGTGGCCATGGTGATCAAGGTGGTCAATGAAAAATTTCAATAAAAGAATTAAATTCTATAAAGATGTTTTTATTTATTTCATACTGAAGTATAGCTCCGTCAATGAACTGTTCAAGACCGGTGCTATTTCCGATTCCTTTTTCCTACAATTTTCTTCATATGCGCTCTATTTTTTCACTTTTACCTTTTCCAAAATTTCTTTTCAACGTTCTAACAAAGACTTGATTCACTTGAGTGTTTAAAATTGCAACACTGAGGATTGATTTGTTCTGCTGGGTGGGAAAAATTGTTCAATCCACCACTTTCTAGTTCTTTGCTTTTATACCATGAAAGCCGCTGCTGCAATCAAAGCTGAATTCTCTTCAGCGTCAAATTCATCCACTGCGATTTCATCTGTAGACGTGTTTGCGTATTTTGGACATCACAATCTGCAGATTGAAATAAAATATTGAATCATTGAAAGAAAAACAACTGCAAAAGAGTTGAGGACTTCGATATTGACTTTTATCATCTGAATTTTTCTTTTTTTTTCAAAGAAAAAGAATAAAAAGTAGAATATTATGTTTGTTTGAAAACTATTGCCTTTTCCAAAAGATATTTTTGACATTCTAGCGATGACTTGATTCACCTGAGTGTCCAAATTGCAGCACTCAGGATGACTGTTCCGCTGAATGGAAAAATTTGTTTAATACACCGCTTTGTATGTAGTTCTTGGCCTTCACCATGGAAGCCGCTGCTAGGAATCAAAGCTGATTCTCTTTAATCTCAACTTGATTTACTGACATTTCCTCCATAGACATGTTTGCGCCTGTTATATTGCACTGCAGAGATATAACAGAAATTATTTTGAAAAAATGTTTGTCGGCTGTTCAAATTTCATGAAAAAATCATGATGAAAAAATTGCTGCCCCTTACATCTTTCACTGGATTTTTCTTTGTTGAGCGCCGGAAGAAATCTGCGACGTAACATCAAAGTTGTTACGTAACCGTCAGTACGAGTTTGCTCAATCACTCGAGTTAGCCATTGACGGATTTCTGGATAAGCCCCCATGAATGATTCCAAAACTACGTTAGCTTCTCGTTCGCTAATAGCAAGAGTTTCTGCAAGAGTCCTTGTTTCCATACCGTATATCACACCGTAGCACAATTGTTTTGTTTTCTGACGCATGTTATCGTCGATCTGGACCGTTGAGAATGCCTTTTTAACTAAAAAAGTTGAATTATACAAACAATTTTTTTTTCATTTTTCCCTAATGATCAGTGGAAAAATTGGATTTAATCGAAATAACTCGTTTGGAAACCCGGGAAATAAAAAAAATTATTCTTTAATTTGATTTTCTGCACTTTTCTTACATAATCAAAAAAATTTTATGTGAAAAATGTTTTTTTAAATACAAAAGTTGAATTATAGAAACAAATTTTTTTCATTTTTCCTTAATGGACAATTGAAAAAATGGATTGAATGAAAATAACTCATTCAGAAATACTTATTACAATTCCGGGAAATAAAAAAATGTAATTAATCTTTAATTTCATTTTCCGGACTTTTCTTACATATATCAAATATTATGTGAAAAATGTTTTTTTAACATTGGAGACGCTCCAGCTCCGTCTTCCTCTTTCTTTTCTGCTCATGTCTTTTTTTTGACGATCCCGTTCCTACTTCGTCACTGTTACCAATAAGGAAAAAATATATCAATTATGATCGAGGTGAAATTAGTTATTTCACTGATATTCTTTATTTAATTCCCATTAAAATCATTATCAAAGTTAACACATTGAGGAAAGCATATGCCCGAAGTATTTACCTAACAATTTCCACTCCACGCTCCGACATTGCGAGCAGATCTGTTCTCGCTGCCAACCCGATTCCAAAGAATGAGTCGCTGTAACAAACATTCATTTCCAACTCACTCAAGAAAAGAGAAGTAATAATAATGTTTGCATATGTAGTTCCAGTTGTATTTCATTCAAAAGTAAGGACTCGAAAATACTTGTATTACAAAAATTTAGAATGCTTAACATTTATACTTTTCAGAAAATATCGAAATCTAGTAAATTGAAAAAAGTGAAGTAATTAAATTTCAATCCGTTATTCTACAGTGCTATCAGTTCGAAAATAATGAAATATTTTCTTACGGACTTTGTGTCCGTATTTTTTTTTTATTATGAAATTTTCGAAAAAGGATTGATTTCTTCCGACGAATTTTCGCAAATAATCTCGACGACGCTGTCCTTGAATTTTTTCGTATAAAGTCGGGAGCAGTTTGTCGATGTCCCGCAAACCAATTCTGCTACCGGTCTCCGCAACATCGTCCAAAATTTCCACGAGCCCAACAATGAGACGCCCAAGCATTTCAGGCATATCCGCAACGTTTTTTTCGTATTTTGTAATGACGCCACGAATATAACCCGTCATTTTCGATGGCGGAATGACGATTGTAGAAAGCGAAGAATCTGTTTCGTTCATTTGTTTTTTTATATTAACAACCACAATATCATCTATAATGCTGAAGTTTGTAACGATGTAAAGGGACGAAATGATTCAAACAAAACCAACGTGGATGTAAGTGTAATGATGGTGATTCCGTTTGAATAATTTTGTGGTTTTACATCAATACAAACCTCAGCGTTACAGATTTTAGATTGCCAATAGAAAAAAACGAATAAACGTATTGTGAACAGATTCTTAGATTTCTTTAGTCATGATTTCACCGAAAAAATGACTCGATATATTTGCGGCGTGGTTACGCAATACGAAAAGAATATTCCAAATATGCCGTTGAAGTTTTTGAGAAGGATGCGGAAAAACATTAGGGTGCTTAAAAAAAATCGATTTTTTTTTTCGTGGGCCGAAGAGGGATGTTAGTACATGTAAAAAAAGTGACTTTCCCAAAATTTGAGATTAAAAAAAAAATATTTAGCGGTCCCTCAAACGACTTTTCTATGTTTTTTCCTATTTTGAGGAAAATCATCATGGAAAAAGTCTTAAAAAGTCATGAAACGTTATGTAAACATAAAATGCACTTTCTTTGTTGAATAAGTGAAATATTGTGAACATAAAATACATTGGAATAATGCGCTGAACATCAGTATACTACACAATTTCATTGCAAAATTATGTTATATGTTTTTTAGGGTGCTTAAAAAAAAATCGATTTTTTTTTTTTCGTGGGCCGAAGAGGGATGTTAGTACATATAAAAAAAGTGACTTTCCCAAACTTTGAGATTAAAAAAAAAATATTTAGCGGTCCCACAAACGATTTTTCTATGTTTTTTCCTATTTTGAGGAAAATCGTCATGGAAAAAGTCTTAAAAAGTCATGAAACGTTATGCAAACATGCACTTTCTTTGTTGAATAAGTGAAATATTGTGAGCGTAAAATACATTGAAATAATGCGCTGAACATGTGTATTCCAGTATACTACGCAATATTCCAGTATACTACGCTCGGAAATAATTTTTCTCTGCGCTGAATATGAAGCATATTTTTCCCATGTTTTTTGCGAAGCCCCTAGCTCATGTAGCTGTTGAGCTTCGTTCTTGTCGTGGTCACAGTACCTCTGTTTATATTGCTTCACGGTCTACAATGTAACAAGTAGAAGTGCACTAGTACGAACAAAAATGTCATACGAACAGAAAAGTCATTTGAGGGACCGTTTAATTAATGATTTTTTTTTTAAAACACAAAGGTAAAGTTTCATGTATTCAAGGGAGAAGTGCATTTTATGTTTGCATAACGATTTATGATTTTTTTCATGACGTTTGTCCCCAAAACAGGAAAAAAAATACAAAAGTCGTTTGAGGGACCGTTATATATTTTTCAAAAGATCTGAAAATTTGAGTAAGTCATTTTTTTTACATATACTAACACCCCTCTTCGGCCCACGAAAAAAAAAAAAAATATCGATTTTTTTTGAAGCACCCTAATAAACATATTTTTTTTTGAAACTTTATCGAAGAAAAATTTACGGATACACATGAGAGAACACTGTGTATAGTAATGTATAGTAGTGTATAGTAGTATGCATCCAAAAAATTTTCTTCATCGACGAATAGATTCTACTGAAAGATAACAGTTCAAAATTTAATTTCGTCAATTTTTTTCAAAAATATATTTCATGGGATTCTTTATCGTTGGATTGGTGGTATCTGAGAAGTAAAAAAGTTATTAATTGTAAAAAATAAATAAATTGTGTTGTAAATACAGACGCATAAATTCTAGAATGTGTGGTAACTTTTTCATAATCTTGAGCCTGTGCAAAGTTTTTTCTCAGCAATTACGCCACCGATCATGCTGATTGTGGGTGGAATCGAAAGAGAATTTATTAATTAATCTCCAGTTCAATTTTCAAAGCCTCAGATGACTCAGGAGTTTCGTAATTGAACTAAATGACATGCCAATTTTACCCCCACCACCGCGAATCGTTTTATTCAGAGAATAGATATTCTCGGCGAGCTCGGGCCAGCAGACGATAGCTTCTCAAGAGACTCTACCGAGTCTCTTGATAAAAACTTCAATTTGACCAATTAACTTTTAATTTCTTTTTTGATTTGGCATTCTTTCTTTGTTTAGTATAATTCGATCAATTTCAATCGCTTAAAGTCACGTACGCGTCCTATAGCCCATTAACGCTCTCTCTGCGCATGCGTCGTAGTCGCTTTTTACATTCTTCATTATTAATTTATTTTTGTTACATTGATTTGACTTGTGATCATTTTTCTTCGATTCATTATAATTTTCCGCTTCATTTCAGCTTAGTTACAATATTTTACGAAATCGCGTTTAATTTTAATTAACAAAACAAAAAAACATAATAGTTTTTAATACGCGGCGCCGCTAGTGTCGCGCTCCGCCGCTTGTATCGGGCCTTTGTATTGCCCACCAGTACGGCCGCCGCCGGCCAGCAGTGACGCGTCTCACCGGTATTTGTACGCCGCGTCGCGATGTTTTTCGAGGTTAGGTTGGGGTTCTGGTCGATTCGGGTCGTTCAGGAGGGCGTTACGTTACAATACAGATTAGTTTTTTTTTACAGATAATGTTTTTTCAAGATTTGTAAAATTGTTTTTGAATGGTTCAGTATTTTCTTTTATAAAGTAATTTTTTTGAAAATTAAAAAAAAAATTATTTCAAGTTTTTTTTATGGATGGAATTATTTTTATGAATGGAGCAAACGAGGGACCGTCAATGTATTTGTCCCAACCTTTTTTTTCCTAGGGGTGAATCTGTTTTCAGGGGAATCGCGAATCTGTCCCTCCTTGTCATTTGTTCGCTTTGAATTTTCAAGCTTCAAATGATAGTTGAAATTTTTTTCTTATATCTTTTATGCATCTGTGAAGTTAGTCGATTGATTTTAACACGGTGTAAAAACGGCTATTTCAGTCACGGAAAAGCGTGCGTAAAGTGCGGGTTAAGGTTACACTGTGCTATAAAAAATAATTGAGTTGTTGTCTTCGTTTCAGGAGAAAGTCTAGCTGAATTGCATCATAGTAGTGCAACTACAAGGCGTTCCGATGATGACGTAGGAGTTTCTCTATTGATGCTGATCTGGGCTGTCGTGCGTCTGGTGCTCAGATGAAGACCCTATGCTGAACAAGATGCAGCTATTTCCTTAAGGCGTCACGTATTGAATGGGGTTCAGAATGATACAAAAAAAATATGTAGACGAGCATAATGAAGAAGAAGAAGAAGAAGAAGAAGAAGAAGATGAAGAAGAAGAAGAAGAAGAAGAAGAAAAAGAGGAAGAAGAAGAAGAAGAGAAAATGGAAGGAGAAAAGTTGTACAGTCTGTGACGTGACATTTTGAGCCACGCCACTGGTACGGTTCCGTGTCGACCAGTGGACCGGATTTACGGTCCTACTTGACCGACGCACGCCGACTCGCGGGGCTGGACCGATCGGAGACTCAACTGGCGTAGAGGCGAAGTATTTTAGTTGGTTTTATTTTATTAAGTATGATTCTGTCTTTTCGGCGAAACACATGTAATTTCATCGCGTAACCCGCGAAAACGTGTGAACGCGGTCGAGAGTGTGTCAAGAGAGGAGACTGAGAGAGATAGAGCCTAGTAATTGAATCGTATCATTTTCTGTTTATTGCACTTTGGCCCTTTCACCCCACGTCGTTGCCCTCGCGCGGGAAAACGCGCTAGAGTTTCAGCACTATTCGTAAAAATATCTTTCTTGGTTAAATCGCGTGCTCGAGTGCGGATCCGTATTCCGGGTTTATTCATCGAAATCTGTGAGTGGGTGTCAAGGACTAGCGCCGGAAAAAGGCCCAATGTCAGTGGCCGCCCGCTAGTCTTCCTAACGTAGCAACCAAGAGCTGCAACCCCACCATCGTATCCTTGGGAACCGCGGTCCGAGTCAAATCAGCGCCTCGTCTAATGGGGTTCGGGTTCGTTTCCGAGTTGGAGGTGCTGAATTTCCTGGTGGTTTAAGAGTGGGCCCACCGTGGATTCAGGGACGCTTGGATTCATGAGGGAGGCCTCCCCTCTTTCCGGCAACGAACGCCGAATGGCCCTAGAGGAAGGCGACCAAGGAACGATTATTTGGAGGGACCTGTACTCGAGCGCGGGGTTTGAGAACCGTATCAGCCACATCGATCCTCGTTCGCTGGATCGAAGTGGGAATAACATTCCAATGGAATACGCGAAAAACTCCGAAATACCACGTGAGGCGTGAGGATAGGAGAGACGGAGAATAATCCAGTGCTGAAACACGGGCGCGTGGCCCTTCGTGGGGGGTAATGAGTGGTGGGGATAGCGCGAATTCGGGAGCTCTTGCCTACGAACGAGGCGAGGGATCACCAGTCTACGATCGATAACCGGTGCTGTGAGTCGAGTGTAGGTGCCTTTTGGATTACCTAGCTGGTCTTGGCTGATTCGGAGAAACTCTCGGTGAGCTCGTTCCTCGTTTTCTCCATTGTCGCGTTCGGCCCCGTGATTCCCTGATTGTTTGGCGTGTCCTTTGCATTATCTTAGCGTTTATTATATTTTATTTGGCGAGCCACGCAGTCGTGTTCTTTTGCGATAGTCTCGCGTTCATCTCCGCGTGGTAATAATTTTGAGTTTGGGGAATCACGGGGAAGGACAATCACGATCCGAATCGGCCTTTCTTTACTGGGAATTATTTCATTCATATTAGGGTATTTTCTGTGAGGATTTTGAGGGTATACTATGACGAATATTACGTCGTAATATTCCCGATTTTGTAACTTCGTATTTGTGAACCCCCGGGTTCGCCTCAGTCTCTCTCTCAGCGCGCGCTCAAGGCCAGCGTCGTCCTCGCGTGTTTACCTTTTTTCTCCTTTCGCTTCGCACTCGCCGTGCATGTTATCTCTCGCCGGGTTTGCTACCTTATATCCCGGCTTATTCTGTCTTGTGTATTTTCGTGGGTGCGTTACGTTTTGGCGCCACCGTTTTGGCGCGACCGTTTTGGCGCGAGCCGTTTGGGCGCTGGAACGTTTGGGCGCGAGGACGTTTTGGCGCCGCCGTTTGGGCGCGGGGACGTTTTGGCGCGGGGACGTTTTGGCGCGAGGTAGTTTTGACGCGACCATTTGAGCGTGAGGACGATTGGGCGCAAGGATGTTTGGACGCGATCGTGTCAAGGCAAAGACGCCGGCAAGAGTACGATTTCCGAGGCGCCAAGTTTTGACCATGCATTCTTCATATTTAGCCCAAAATAAGTTGTTTTTCAAGAGTAAAAAAAATCGAAATTTTGACTTTAAGGGGGTGAAACGGGGGTTGAAAGTTGAAGCATCATTATTATGTGTATGCTCCCTATATGTAGAGCCTTTTTTTTATCGAAAATGAGACTTGTCTCCAGTTGAATGAAAATCAAAACTGAAAAAGATCAAAAAATTTAAGGGGGTAAAACGGGGGTTGAGAGTTAGTGATTATTATATTTGTAGATCCTAATTTCAACCACGCAACCATCACATTTGTCTTAAACTTAGTTAAGCACGATGATAATCTACCCAAGACTAAGGGGCGGGGGGGAGGGGAATAAGAATCAGAATTTGCGCACCATTATGATTTCTGTGGCCCTCTTATTAATTTTCAAAAATTTATAACGGTTTCTCAGGGGCTCCGCCCCCCGAAACCCCCGGGGGGCTCTGCCCCTCACCCCGCCGGGGGCTCCGCCCCCTGGACCCCCTTTGGTGTTCCACACACGTTGTCTACGTTGTTAGCATCGAAAACATTTAGAGGGGGGGGGGGGGCGTTGTGCCACTTGATGGCCATATTGGGTTAACTGAAAACTTCGTTTCACAAGTACATGGGTTAGTTGAATATTGTGCAAATGTGCAATATATGAAAGGGGTTCAAGTTAGATTTCGCGAGAAGGCTCGGAAATATTGCCAAAAAAACATATGCAGACGCACATGGTGGGTGGGAAATAGTGGGGTGGGTGCGGGACATCTCGGATGGTGGGTGGGAAATAGTGAGGTGGGTTCGGGGCACCTCGGATGGCGGGTGGGACATAGTGGGGTGGCCACAGGACCCGCAAGGGGCTCTGTCTGGGTTGGAGAGGCAAGATACCCCACAATATGATGGGGTTTTCCACTATGGAATGCACCCCCCCTCGCCGGTATGTGCACTCCTCGGACCCCTCGCGCCGGCTACAGCTACCCATCATGATACGTGCAGCAACCCCAAACATGCCCCAACGGACATACTCCTTGGCAGACAACGAATCTATGAGAATTCCTCTTGCAACATTATCTTGGGAAATTGGCCCCCAGGAAGAATCGTCCCCACAAAAATCATTAACAAAAATTATTAATCAATTAAATCATCAATAATAATCCACTTGGAATCAGCGTTTTTCTGACGGACTGGCTACGACTCGTACTAAAAACATTGCGCTCGGCGTTAAATGTGCCATTTTGTCTCTCTGTTACACGTCATACCCCGTCTGTGCCTTCTCTCCCCCAGTTAGTGGCTTACGCCACACCTAACAATTTCCCAGGAGACGAATTTTTCAAAGGGGATTTTTTCTAGGGAGAAATTATGTGCGAGTGAATTTTCCGGGGACGAATTATCCAGGTCGTATTACCATTGGGTAAATTTTTCTGGTACCGGAGGGGGAGCATGCACACCTCAGGCGGTGCTCACCACAAAATCAGTGAAAATATTCCCCCCCGAGAACGAAGCTCCTAGCGCGAAAAGGTTGTCGCGCCAAAACGTCCTCGCGCCAAAACGTCCCCGCGCCCAAACGTACTCGCGCCAAAACGTCCTCGCGCCAAAACGTCCCCGCGCCAAAACGTCCCAGCGCCAAAACGTCCCCGCGCCCAAACGTCCTCGCGCCAAAACGTCCCCGCGCCCAAACGGCGGCGCCAAAACGTCCTCGCGCCCAAACGTCCCAGCGCCCAAACGGCTCGCGCCAAAACGGCCCCGCCAAAACGGTCGCGCCAAAACGGCGGCGCCAAAACGTCCTGCTTCCATTTTCTTTATCGGGTTTGATTCTTTCGTGTGCGAGTATTGCGTTATTATGTTTTGCTTTGTAAGTGGAATTCGTCAAGTTGCCTACAAGCCACAACGCACCGCTGCTTACCTATCCGTTTCGGACTACCTCGCAGCGGTGATTCCATCCTTTCTCTATCGGGATTTATTTCTTTCGGGTGTGATTATTGCGTTATTATATTTTGCTTTGTAAATGGAATTCGTCAAGTTGCCTACACGCCACGACGCCCCGCTGCTTACCTATCCATTCTGGACTACCTCGCAGTGGTGATTCCATATTTTCATTATCGGGTTTGATTATTTCGTGTGCGATTATTGCGTTATTATGTTTTACCTTGTAAATGGAATTCGTCAAGTTGCCTACAAGCCACGACGAACCGCTGCTTACCTATCCGTTTCGGACTACCTCGCAGCGGTGATCCCATACTTTCTTTATTTGATTTATTTCTTTCGCGTGCGATTACTGCGTCATTATGGTATACTATTCTTGTGTAAATGGAGCCGTCAAGTTGCCTACAAGCCACGACGCGCCGCTGCCTACCTATCCATTTTGGACTACCTCGCAGCGGCGACTCCAGATTTTCTTTAGCGGAGTTCCTTCCCTCGCGTACGGCTGATTCGATAGCCGATTTCGTTTCTTTATTATTTTGTTTATCAGTTCGATCGGATCCAGTTTTGTTACTATTTCTTGTATCATTGTTTGCGAGTCACGACTACCTCCGACTAATAAACCGCATTTTAAGTGAAATAATTACGCGTTGAGTATCTCTTTTGACCTTTTATGTTATCCCGTGTTGTTACTCCCATCTTGGGCCAGCCCCTCTACCGCTTAGTACCTCAGTTGGAGCTGAGTAGCCGGACCGTCCTCGGTCACCTGTGTCGGGTGGCTCAGAAGATCGTATTGGGCAAGGGAGGGCGAAAAATAAGTCGGTATTCCGACGGTACTTCGGTACCTGGCGCCCAGCTCGACCTCGCCGGTACGCCGCCACCCTTTAGCGGGTCAGGTGAGTCGAGAAGGGACAGGTTGGATCCTTTGCGGGGAAAAATCTCGTTACAAGTCTTTCTCAACTCGTTAAGTTACTCGAAGTCGACAGATATTTTTTGACGTCAAGTTGATTAACATACAAATTCTGATAAGGAAATGAAAGCGGTTGTATATCGAGGCGAAACATGCTTTCTTAACATTGAAATAGCTCGATCGATTGTTGACATATTGCAATTGTCAACAGCTGATGAGCAGCATTAGTATGTTGGCGCAAGTGAAGCGGTGCTAATACAGACGAACTAAAATTCTCTATTGCGTAATTTCTTTCCCAATTTTATTTTCAATTAATTAATTCAATTATCGGTGAGATTCTAAACCAAATTGAAGGCCATAATTATTTTAAACAATCAGAAGGAAATTTCGGAACATACATTTAAAAAATTCTATTTATTTCGAAAATACGAAATTCTTAGCATGCACGACATGAATACCGATTTATCTGACCAATTACGACTCAGCTATAAAAATAAAGCACCAATTAACGGTCAAATTGCGGGTTTGAATTTAAGTCGAAGTGCAGTCTTATTACACCGGAACATAGAAAAAGTGGTCATGTTGTCAAAAACCGATAAAAATGTCAAAAAATCGCATTTTTCAGTATTCAAAATATTTTTCTGACTTATATCATGCACGATTCCTATATGATATGATGCGCTGAATTCGAACTCAGGGATGTTTCAGCTCGTCCACCTCTACTAAGCCTTTAGTAAATTGCGAAATACCATTAAAAATGCCAAAAACTGGTATTTGCGAGTATTTGCATATTCAACCGATTTCATGCATGATTTTCATGTGATTTAGTGCGCTAAATCGATATTCCAGATTTACATAGCTTTAGATCATCAAAACATTGAGCAAATAGCGAAAAACCTTCAAAAATTGTTATCAAATCATAGTTATGAGTATTCTAAACAAATGTTTTGACCTGAATTAGGTATGTTATTTATGTATTAAAATTAATTTTACTTGATTGGTTGTAGGAAAACTGCAGAAAAATTTCGCCAAGACCACCGGTTCCCGCCTAATTTCCCCTGGTGTCAATGTGAGCGCGCTCCGACCAGCCATCAAGGGTACTCAGACACGAACTTCCCTTTGCTATGCCGCATTGGGCCAGCCAGTACAGAGTTAAGGGGTCTCACCTATACGGCTAAAACCGTTGATAGAGGCCCCTGAAGCCATACAACGACCCAATATGCATCTCAGGTCGAGTTTTCATTCTTGTCCCTGGATTCGTGAAACGGAGTCCGAACCACCCGGGATCCCGTTAGAAACATTTGAAATAAACCCATTTTTTATTGGTGTTCTTGGTCGGAATTCAAACCTGGGACCCGCAATATGCAAGCCAAAATCTTAATCCGGACCAACCGTTCTCCTTGCTTCATTGAATGATATTTTCTTCTTTTGTGGATTCTGAAAGTATATGAGAAAATAGCTTTATCGGTATTGAATTGTTCTTTTATAATGAACTCTTTTTTCCTCAAATATTCCATGCAGCGAATTTCTCTGTCTCCTTATATCGTTTCTTTTCATATATGTCTTCAGCGTTCAGCGAAAATCTCTCATCACTTTGACGTTCCACCTTCCTTAATACGGACTCTTCATTTCACTTATACGTTGATGGAAACGTTCTCCAACTCAAATTTTTATAATTGTTCAATAACTCTTCTACCAATTTCTGATAATTCTCACTTTTCCTATTTTCTAAGAAGTTTGGAGATATATTTTCAAAACTTATCCAAGCAGCTTTTTCGACATCGAACATTGCTCCAAAAAAACTTTCGTCCGGAAATAAACGATAAATTCGAAGTCGATCAAAAGTTTCCTCTATTAGTTCATCTTCACTTTAGCTTTAATATACTGCTTCATAAAACCGAGCTAAATATGTAATGGTGGTAGAAGATATTTTGAAGGATCAATTAATGGTACTCGTATTATGTTTTTACTACTGGGATCGAAGTTTGCTCTCGTTAGCCATTCTTTCTGAACGTAGTGTTATTTCCTATTCCTACTATACCATAAACATGAAAAGCATGGTGACACGACATAATATCACATGACAAAATATCACACGAAAAAATATCACGGACAAAATATCACACAATAAAATATCACCGCGACAAAATATCACACAATAAAATATCACCGCGACAAAATATCACAGCGACAAAATATCACAGCGACAAAATATCAAAGTGACAAAATATCACAGCGACAAAATATTCCACGATAAAATATCACGCGACAAAATATCACACGACAAAATATCATACGACTAAATATCACTGGGATATGAAATACCCCACAACAAAAAATTACAATGACTGATTATCGAAGCCAGACATGAATTTTTCAAATCGATTGATGTTCGACACGGTATAAATCTCAAAGATTCTGTTTGAGAATTTAAGAGGAGGATTTCGATCTAATAAAACACGAGACTTTATTCACCCGTCTTCTCTCATTCGCCATATTGCTTTTTACTACCGCCGTTCGGCACTTCACCGCTAGGGGCGTTACAATCGAGAACATCCCGCCCGCTTTGAAAGATCGTCTTTCAACAACTTAAATAGCAGAATGTATTGAGGAAACAAACTATATAATTCTAAGATAAAGAAACAAACGAAATTAAAATATTTTTCTTCAAGATATCCCACTGACAATTTTTTTTTTAAGCTTCAATCGTCTCTGTCAGGCAAGGGACAAGGCTTTTTTACAGGTCTCTTGTACAGTCCACCAGAAGTACGGACTGTAGCGACTCGAACCAATCCGTCTGCTTCGGGATGAACCTCCACCACTCGTCCGTGGACCCAGTGTAACGGTGGCACATTATCCTCGTCGATGAGAACCAAGGTGCTGATTTTCAAGTTGCTGCCTTGAGTGTTCCATTTTTGCCGTTTCTGCAGATATTCTTTTGACCATCGCTTCCAGTAATGCTGGCACACCTTTTGAACGTGTTGCCACCGTGAGAGGCAGTTGTCTGGAACTTCCAGGTAATCGTGATCTGCCGGTAATAATAGCGAGTCCCCCACCAAGAAATGGGCTGGGGTGAAGGCTAAGATGTCGTCAGAACTGCTTGATAGCGGGGTGAGGGGTCGTGAATTAAGGATTGATTCGATTTCAGTTGACAAGATATAATATTCCTCGAAAGTCCATACGAAGCCCTTTGTGACGGTGTTAAAATGACGTTTGGTAGCCTTCACAGCGGCCTCCCAAAGTCCCCCGAAATGTGGAGCTCTAGGCGGAATAAATTTCCACTGTATCTTCTGCCGACTCAAGTGATCGAATATCGTGCTCTTTTCTTTTTTCAAGAACTCGTAGACCTCTGTTAATTCGCACGCTGCACCTCCAAAGTTAGTCCCGTTATCGGAAGCGATTTGTGCGACAATTCCTCTTCATGCGACGAATCTCCGAAGTGCTGCAAGGAATGCTTCCGTGATCAGCTCTGTAACCAGCTCTAAATGCGTAGCTTTGGTTGCGAAGCACGTAAAAACTGCAATCCAAGATTTGAAGATGTGCATTCTTCCACGTCGGCGGCTCTCTCTAACCGAAATCGGTCCCACATAAGCTATTCCTGTGTTTGTGAAAGGTTTCAAGGATCCTCGCACTCTGTCTGGAGGCAAACGGCCCATCTGCACATCCAGAGGTTTTGGATTTCGACGATAACAATCGATACAAGCTCTAGACACCTTTCTTGCTTCTCGGCGTCCGCTTAAAATCCAGTAACGTTGTCTAATTGAATGTAACAATTGCTCGGGCCCGCAATGATGTAGTCTTTGATGCTCGGCTGTCATTATAATTTTGGTCACGTGGTGTCTGTCTGGCAGAACGACCGGGTGTTTTAGGGTTTCCGGTAAGTTCGCTTGCGATAATCTGCCACCGACTCTTATAAGACCCCTTTCATCAAGAAAGGGGCTAAGCGAGGTGAGCTTGCTCCCTTTCAGCATCTGCCGCCCGCGCTCCAAGGCTAGACACTCTTGAATGAATGACTCTTCTTGCGTCATCCTTGCAATTGCTATTTCTGCTTGTTCGAGCTCTTCCACTGATAGTGCGTCGGTCCTTTTGTTTCCCTTTGCGTTTTCCTTAAACCTCAAGCAATAATCAACGACCCGCCGCATTTTATTGAAAGATGAGAAGTGTTTTAAGATCTGCTCGCACGTTGTCCTCGTCACGGCGAATACTGCTGTTGCTTTTATTTCTGATGAGGCAATGTCAATTACCTTGCGGTTAAGGCCACTTCCCTGTGATTAGCCACGAAGGCCCGTACCACCATAGTTCGCTATGCAACCAATCTTCAACTGGCATGCCTCGAGAAATCAAATCCGCCGGATTATCCTTTGTAGGCACATGCAGCCATACGGCGTTTTGTGTCAATTGCTGTATTTTGGTAACCCGGTTGGCAACGTACGTTTTGCGAATGTTTGGCGATGAAACAATCCAACTTAAAACAATTGTTGAGTCACTCCAAAGAAAGATATTTTTTATTCTTTCTCCAAGGGACCCTTTGGTTGCATCACACAATTTGGCAAGCAGAAGGGCTGCGTTTAACTCGAGTTTGGGTAGAGATATTGTTTTGAGCGGTGCAACTCTACCTCTTGAAGTGATTAACTGCGATTGGATTTCTTGTTGTTTATGAAGACTACATAAAGGCACGCCCCGTACGCTTTCTCTGACGCATCGCTAAAGCCGATAAGGTCGAAGTTTTTCTCCGAGTTTTTTGGATTTATGTTTCGCGGAATGCGCTTCTCATTGAATTTTGACAGTGACTGATCCCAGAGCGTTTGTAGTTCCTCCGGCAGACTTTCATCCCATTCTATGGTCAATTGCCACATTTTTTGCATTATGCATTTCGCGTTGACGATGACTGGTCCCAAAAGCCCTAATGGATCGAATATTTGGGCTATCGTATAAAGAACGATCCTCTTTGTCCTTTTAGGTGTCTGCTCAACAGTAACCTTGTATTGCAATGTATCCGTTTTGGCATCCCATAGCAGACCCAATGTTTTAAGCGCTCCTTCTCGATCGATGATCAAAAAACTGTCTGTTTTTTCGTTGGCTTGCGATAAGTTCTCTAATATCTTGCTGTCGTTCGCACGCCATTTTCTCAATTGGAACTGTCCTCGCTGAAGAATTTGAGACAGTTGCTGCTGTAGTGTTATGGCTTTGCCGATTGTGTACGTACCCGTTAGGACATCATCCATATAAAAATCCTGTTTGAGGACTCTTGCTGCCTCTGGAAAGTTCGTATCTTCGTCGCCTCAAATTTCATTGAATGATATCGTACACACTGGACAAAAACTTCAAACAGACTTTATCGATGTCGTCCTGTGGTTTCGACAATTTAAATACGTTTTCACCGCAGATATAGAGAAAATGTATCGACAAATAAACGTTCATCCTGAAGACTGGGATCTACAGCGTATTTTATGGCTTAATAGTTCAGGAGAAATAGAAAAATATCAGCTGACCACCGTTACATATGGACTTGCTTGTGCTCCATTTCTCGCTATGAGGGTTATGCTTCAACTTATTCAAGACGAAGGACACAAATTTCCGTTAGCAAAAGATGTTTTAAAGCACTGACGGTATGTAGACGACGTGTTCGGAGGAGGAGATACTATAAAACAGGTACAAGATATCGTCTCACAAGTTGATGGTATTTGTATGGCTGGATGCTTTCCACTTCAAAAGTGGGTTAGCAATAACAATGCTTGTCTTGAGTCACTTCCAAAGGAAAGGCTCGGGACAGAAGTTGCTCGCAAAATTCAAGAACAATCCGTAGTACATGCCTTAGGATTGTCATGGAACCCACGATCCGATAATTTCCAATTTTTTGAACAAACCAAAACCGACCAATCAATCATAACAAAACGGACAATTCTATCTCAAGTGGCACAATTATTTGATCCACTGGGATTTATTGCCCCAGTCACAATTCGAGCAAAAATATTTCTTCAAGAGTTGTGGTTATTAAAATTTGGATGGGACACAGAAATACCTCCAAATTTAAGAACAAAATGGATTAATTTCAAATCCCAGTTATCAAATCTTTCTCTTTTGTCAATCCCGCGATGGATGGGAATTCTTTCTAATGCGTGTCTAGAAATAGACGGATTTTCCGACGCATCTCAAGAAGCTATTGCTTCAGTTGTGTATATTCGTTCACAAATATCACTAAAAGAAATTCCTATTATTTCACTCGTATCTTCAAAAACTAAGGTAGCACCGTTGAAACGGCTTACCATCCCACGGTTGGAATTATCTGCAGCAGTATTATTAACACGTCTTGTTTCTCACATTATTCGAGTGTTGAATCTCCACAATACTCCTATAATTTTGTGGACAGATTCATCAATTGTGCACACGTGGATTAACAATCATCCATCCAGGTGGAAGGAATTTGTCCACAATCGTGTTTGTTTAATTCAAGAAACATTACCCACTGCTCAATGGAGACTGATTCCTGGAAAAATGAATCCTGCCGATTGTGCTACCAGAGGACTAACTCCAGAACAACTGTCAACTCATGAGCTCTGGTGGTCTGGACCAGATTGGCTCAAACAATCGGAACCTCACTGGCCATCAGTCAATCCAACAACTCCTCCTTCTACTCAATTAGAAGAGCGACCTCCAACTGTTTTTACGACGATTATGAAGTCTCCTCCTTTATGGGAATTAGTCTATAAATATTCTTCACTCACCAAACTTTTAAGAATCACAGCTATTTGTCGCCGAACAGTATTAATTTTCAAAAAATTAGCTAAATCCATTACAATTGAGCCTATTAGTCCAGAAGAAATTGATTGGGCTAAACAATTTTGGTGTTTACAAGTACAAATATCAGAATTTCCAAATGAACACAAACTTCTTCAAGAAAACCAACCTTTATCGAAGTCCAGCTCTTTGTACAGATTTACTCCATTTATCGATTCAGTTGGACTCATAAGAATTGGCGGTCGACTTCACAATTCACCACTGAATTATCCGGTCAAACATCCTATCGTATTGCCTCGACGACATTTATTCAGCAATCTTTTAATCGCTTCATCACATCTACGCACCTTACATGGAGGTACGCAAGTCACATTAAATGATCTGCGTAACCAATTTTGGATTTTAGGAGGACGAGCTTCAATCAGGTCATTTATTCTTAAATGCGTCAAATGCTCACGATATCGTGGAGAATGTGCAAAACAACTTATGGGTCGATTACCATCCGCAAGAACAACACCATCTCGACCCTTTTTACATTCCGGAGTCGACTATGCTGGCCCATTTTTATTCAAATCCTGGAAGGGACGAGGGTCTCGTAATTACAAAGCCTATTTCGCATTGTTTGTTTGTTTCGCGACCTCTGCTATTCATATTGAATTAGTAACCGATTATACTACTGAATCATTTATTGCCGCATACAAACGATTTACATCACGACGAGGTGTTTGTGCTACTCTATTTAGCGACTGTGGTACCAATTTTATCGGCACTAATTCAGAATTACGTAAAAATTTAACAAATGCTAAGAAAGAATTAGGAAAATTAGCATCGTTGTTAGCCAATGACGGAACTAAATGGATTTTCAATCCACCTGCGAGTCCTCATTTCGGAGGGAAATGGGAGGCAGGCGTTAAATCTGTCAAGTATCATCTTAAAAGGATTGTTGGAGACACTATTTTAACCTATGAAGAAATGACAACCGTACTTAATCAAATTGAGGCTATCTTGAATTCTCGACCTTTATGCCCATTATCTGATGATCCTGACGACTTGACGGCGCTCACACCTGGACATTTTTTGATTGGAGAACCACTGATTACTATACCAGAACCTTCTCTTGCTTTGATTAAGATTTCAAGAATGTCAATATGGCAATTAACGAGTCACATTGTAGCAAAATTTTGGAATCAATGGAGTAAAAGTTGTTTGCAAAGATATCTAGCCAACTACAAATAGACTGAACCATCTAATATTATCAAAGTCGGAACTCTTGTTTTAATAACCGATGAACGATTATCTCCATCTAAGTGGCCACTCGCTAGAGTTATTGAACTTCATCCAGGTCCAGATTCATTAACTCGAGTCGTAACAGTTAAAACCCAAACGTCCATATTTAAAAGACCCATTGTCAAATTGTGTCCGTTGCCGATTCAAGTTGAAACAATGTGAATGTTTGCTGGTTGGACCAGCAAAGGTGGGGGGAAAATGTTCAAATCAGATGAATGTAGTGAGGGAATATTCATAAACTAAATGTGGTTTTTTGGGGGTGATCTTTTTTTTTCCTGTTGATTGCGGGTGTGTTTTTTTTGGCTTCTTGCTGTTGTTTTCGTTCGTGACTCTCATAGAATGAAAAGAAAAACTTTTCTGTATTCATTGTATTTTGTTCATTGAAGAAATAAATTAACGATTGGTTCCTTTTTCAACGTGTCAGCATTACCATTTATTGAATAATATCAAGATCAGAGAATAATCACTCGAATTGATTAACATAAGTCAGCAATCTCCTCTCCTCCTGAATAACCCAGGTAACCTTATTTACTCAATCACATTAATACAACTACTGACATGAACATATTCTGGATTAAGAATTGTCTGTCGAGCCTTGAGCAGAGTTGATTACGCTCGTCAGACATTTTTCTTAATATTCAATTAAAAAACCAACCCAATATTTTCATGCAAAAACAGTCTGAGAATTGTGTTCGCTAATGGACTTATTGGCTCCTTGTGTTTTCACATCTTTTCATCGTGCAATTCCGCGTTACTCAAGTAGTCTGGGTAATTTTCGCTCATAAATCTATACCGAGACTTTGTTTCATTTATGAGCCGGCTACTTGAGTGACCAAAATTGAGTCAACCAAACAACTCAACTCACTCATATGCAAATTGCTTTACACAAGCCTTTTCAGAGCTGTCATTCGCTTGTGTAAACGGTTAATTGACCTACAATTATAATGACTGTCTTAACCACTGTTTTTATTCCAGTCTTATTCTATCGTATCGTTATTCTATTTAATTCTGTATTTCTACCGAACCAGGTATCTAACAAACGTTATAAGCCGAAAATTATATCGCGGCCTCCAACCCGCTTTCCACCATGCTCTTTGGTTCTTAATTGACAAAACATATTAGAATACAAGGGAAAAAATAGCCAAAGTCCAAGGACAGACATGTGACGAAATATTTCTAGCACAATTTTGACGAAAAATAGGTCGTTTTTCGTGGAAACCAACGTTATAAGCAGTAAATCGTAAATAATTCATAGCAATTTAAATTAAAATTATATATTCATCAAAACATAAATAAGGAACTTTCGAGAAAAAAGACGTGATATCAAACCATAAACTTCCCCTAGGGAAAAAAAAGGTTGGGACAAGTACATTGATGGTATCGTGTTTGCTGATAATTCCATCCATAAAAAAAAAACTTGGAAATCGATGCCTCATTCTTCTTATTTGATTCGAACAGCTAAATCAATTGAAAAAAATTCCATCTAATTTACGTGCAGCATTAAAATTTATTATATCAATTCGAGGCCAAGTATTTTCTAATGAATTGAAAAAAGTTACCACTTGAGTTACGTGCAGCACTAAAATTTATGATATCAATCAGTGGACAAGTATTTTATTAGTAACTCCAAATTTTGACATTATTAAATTGTTCTAAGAGGCTTTTAAATCCAAAAAAAATCACATGAAAGCTAGTCATTCGTTACTCTATGGTGGCAAAGACTTATAAGAAAATCGATTCTTTTCAGTCTTTCAGGAGCTTCTGAAATCGATTTTTCTCGGACTTTCAGGATCCTTTGGTATTATTCACACAATTCAACGTCGATTAAATCGATACAAATTATGTTTAAATAAGTGTTAAAAGTACTTGTCCGGCCCATCACTATACATTCAATAAAAAATCAATCATGAAAAAACGAAATTGTACGGCAGAATCTGGTTAAAAATTTGTTGAAATGCGATTCATTATTAGTTTAATGCTTTTAATAATAGTATAGGTTAGTTCTTATTCCGTATGGAATTCGTTCGCTGGAAGTAAAAATTGACATCATTGAATATAAACTGGACAGTTATTTTGGAAGCTTGAACATATATATTATGTACAATTTGTTTCATTTATCGATGCAGAATAAAATCCCTTGTATATTGCGGAATAATTTGTTTCCGTTTTTTATTAAATTAGTGCAACTAAGTAAAAATTACTTGAAGATAATTGTCTCAATTCCCTCTGCATGAATACTTGTGACTTGTGAACCATCAATTCTAGACAAACCCTGATTTTTATTTGGATAAACAATTTAAACAGAAAGTGATGGGCCGGACAAGTACTTTTAACACTTATTTAAACATAATTTGTATCGATCCAATCGACGTTGAATTGTGTGAATAATACCAAAGGATCCTGAAAGTCCGAGAAAAATCGACTTTCTTATAAGTCTTTGCCACCATAGAGTAACGAATGACTAGCTTGCATGTGTTTTTTTTTGGATTTAAAAGCTTCTTAGAACAATTTAATAATGTCAAAATTTAGAGTTACTAATAAAATACTTGTCCACTGATTGATATCATAAATTTTAGTGCTGCACGTAACTCAAGTGGTAACTTTTTTCAATTCATTAGAAAATACTTGGCCTGGAATTGATATAATAAATTTTAATGCTGCACGTAAATTAGATGGAATTTTTTTCAATTTTTGCTGATAATTTCATAAAAAAGATTATCCCATAAAAAATGTTCGTATGAGAATGAAATCTATAAAAATGTACTAAACAAATAATTCATAGAAATTTAAACTAAAATCCTATAGCCATCATAACATAAATGAGGAACTTTTGAGAAAAAAGGCGCGATATCAAACTATAAACTTCCCCTAGGGAAAAGAAGGTTGGGACAAGTCCATTGATGATCCCTTGTTTGATGACATAGAAAAAAGATTCAGAACCAGGAAAAAAATTCTATAGAAATAATAAACGAAAAATTGTTAAGTTCAAAAAAATTCAACAAAAATAAAAAACAATCGAAAAAAATTCTGTAATGAAAAATAAAAAAATTTTCAAAAAAATTCATAAATATTGAACAAATTGAAAAATGTACTATACAAGTTACATGCAGTATAAAAATGTATGATATCAATTGGAGGACAAGTTTTTATTGATAATTTGGAATATTTATCGAACAAATCGGAAACTTTAATTGAAAAATTGACGTTTTATGCATAGGAGCCACTAATCATTCATGATAATTATTTTCAAGAAAAAAGGTCTTGAAAAAAAAGTCATAACAGAAGTTACGTGCAGTACTAAAATGTATTATATCAATTCGAGGCCAAGTATTTATCAGTTATTCGAAATCAAGAGACTCGGTAGAGTCTCGGGACAAGTACATTGATACCTCTGTCGTCTGCTGGCCTGAGGCTCTCGCCGAGACTATATTTTCTCTGAATAAAACGATTCGCCGTGGTGGGGGTAAAATTGGCATGCGATTTTCTTTAATTACGAAACTCATGAGTTCTGTACGGCTTTGAAAATTGAACTTTCAGCTAATTAAGAAGTTCTCTGTCGAATGAGCCCAAAATCAGCATGATCGGTGTCGTAATTGCTGAGAAAAAACTTTGCACGGGCTTAAGATTATGCAAAAGTTACTAACACATTCAGGATTCGACGTATCTGTATCAAGAGACACAGTAGAGTCTCGGGACAAGTACATTGACAGCCCTGTCGTCTGCTGGCCCGAGGCTCTCGCCGAGCATACTTTCTCTGAATAAAACGATTCGCCGTGATGGGGGTAAAATTGGCAAGTGATTTTTTTGAATTACCGAAGTTATGAGTCATCTGAGGCTTTGAAAATTGAACTTTCAGCTAATTAAGAAATGCTCTTTAGATTGCGCCCAAAATCAACACGATCGGTGGCATAAATGCTGAGAAAAAACTTTGCACGGGCTCAAGATTATGCAAAAGTTACTGACACATCACGAGTTCGACGTATACGTATACGCGTTTTGACGTAGTTAGTGGTAGTAGAGTTGTTGCCTCTACGCATTCTGATTGGCTCAACGATGTCGGCTCCTCCAGCTGCTAGGCCGACCGCGGGTGGGGCTCAAGAGTTAGAAGGCCTAAAATAGCGAACAGGAATTCTGTATATCTTGTGACCGAAATTTTCATATTTTCAAACTTTGTCACAAAACTCTCCGTTTCTCTCTCTCGTCGATTTTTGTTTCGGGAAAAATCCCGTGGGCGCCAGTCGCTGAACGACACGACGAAAAAGAGAAAGAGAAAATGTTGACCAGCTTGGCTGGCAGCGGGATGGGGGTGGGCGAAAGGAAGAATAACTTGGAATCTCAACTCACAATTTGATGTTACAATTTAAAGATTAGTTGAACACTTCGTTTATTCGTATATTTGATTAACAAATTTCTATATCGCTGGTGAGAATTTTAACGGGACTACCACGCAATTCGGGGGAAAACGTCGCGAACCACATTCACACACGATCGGGATCCTACACACTTTATAATTTAATATCGAGCTCGTTTCGTCCTGTCACAGAACTACTTGTGGTCAGGGAATTCTTAGATGGAAAATTACGATGCACCAATTATTTACGGGATCAAAAGAAATCACCGAGCCCCCGCTGATCGGTTACTCGGCCGAGCTGTTTTCCCACCGCACGCGTAAGCGAATCCGATCCACTCACTCTATCTCACTCAAACTTACTCAAATATTCCCGACTTTTTCCCCACGAATCCTCGCACAATTATCACGACACGGAGATTTTCGAGCACGGCCACGCAAGCTACATTTACTTTACTTTTAATTTTGTCGGAAAAAATTTGCGGCCCAGTTGAAAAAGAAATCAAACGAACGAAAATATCAATGTTTGTTGAAACGATGTAGTACCCGTAATGAAAGTCGTAGAGACTTTTCGAATACACCAAAGTAAAGCTAAATGTCTTCTCTTCAAAATACGCCTTGTTGCATCCAAATATCTAAACCAGCGGTGCAGTAGCATTAAAAAGAACGTGAGAACATTTTTGGATATGCGTATAGATCTCTCGCCACGTTACGACGAGTGGGAGAGAGAGGGAACGAGTCTTCGCGCGCTGTCTCTCGCGCTCGATCGGGCGCGAGTAGAGGGGATATCGCGTTCAGTGGACTGGGCGAAACGAAACGGGACAAAAGTAACGTTTCGTGCAAAGGACGTATGTCCAAAGGTAAACAAACGCTACTTAAGTCTTTCTGACTCCAAGCGACTAGAGCGTACCGAAACATTCGATTTTAATTGCTTAAATCATCATATCTCAGGATTGAGTAAACGGATTTACTTGCAATAAGGATCAATTGAAAGAGAAAAATCGAAAAAAAATTATCACTAATTTTCAGATTTTTAACTACAATGGTTTATCCGTGAGAACGGTTTGAAAAACGTTATGACGTCATAAATCGACATATTCGCGTATATAAGAGTGCGGCAGGGCTCGCGCTGACTTTTCTTTTACACTTTCGTTTTTTTTTTTTAATACTTGGCGTCGAGCCGCTACCGCGTCTCTTGATTCAACAGCGTTTATAATAACCCCTAGCCCAAATATGACATACGACGTAGACTAACGACGGGAACAGAAATTTGCCGATGTTTAATTCCCATCTCAATTGACGATTCTGGAACTCCGAAAAAGGTTTGACGCCCCTCTAGACGGGACTCCCCTGAGATGTCGATGACTTCAGAATTTGAAATTTCAATCGTCCAGAATCTTCGGGAATGTTCTGTAACGGGCGGCCTGTAATTGTGTGTTTCGATGTGACAAGAATGTGTTTTGCGTACGAGCCCTGCTCGAAGTACGCCGATGTTGTGATCTTTCCGGGAAGTAACCAAGTGTGTGAGCTCCACTCAAAATACACTGATACAACGATGACTGGTTTTCCTCTCTGAATTATCGAAATCTTAGTTTTCGGGACGGCTCGCATGAAAAATAATAAAAATAAATCACGGGGTATGAATTCATTATTCTTAAAATCCTTATTCTACAAAAGGTTTGCGTGGTCGTGCGTGGTCGAAGCAACGAGCGAAAGACGGGAGACTGCGAAAGACATCTTTTCATGTCATATTTCCGTTTGTGACAATCGCCAAAAATAAAATTGTCACAATCTATATATGCATTATACAGAATGCCTGTTCGCCATTTTAGGCCTTCTAACTTTTGAGTCTTACCCTGACCGCGCTCAGACTCCGTGAATATTATATATATTGTGACGAAACACTCGCGCGACGGCCCGAGCCCGTCGAAACTAACGAAACTCCGCGATCTTTAGATCGCGGACAAAACATCGCGGCGACCACGCTCGTCGATATTGACAGGTGGCGGCCATCTTAGGCCGGTAGGCATGAGCCCGAGCGTGGCAACCGGCACCGCTCTGAACTTCGCCGCGCTATATTTTTTGGAAATTAATTCCTTTTGCATTTTGTTATTTCAAGTCGCCCGAGCACGTAATTACGATCAAAATTTTCAGAAAAATAACACGAGTTTAAGAAAAATGATCACAAGTCAAATTAATAACATAAAATCTAATCACAATGAAAAATGTAAAAAGCGACTACGACGCATGCGCGGGGAGAGCGTCGATGGGCTATAGGACGCGTACGTGACTTTTAGCGATTATAATTTTACGAATCATATTAAAACAGCTAACAATGTTAAAAAATAAAGGAAATTAAATAATAACGGATCAAATCGAAGTTTTTGTTGTTGAACATCGTAATAAGCTGTAAATCATAAAAAGCGGTAGTCCGCGCATCGTATGTTAGCCCGCTCGACCAACGGGCGAGCGTGAATCATGGCAACGGGCCAATCGGAGTAGGCGTTACAGAAAGGTGCACAGAACCGAGCGAAAACGGAGATTCTCGGCGCTCGAGAATTTTATGGTGGGGACACGGGTATAAGAAGCGCTGCGCGACTCATTCGGCAGACAGTTCTCCCTGGCTAAAGAATCAACTCAGACCTCTCTTAGTACACCTCGACATCAGCCTCAGCAATACTAAACCTATGCTCAAAATTTCTGGGGTTCCCGTAGCGCGGACTCTCGGATCGACTCGGCGACGTCTCGATCCCATAGCCCGTGGACGGTGAATTGCCTATTTCCTTGGATGCCTGGATTCTCGGAGCGACTCGGCGACGTCTCGATCCCATAATCCAGGGTCCGCACCTAACCTCTAAAAAATTTCCGGCTTTCCGTCGCACGGAGTTCTCGGATCGATTCGGTGACGTCTCGATCCCATAACACGTGGACGGGAGGTTACCTCTACCCTGTAAATGCACGGACTCTCGAAGGGATTCGGTGACGTTTCTATCCCATAGCCCGTGGTTTACATCCTACCTTTTCACTTTTTTATATCTTTCTTATTGTTGAGGAGGATTAAAAATTTATTCTATTATCAAAAATTAGATTCTCGTTTGAAAAACATTGTCCGAGGTGGTCCAGGTAGGGAGATCTAGACCCATTTTAGAAAATAATAACTAGGAAAAAAGGTTGGGACAAGTACATTGATGGTCCCTCGTTTGTTGATAATTCCATCCATGAAAAAAACTTTAAAACAAAATTTTTATAAAAAATGGGCAAAAAAATTATTTTATAAAAAAAATACAGAACAATTCGAAAAAAATTTCACAAATCTTGAAAAAGCATTATCTTTAAAAAAAACTAAACTTTATCTCTTTTTTAAAGTGTTAAAAGAATCAAATAACAAGTAAAAAATAAAAACCAAAAATCGCGCTTGAAATCATTTTGGAAACCGATGCCTCATTCTTCTTATTTGATTCGAAGGGCTAAATCAACTAAAAAAAATTCCATCTAATTTACGTGCAGCATTACAATTTATTATATCAATTCGAGGCCAAGTATTTTCTAATAAATTGAAAAAAGTTACCATTTGAGTTACGTGCAGCACTAAAATTTATGATATCAATCGAAGGACAAGTAATTTATGAGTAACTCCAAATTTCAACATTATGGAACTGTTTTAAGAAGCTTTTAAATCCAAAAAAATCACATGCAAGCTAGTCATTTCTTACTCTATGGTGGCAGAGACAATCGATTTTTTTCAGACTTTCAGGAGCTACTGATATTTCTCACAATATTCGACGTCGATTGGATCGATAGAAATTATGTTTAAATATGAGTTAAAAGTACTTGTCCGGCCCATCACTTTCCATTAAACTTATTATATTTAAATAAAAATCAGGGCTTTTTTAGAACTGTTGGAGCACAAATACTCATGCAGAGGGAATTTAGAGAGTTATCTTCAAGTAATTTTCTCTTAATTGCACTAATTTAATAAGAATGGAAACAAATTGTCCTGTAATATACAAAAGATGTTATTGTGCATCGATAAATAAAAAACATTTTGCACATTAAATATGTTGAAGCTTCCAAAATAACTCCCCAGTTTGTATTGCTATGACGGCAGTGTTTACTTCTCACTTCTTCCAGCGAACGAATTTCATTCGGCATAACTAACCTAAATCGCATTTCAATAAATTTTTAACCGGATTCTCCCGTACAGTTTCGTTGTTTTATGATTGATTTTTATTTGATTTAAATGAAAAGTGATGGGCCGGACAAATACTTTTAACTCATATTTAAACATAATTTCTATCGATCCAATCGACGTCGAATATTGTGAGAAATATCAGTAGCTCCTGAAAGTCTGAAAAAAATCGATTGTCTCTGCCACCATAGAGTAAGAAATGACTAGCTTGCATGTGATTTTTTTGGATTTAAAAGCTTCTTAAAACAGTTCCATAATGTTGAAATTTGGAGTTACTCATAAATTACTTGTCCTTCGATTGATATCATAAATTTTAGTGCTGCACGTAACTCAAATGGTAACTTTTTTCAATTTATTAGAAAATACTTGGCCTCGAATTGATATAATAAATTGTAATGCTGCACGTAAATTAGATGGAATTTTTTTTAGTTGATTTAGCCCTTCGAATCAAATAAGAAGAATGAGGCATCGGTTTCCAAAATGATTTCAAGCGCGATTTTTGGTTTTTATTTTTTACTTGTTATTTGATTCTTTTAACACTTTAAAAAAGAGATAAAGTTTAGTTTTTTTTAAAGATAATGCTTTTTCAAGATTTGTGAAATTTTTTTCGAATTGTTCTGTATTTTTTTTATAAAATAATTTTTTTGCCCATTTTTTATAAAAATTTTGTTTTAAAGTTTTTTTCATGGATGGAATTATCAACAAACGAGGGACCATCAATGTACTTGTCCCAACCTTTTTTCCTAGGGGAAGTTTATGGTTTGATATCACGTCTTTTTTCTCAAAAGTTCCTTATTTATGTTCAGTTGACTATAGGATATTAGTTTAAATTTCTATGAATTATTTATGATTTTCGTCTTATAACGTTGGTTTTCACGAAAAAGACCTATTTTTCGTCAAAATTGTACTGGACATATTTCATCACAGGTCTGTCCTCGGACTTCGGCGATTTTTTCCCTTGTACTCTAATATGTTTTGTCAATTAGGAACCCAAGAGCACGGCCGCAAGCGGGTTGGAGGCCGGGATATGATTTTCGGCTTATAGCGTAGGTTTCCACGAAAAAAGACCTATTTTTGGTAAAAATTGAACTGAAAATATTTCGTCACAGGTCTCTCCTTGGACTTTGGCGATTTTTTTCCTTGTACTCTATTATGTTTTGTCAATTAGGAACCAAAGAGCAGGGTGAAAAGCAGGTTGTAGGTCGTGATATGATTTTCGGCTTATAACGTTGGTTTCCACGAAAAAAGATCTAAATTTCGTCAAATTTGAACTGGAAATATTTCGATAGAGGTTTGTTCTTGGACTTTGGTGATTTTTCTCCTTGTCTTCTAATATGTTTTGTCCATTGGAAACTCAAGAGCATGTAGCAATGCGTGTTGCGGGCTGAGATGTGATTTCCGGCTTATAACATTAGAAAAAAGAAAGGAAACGAGGAAAGACAGATCAAATTCAAGACACAACGAATACAACAGAATTGGCCATTTTTAAATGTCGTTTTGGCATTCTGAATCTAGACATTTTCGTGTCATCCAAAACATGCCCCCGATGAAATATATTTCCAAAGTTTGCAAGTGGCCGCGAAGATCCAATTATCTACAGTTTGATAGTTGCAGAAAAAAGGCACCCGGAAACATTTATTATGTCAGAATTCAAAGAAGTAAAAAAAACTGAGCGTACTTGATTCAACAGAGCAACGGAATTCAAAGACATTTAAGGTACCTGCATTGCTTGTGGAGGAAAACAATTTCATTTCAGGATAATTTAGAAATAAATTAGGAAATTCAGAAATTTAGCATAGAATTTAGAAAAAGGAAAATTAAGATAATTACTAAAGCTGAAAACTTTTGTGATGAATTTTTGAAATTACATGTTACGGTTGGAGTAAAAAATTTAAATGATTGGCACACATGCTGCGACACAAAAATATCAAAGTTTGAAGGTATTCGCTCCATACTGCAGTAATACAAACTTCAATACTATTTGAAAGGAAACACTTTAAAACTTGCTGAACAAAGTTCCATTACATATTACCATAATCAAAGATAGGGGGTGATACTTAGCACATATACTTATCCACAGAAATTTCCAAATTCGCAGGTATCGGCTGCAATTCAATGTATCTGCGCAATGAGTTTGGAAGACAGCAGTTTCAAATCCATCCATAAATGAGCAACTGAAGACTTTTGTAATGAATTTTTCACTTCATATTTATGTTACGGTGGGAGTCAAAAAATAAAATGAATGGCACTGTATATAAATTTTATAGTTTGCAGATTTTTGCTGTATTTCAATGATCCAAATCTATAGTATTAGAGTGGAAAGTTGTTAGAAGTCATGATGTTACATTAAAATCACATAGCGCACATAACATTCAGAAATTCTGTAGGTTTCCATGATGTTGGCAGGTATTATACTTAGTCGCATCGAAAACTGAGCAACTGTACACTTATCGTAATGAATGTTTTCACCAATAATTCCACATTTGCAGTTTGCAGAATAGGAATACTCAACATACACGTAATTTCATAAGTATTGTTGTCAAAATTTGTGTTTGCCTACCGCATTCCGACGATTCAAATTTTCATATTATCAGCAAAAAAAGCATCCCAAGACTTTTTGGAACAAGTTTCAAAATTTATTACTCGACAGACCAGGTGGAAAAAGAATAACTATACTTATATCAAGACCAGAAACTGTTTTGACAATCTGTTGTACAAAATGTGCGATTGATGATCATAATTGGAAACCTCTTGAATCACGTTACCACAATCAGCATGAAGAAATAGTAGAAAATCCTAGGACACACATATTAGGCAACCAATTAATAATATGCATCGATCCGCTGCAAACCGATGGAGTCAAACCAAGGATCGGCAAGAGCAGAGCCATAGTTAAAAAGAAAAAAGACAGCGCAATTGAAAGAGAACAGAAATCAAAATTGTTTCATGTATCTGTGCATTAGTTTCTGAAGACAGTAATTTCAGATCTATTCAGAAATAAGTAGGTGAAGACTTTAGTAATGAATATCTTCGTTAATATATTCCAGTCGGAACCAAAAAGCTAAAAGATTGGCATACCTGCTATTTCACAGAAATATCAAAGTTCATAGGTACTTGCTACGTATCATTTATACAGACTTTGGTGCTATAGGGAAAAACACTTCAAAATTACATGAACCACATTTTTGAAACTTATTATGACACATTCAAAAAAAAAGTGACAAATACGATGCATGTTGAAGCAAGCAAAATGCTGTAATTTTGTATGCCTCCATGGTTATCCGCAGACAAAATATTTGATCACATCCAAAAATGATCAGGTGTAGACTTACAGACATGAATTTTTCAACCCACAAGATTAGAGGTGTTCATTGCATTTCGATGATACAAATTTTGATAACATGAAAATTAAGCACCCAATGACTTATTGAAATAAATTTCCAAATTTATCATGTAACAACTCAAATGAATATATCTATACATTATTACATGGCTCAAAGATTTTTCAAAACTTGGGTGTATGAACAAGCAATTATGAAGGCTTTTTGTTATAAATATTTCAAATTATGTTGTTGAAATCAATATAAAGAAATAGAAATACGAATATCTGTCGTATTGTCTGGAGAACAAATAGAAATTGGTATGACAATACACTGTAAGCTAAGCAGGTGGAAAAAGGGACCGGTGAACACAGCCAAACTAAATGAAAGAAATTATGACAACAATACATTGAATTACTTGACCAAAGTTTTTTTTAATTTATTTGATTTCGTTTACACACAACCATCCACCTCTTTCTTTAATGTAATTACACAACATAGAATTTCTGTTTGGAAAGAACGTTTTAGAGGTTATAATGAACGAACTTTTTTTTTCTCATTGTTATTATTATTATTATTATTCAACACTAATTAGTCACGTCATTAATAATATCGATTCCTTCCACTTTTCAATAACCACTTTTATTTTTCTACACTCTGCACGCAACAGCACTCCGGCGGTCATAACCTCAAACGTCAACATGACGCGAAATCTCGCAAATTTGCTATCTATATATATATTACGATATCGAAGTAGAACAGATAATTCTTAATTTTTACGACACATTATTCACGTTTTCACTTCTCAATATTTTACTCACTCTCAGTACACTGTATGAGATCAATTAATCCACTTTTGAGGTTTTATTTATTATAGATATTATATACTGTCGTGAATTGGGCTCGAAACTTATTGAAACTTCTTTTATGAAAAAAATAAAATTGATTATATCCACTGCTATTTCCAATAATGTTTTATTTATTTAAACGAAATTTGCAAATCTTGCACCGTTGATCCACGGGGCTACGATCGCAATCACTTTATAATAACATAACAGACGATAACAGACGGTATACAAGAAAACATTGAGGACTATCAGAAACTTTCTCATCGGCGATTGGTCGAGACGGATAGATTCTCACCGGTGATTGGTTATGATGGGCATCAAGAAGCCCTTGTATGTATCGGTCTGAACCCATATACGGATACGTCAGCTGCGTAAATGTGTTAGTACTTTTTGCATAATCTTGAGCCCGTGCAAAGTTTTTTCTCGGCAAATACGCCACCGAGAATGCTGATTTTGGGCTCGTTCGACAGAGAACTTCTTAATTAGCTTAAAGTTCAATTTTCAAAGCCGTACATAACTCATGAGCTTCGCTATTAAAGAAAATCACATGCCAATTTTACCCCCACCACCGCGAATCGTTTTATTCAGAGAAAGTATAGTCTCGGCGAGAGCCTCGGGCCAGCAGACGACAGGGCTGTCAATGTACTTGTCCCGAGACTCTACCGAGTCTCTTGATCCAAGAGACGATAGTTTAAAATTGATTTTATATCGAGTAAAAAGAAATTCAAAATTGTAAAAGCGAGCAATATTCTTGGATTCACTTATTCTTAGAGCTAACGTAACAGGACATCGGGAAAATTGAACTTTGCAATAATAGCGAGTTTTTCGGTTTAAGGCGTGTCGATAATTAGAATAAAAACATGTTTTTTTTTGTTTGTTAATTTTGTACAATTAAATTCCGAAAATTGAGAAATTAAAAATTATCTCAGACAGAGAATTTGCAACGTTTTCGGGTCTTTCGGGTCTTTTTCTCACCAGATCCGATTAAACAAAGCAAGACAGTTTAACAACAAAAAACACAAAATTGTTTTCGAATTAGCGAGCCAAGGCGCAAAATTTCTTTTATTTTTGTCAAAATTCGGTCAAATAATTGAATAAAATTGATTATTTTTATATTTTACCAAAATTAACAGTGTCCGCGTTTTCTTCATACCTGCTCCTTATTATTAAGGTTGCTCGAACCGACGCGTGGCGGCGTTCAGGCCAGATCGGCTAGAGCGTTTCGTTACATTATATATAAACCATGTGTCAGTTTTCGATCATCGTATAAACCAAGGAGACTATAGGGAAGGAGTCTAATCTCGGCAATCGGGCACGTCCGTAAAAGTGTCGGGAAAGAGGGTTCCTCTCGAGCGGCGCTGTTGCAGGTAGTGTACGGGTTAACGCATGCGCATTATGTACGCGTTATATACGCGCATGCGTTGCTGCCAGCTGACACTGTTGATAGTTTTGGGGGTCTAACCGTGGTCTAACCTATCTTTGTAAAATGGAATACACTGACACAGTGGCTATAGCTGTTAAAATAAATCAACATATTGCAGTCATTTTTTATATGAATGAATAAAAAGAAACATAATTCAACAAAATCCATTGATTTTTTAAAATTTCTGCTATAGTCAGAACAATAACTATCTATGATGGAAAAAAAATAAAACAAAGGAGGATTTGAACCGCGGACTCCATGAGTATCAGCCCGTCATTGAACCATTACACCACGTAAGCTAATGATATCCTAAACGGCAGAAAATGCTACTGGCTTATCCGGGCCGCTTGATATGGTAAGGTTTTATGAAACAGTAACTATGGTCACAAAAGCTATAGTTATCAATATAATTTTAAAATATTCATAAATATCATGCAAAAAAAAATTTGTGACAAAAAATTTCTTTCGACATGAGTATGTGAACCGGCAATTTCCCGGATGCTATGGTTTTTCTTAGCAGCGCGACATACGAGGGGAGATAAGCTGATACTTGGAATGTGTAAAGCACAGGGTTTTACGTTGCTGGAGAATATTATTACAATACATATTAGTATTTTCGATTACGAGCACTCATAATCGTTGATTCAACAATTTTTGACAGGCGCGAAAGCTCTTTAAATCCACGATTCCGCCGCCATGGCGTTCAGTTTCACCAACGACATTGATTTTATTACTATATATATCCGTACACAAACGACAATGCGACGCGAGTGGCCGTTCCTCGAACCCGGGTTCCCGACATTTTCACGGACGTTTTTGTAACAGGCGCCCAATACGGAGATTGGACTCCTTCCCTATAGTCTCCTTGGTATAAACAAACGGAGTTTTGACATCATGGAATGCGTGTGGGATAAATAAAGAAAACTTTCGTCATCTAACGAAGTGCATAGTACTAAAACCTGTGGAATGCTAAACTAAACCGGTATAAAAGCAGTCGCGTAAATGTAGTCTGTGATCTGTCGTGTGTAAAAAAGAATAAAATAAAAAAATACGCGGTATGTCGACGAAACTTTTTAAGATTTCATTAATTCGTTTGACTGAAAATAAGTTTATCATTTATATCATTTTTAAATAGGTTATATGATATCAAGACATCGATACGCACATCCGAAACCACCCGAGACTTGTTTTCATACTGAACGTCATTTTGACAGGTGAGGTTATGATCCCCAAAGTGCTGTTGTGTGCGGACTCTAATTAATAAATGGAAATGGTTAGTGAAAAGTGGTTAATATTTATTTTGTTAAAACTTGTGGTATACTAAACCGGTATAAAAGCGGCCGCGTAAATGTAGACTCTGTGTGTGCAAATAAAAAATATAAAAAAATGCGCGTTGCATATGTCAACGAAACTTTTCAAGATTTCATTATTTCGTTCGATTGGAAATAAGTGTGAACTAAAATAATCTTTCAATTAAACCAGAGTTCGCGGAATATTGTCCAGTGTAAATATATCATCAGTTGCGTGATTACATATCATGTGTAATAATGTAGTTTATATATACGAGTTCCCTTTGATAGCTGTGTGGTAAGGAACCGGCCGGGGTTTGACGTTACGAAGTGCGGGACAAATGTAACAAACGTTGGCATAGTTAGTGAATAATATAAATAAGACAAATCAGTTTATCAAAAATAAGTCTGGAAGTTGTGAGGAAAAACGTTCGTCAACCTATAACGTCAAATTTTCTTTTTGCGATCTGAAATATTATGGTTGATAATTAATAAAACAAAAACACACTCAACTGTTAGTGTATAATGTGAGAAATTCCAATTGAATAAATGATTTCTAATTTATTTCTTGTGTCATCATTATTTTTGAATATTCCAATATTTTGCTTCCTATTGAGTTTGGCTCTGCTGTTTCCGATCCTTTTCACTCCATCGGTCTGCAGCAGATTGATACATATTATTAATTCGTTGCCTGAGATGTGTCCTCTGATTTTCTACTACTTCTTCATGCTGATTGTGGTAATGGGATTCAAGAGGTTTCCAACTATGATCATCAATCGCACATTTTGTACATCAGATTCTCAAAACAGTTTCTGGTCTTGATATAAGTGTAGTTATTCTTTTTCCACTTGGTCTGTCGAGTAATAAATTTTGAAACTCGTTCCAAAAATTCTTGGAATGTTTTTTTTGCTGATAATATGAAAAGTTGAATCTTCGGAATGCGGTAGGCAAACACAAAATTTGACAACAATACTTATGAAATGACGTGTATGTTGAGTATGATTCCTATTGTGCAAACTGCAAATGTGGAATTATTGGTGAAAACATTCATTACGATAAGTCTACAGGTGCTCAGTTTTGGATGCGATTAAGTATAATGCCTGCCAACATCGTGGAAACCTACAGAATTTCTGAATGCAATGAGCGCATGTCATTTTAGTGTAACATCGTGACTTTTAAAAACTTTTCACTATAATACTATAGATTTGGATCATTGAAATACAGCAAAAATTTGCAAACTAAGAAATTTATATATTGTGCCATTCATTTTACTTTTTGACTCTCACTATAACAAACATATGAAGTGAAAAATTCATTACAAAAGTCTTCGGTTGCTCATTTATGGATGGATAAAAAATTACTTTCTTCCAAACTCATTGCGCAGATACATTGAATCGCAGCAGATACCTGCGAACTCTGAAATTTCTTTGGATAAATATATGTGCTAAGTATCACCCCCTATCTTTATGGTAATATGTAATGAAACTTTGTTCAGCAAGTTTTAAAGTATTTCTTTTCAAATAGTATTAAAGTTTGTATTACTGCGGTATGGAGCGAATACCTTCAAACTTTGATATTTTTGTGTCGCAGCATGTGTGCCAATTATTTAAATTTTTTACTCCAACCGTAACATGTAATTTCAAAAATTCATCACAAAAGTTTTCAGCTTTACTAATTATCTTAATTTTCCTTTTTCTAAATTCTATGCTAAATTTCTGAATTTCCTAATTTATTTCTAAATTATCCTGAAATGAAACTGTTTGCCTCCACAACCAATGCAGGTACGTTAAACGTCTTTGAATCCCATTGCTTTGTTGAATTAAGTACGCTCAGTTTTTTTTGGTCTTTGAGTTCTGACATAAAAAATGTTTCTGGGTGCCGTTTTTCGGCAACTATCAAACTGTAGATAGTTGGATCTAAGCGGCCACTTGCAAACTTTGAAAATATATTTCATGGGGAGCACGTTTTAGATGACACGAAAATGTCTAGATTCAAAATGCAAAAGCGACATTTGAATATGGTCAGTTCTGTTGGATTTTTTGTGTCTTGAATTTGATCTAACTTTCACTTGAGTTTTGGAGAAAAAGGATCGAAAATATCTGTTCGATTAAAAAAGTCTCTACATCCCTTCTTTCTTGGTAAAAATCGCCAAAGTCTAAGGATAGATCTATGGCGATAATTTTTCCCATCAAATTTCACGAAAAATAGGTCTTTTTTCGTGCAAACCAACGTTATAAGCTGAAAATCATATCCCGGCCTACAACCCGCTTTCGACCGTGCTCTTTGGTTCCCCATTGACAAAAAAAACTAGAGTACAAGAGAAAAAATGCCAAAGTCCAAGAACAGACCTGTGACGAAATATTTCCAGTACAATTTTGACGAAAAATAGGTCTTTTTTCGTGGAAACCAACGTTGTAAGCCGAAAATCATATCCCGGCCTCCAACCCTCTTGCGACCGTGCTCTTTGATTCCCAATTGACAAAACCTACTACAGTACAGGGGAAAAAATTGCCAAAGTCCAAGAACAGACCTGTGACGAAATATTTTCCGTACAATTTTGACGAAAAATAGGTCTGTTTTCGTGAAAACCAACGTTAAAAGCCGAAAATCATAAATAATTCATAGAAATTTAAACTAAAATGCCTATTGTCATCTGAACATAAATAAGGAACTTTTGAGAAAAAAGACGTGATATCAAACCATAAACTTCCCCTAGGAAAAAAAGGTTGGGACAAGTACATTGATGGTCCCTCGTTTACTGATAATTCCATCCATAAAAAACATTAAAAAAAATACAGAACAATCCTAAAAAAATTTCACAAATCTTGAAAAAACATTATGTTTAAAAAAAACTATTCTGTATCGATTTTTTTAAGTATCAAAAGTATCAAATAACAAGTAAAAAATAAAAAACCGAAAAATCGCGCTTGAAATCATTTTGGAAACCGATGCCTCATTCTTCTTATTTGATTCGAACAGCTAAATCAATTTAAAAACATTCAATCTAATTTACGTGCAGCATTCAAATTTATTATATCAATTCGATTCCAAGTATTTTCTAATAAATTGAAAAAAGTTACCATTTGAGTTACGTGCAGCACTAAAATTTATAATATCAATCGAAGGGCAAGTAATTTATGAGTAACTCCAAATTTTTACATTATTAAATTGGTCTAAGAAGCTTTTACAAAAAAATCACATGCAAGCTAGTCATTTCTTACTCTACGGTGGCAGAGGCTTATAAGAAAATCGATTCTTTTCAGACTTTCAGGAGCTGCTGATATTATTCACAATATTCGACGTCGATTGGATCGATACAAATTATGTTTAAATATGAGTTAAAAGTACTTGTCCGGCCCATCACTATTCATTCAAATAAAAATCAATCATAAACAAACGAAATTGGACGGCAGCAGCCGATTAAAAATTTATTGAAATGCGATTTATTATTAGTTTAATGTTCTTAATAATAGTATAGGTTCGTTATGCCGAACGAAATTCGTTCGCTGGAAAAAGTGAGAAGTAAAAATTGCCGTCATTGCAATACAAACTGGGAAGTTATTTTGGAAGTTTGAACATATTTAATGTGCAAAATGTTTTTTATTTATCGATGCAAAATATCACCATAAAAAAAAATTCAAACAAAATTTTTTTTTAATTATAAAAAAAATTATTTCATAAAAAAAATAGAGAACAACTCGAAAAAAAATTCACAAATCTTGAAAAAACGTTATATTAAAACAAAAAACTAATCTGTATCTATTTTTTAAAGTGTCAAAAGATTCAAATAACAAGTAAAAAAAAAAAAACCGAAAAATCGCGCTTGAAATCATTTTGGAAACCGATGCCTCATTCTTCTTATTTGATTCGAACAGCTAAATCAATTGAAAAAAATTCCATCTAATTTACGTGCAACATTAAAATTTATTATATCAATTCGAGGCCAAGTATTTTCTAATGAATTGAAAAAAGTTATCATTTGAATTACGTGCAGCACTAGAATTTATGATATCAATCGGTGGACAAGTATTTTATTAGTAACTCCAAATTTTGACATTATTGAATTGTTCTAAGAAGTTTTCAAATCCAAAAGAATCACATGCAAGCTAGCCATTTCTTATTCTATAATGGCAGAGACTTATAAGAAAATCGATTCTTCTCAGACTTTCAGAATCCTCTGGTATTACTCACAAAATTTGACGTCGATTGGATCGATACAAATTATGTTTAAATATGTGTTAAAAGTACTTGTCCGGCCCATCACTTTCCGTTTAAATTGTTTATCCAAATGAAAGTCAGGGCTTGTCTAGAACTGGTGGATCACAAGTATTCATGCAGAGGGAATTGAGAGAATTATCTTCAAGTAATTTTTACTTAATTGCACTAATTTAATAAAAAACGGAAACAAATTATTCCGCAATATAGAAGGGATATTATTGTGCATCGATAAATGAAAAAAATTGTACATAATGTATATGTTCAAGCTTCCAAAATAACTCTGCAGTTTATATTCGATGACGGCAATTTTTACTTTCCACTTATTCTTCCAGCGAACGAGTTCCATTCGTAATAAGAACTAACCTATACTATTATTAAGAACATTAAATTAATAATGAATCGCATTTCAACAAACTTTTAACGAGATTCTGCCGTACCATTTCGTTTTTTTATGATTGATTCTTTGTTGAATGAATAGTGATGGGCCGGACAAGTACTTTTAACACATATTTAAACATAATTTGTATCGATCCAATCGACGTCAAATTTTGTGAATAATACCAGAGGATTCTGAAAGTCTGAGAAGAATCGATTTTCTTATAAGTCTCTGCCATCATAGAGTAAGAAATGGCTAGCTTGCATGTGATTCTTTTGGATTTGAAAACTTCTTAGAACAATTCAATAATGTCAAAATTTGGAGTTACTAATAAAATACTTGTCCACCGATTGATATCATAAGTTCTAGTGCTGCACGTAATTCAAATGATAACTTTTTTCAATTCATTAGAAAATACTTGGCCTCGAATTGATATAATAAATTTTAATGTTGCACGTAAATTAGATGGAATTTTTTTCAATTGATTTAGCTGTTCGAATCAAATAAGAAGAATGAGGCATCGGTTTCCAAAATGATTTCAAGCGCGATTTTTCGGTTTTTTTTTTTTTACTTGTTATTTGAATCTTTTGACACTTTAAAAAATAGATACAGATTAGTTTTTTGTTTTAATATAACGTTTTTTCAAGATTTGTGAATTTTTTTTCGAGTTGTTCTCTATTTTTTTTATGAAATAATTTTTTTTATAATTAAAAAAAAATTTTGTTTGAATTTTTTTTTATGGGTGGAATTATCAGCAAACACGACACCATCAATGTACTTGTCCCAACCTTTTTTTTCCCTAGGGGAAGTTTATGGTTTGATATCACGTCTTTTTTCTCAAAAGATCCTTATTTATGTTCAGATGACTATAAGATTTTAGTTTAAATTTCTATGAATTGTTTATAATTTTCGGTGTATAACATTGGTTTTCACGAAAAAAGACCTATTTTTCGTCGAAATTGTACTGAAAATATTTCGATAGAGGTTTGTTCTTGGACTTTGGTGATTTTTCCCCTTGTCTTCTAATGTGTTTTGTCCATTGGGAACTCAAGAGCATGGAGCAATGCGTGTTGCGGGCGGAGATATGAAGAGACTCGGTAGAGTCTCGGGACAAGTACATTGACAGCCCTGTCGTCTGCTGGCCCGAGGCTCTCGCCGAGTCTATACTTTCTCTGAATAAAACGATTCGCGGTGGTGGGGGTAAAATTGGCATGTGATTTTATTGAATTTCGAAGCTCAGGAGCCATTTAGCAACTTGAAAATTGAAGTTTAAGCCAATTGAGTAATTCTCTTTCGATTCCGCCCTAAATCAGCATGATCGGTGTTGTAATTGCTGAGAAAAAACTTTGCACGGGCTCAAGATTATGCAAAAGTTACCAACACATTCAAGAATTTATGCGTCTGTATTTATAAACACCATCAAAGGCACTTTGATGCTCTCGAGTTTCTGATTCGTTGGATCTGACGACATCCATTTTTAGACGTTGTGATTGGTTGTTGAAATTAGTTGTTGATGATTGGAAATCTGACGTCAACTTCAGAACGTAGCACACGGCGCAGCACAGCTGGTAACAGCAGTCATAAATTCGACCGATATACATATATATATGTACAAACCATGTGTCAGTTTTTGATCGTATGAACAGAGTTAAGACATTACGAAGTGCGTGCGGGATCAATAAAAAAATAATTTTCATCATCTAAAGAAGTGCATATTACTATTTATTTTGTTATTTGTGATATATTAAACCGGTATCAAAGCGGCCGCGTAAATGTAGTCTGTGATGTGTGTGTGTGAAAAAGAATATAAAAAATGCGCGATGCATGTATGTCAACGAAACTTTTCAAGATTTCATTATTTCGTTCGATTGGAAATAAGTGTTAACTGAAATAATGCTTCAATTAAACCAGAGTACGAGAAATATTGTCCAGTGCGAATATATTGTTAGTGGCGTGGTTATATATCATGTGTACATAGGTTATATATACGAATAAATAGAACAAAAATACACGCAACTGTTAGAATGATATTAGAAACATTAATTGAATAAATGTTTTCTAATTTATTTCTTGTGTCGTCATTATTTTTAAACATCCCCATATTTTGCTTGATATTCAGTTTGGCTCTGCCCTCTCCGATCCTTGTTTTCACCCGCTCAGTTTGCAGCGGATCGATTCATATTATTAATTCGTTCCCTAATATGTGTTCTATGATTTTCTACTCCTTCATGATGATTGTGGTAACATGATTCGAGAGGTTTCTAACCATGATCTTGAATTGCACATTTTGTAAATCAGATTTAAAAAAAAAAATCTGGTCTTGGTATAGTGTGTAGTTATTCTTTTCCCATTAGGTCTGTCGAGTGATAAATTTGGAAACTTTTCCAGAAAGCCTTTGGATGCTTTTTTTGCTAATGATATAAAAAGTCGTATCTTAGGAATGCGGTATGCAAACACAAATTTTGATAACAAAACTTATAGAATAACATGTATGTTGAGTATTTCCACTTTGCAAACTACAAATATGGAATTATTATAAAAAAAATTCATTCCAATAAGTCTACTGTTGCTCAGTTTTGGATGCGATCAAATATGATGCCTACCAACATCCCCAGAAACTTACAGAACTGCTGAATGCAATGTGCGCTATGTCATTTTAATGTAACATCATGACTTTTGACAACTTTTCATTATAATGCTGTAGATTCGGATCATTAAAATACTGCAAAAATCTGTAAACTATACAATTTAAATACTGTGCCATTCATTTTACATTTTGACTCTAACTGTAACATCTATATGAAGTAAAAATTGATTATAAAAGTCTTCAGTTGCTCATTTATGGATAGATTTGAAATTGCTGTCTTCGAAGCTCATTGCGCAGATACATTGAACCGCAGCAGATACCTGCGAACTCTGAAATTTCTGTGGATAAATATATATGCAACGGATCACCCCTTATCTTTGATTATGGTAATATGTAATGAAACTTGGTTCGGCAAGTTTTTAAGTGTTCCTTTTCAAATAGTATTGAAGTTTGTATGACTGATATACAGCGAATACTTCCAAACTTTGATATTTCTGTGTTGCAGCGTGTGTGCCAATCATTCAAATCATTTACTCCAACCGTATCATGTAATCTAGAAAATTCATCACAAAAGTCTTCCGCTTTTCTAGATACTTCAATTTTCCTTTTTCTACTCCATTGTGAGTTTTCGAATTTCTAAATTAATTTCTGAATTGTCCTGAATAGGTTTTCCTCCAAAACCAATGCAGGTACCTTAAACGTCTTTGAATTCTGTTGCTCTGTTGAATTAAGTTCACTTAGTTTTTTTTGCTGCTTTGAGTTCTGGCATAATAAATGTTAGAAGTTTTCGGGTACTTTTTTTCAGCAACTATCAAACTGTGGATAATTGGACCTCAGCGGCCACTTGCAAACTTTGGAAATATATTTCATTGAGGGCACGTTTTGGATGAAATGAAATCTCTAGATTCAGAATGCAAAAGCGACATTTAAAGTGGGCAAATCTGTTGGATTTTTCGTGTCTTGAATTTGATCTATCTTTCATTTGAATTTTGAAGAAAAGGGATAAATAAAATCTGTTCTATTAAGGAAATCTTTACATCAGTTCTTTCTTGGTATGAAGACTTGGAAAAAATCGCCAAAGGCCAAGGACAGACAGGTGACGAAATATTTTCAGTACAATTTTGACGAAAAATAGATCTTTTGTCGCGGAAACCGACGTTATAAGCCGAAAATCATATTACAGCCCACGAGACGCATTTCTTCACTCTCTTGGGTTCCTTTTACACAAAACATATTAGAAGATAAGGGGGAAAATCACCAACGGGGTAGAACAAACCATTGCCGAAATATTTCCAGTACAATTTTGACGAAAAATAGGTCCTTTTTCGTGGAAACCAACGTTATAAGCCGAAAATCATATCTCGGCCCCCAACCCGGTTTCTACCATTCTCTTGGGTTCCCAATAAGCAGAGCAAATTAGAGTAGAAGAAAAAAAATAGTCCAACTCCATGGACAGACCTGTGACGGAATATTTTCTGTACAATGTTGACGAGAAATTTGTTGTTATTCGTGGAAACCAACGTTATAGGCCGAAAATCATATCTCGGCCCGCAACACACTTTTCTCCATGCTCTTGGGTTCTAAATAGATGAAACATATTAGACTACAAGGAAAAAAATCGCCAAAGTCCAAAGACAGACCTGTGACGAAATATTTCCAGTACAATTTTAACGAAAAATAGATCTTATTTCGTGGAAACCAACGTTATAAGCCGAAAATCATATTATGGCCCACAACACGCATTTCTTCATGCTCTTGGATTCCTAATAGACAAAACATCTTAGAAGACAAGGAGAAGAATCACCAAAGTCCAAGACCAAACCAGTGCCGAAATATTTTCAGTACAATTTTGAAAACAATTGGTCTTTTACGTGGAAACCAACATTATAAACCGAAATTCATTTCACGGGCCTCATCCCGGATTCCTTCATGCTGTTGAGTTCCTAATAGGCATAACATATTAGAGTATACGGAAAAAAATCGCTAAAGTTCAAGGGCAGACTTGTGATGAAATATTTTCACTACAATTTTTATGAAAAATTGGTCTTTTATGGTGGAAACCAACTTTATAAGCCGAACATCATACCTAGGGAAAATAAGATTGGGAAAAGTACATTGATGGTCCCTTATTTGCTGATAATTTCATGAAAAAGATTATCCCATAAAAAATGTTCGTATGAGAATGGAATCTATAAAAATGTACTAAGCAAATAATTCATAGAAATTTATACTAAAATCCTATAACCGTCATAATATAAATGAGGAACTTTTGAGAAAAAAGGCGTGATATCAAACCATAAACTTCCCCTTGGGAAAAAAAGGTTGGGACAAGTACATTGATGGTCCCTTGTTTCTGGATGACATAGAAAAAAAATTCAGAACCACGAAAAAAATTCTATAAAAATAATAAACGAAAAATTGTTAAGTTCAAAAAAATTCAACAATAAAAAACAATCGAAAAAAATTCTGTAAAGAAAAATAAAATTTTTCAAAAAAATTCATAAATATTGAACAAATTGAAAAATGTACTATCCAAGTTACATGCAGTATAAAAATGTCTGATATCAATTAGAGGCCAAGTTTTTATTGATAATTTGGAATATTTATTGAACAAATCGGAAACTTTAATTGAAACTCATGATAATTATTTTCAAGAAAAAAGTTAATGAAAAAAAAGTCATAACGGAAGTTACGTGCAGTACTAAAATGTATTATATCAATTCGAGGTCAAGTATTTATCAGTTATTCGAAATATAATCTCCGGCGACAAATGAGCGTTGAGAATCCTTGTCGGGCTCACAACGTTTTATCAAAATTACTAAAAAATTAATGGAAATGAAATCATTAAAAATTCACATGAAAGTCATTCGTTACTTCAACAAGGTACATACTTTAAAGAATCCATTTCCCTCCGATTTTCAGGATCCCCTGGTATTATTCACAACATTCAACTTCGATTGGATCGGTACAAATTATGTTCAAATACGTCTTAAACGTACTTGTCCGGCCCATCACTTTTTATTCAAATTGCTCATTCGAAAACAAATCAGGGCTGTTCTATAATGACAAATATAATAAAATGGATAGAAATAAAAATGAGATCTCCAATTAATTTGAACTTGATTGTTCGCAAGTTCGTATAGCAATATCCACTTATTCTCATTTTCTTCAGTGAACCAATGAAAATGAGAAATAATCAGGCGCATTACTAGAAATTTTCGAACCTACTCAGCCATGCAATGTTTTTTGTCTATAGTCACGTACACATTTTGATAAATATCACTAGTCGAGTACGACACGTGGATTCCTGGAATTTGGAGAAAAATGATTTTGTTGTGAATTATGACTCCATATAATATAAATAGATTAATCAACTTCATCTTTCATTTTCGTTTCATTTTGACAAGAGCGATTCGAAGGAAAATTATTTTCTCGGGAATTACTGTTCCTTAATATTAACACATGCATTAACTTCGTTTTTGATTTGTTTTCGAATGAGCAATTTGAATAAAAAGTGATGGGCCGGACAAGTACGTTTAAGACGTATTTGAACATAATTTGTACCGATCCAATCGAAGTTGAATGTTGTGAATAATACCAGGGGATCCTGAAAGTCGGAGGGGAATCGATTCTTTAAAGTGTGTACCTTGTTGAAGTAACGAATGACTTTCATGTGAATTTTTAATGATTTTATTTCCATTAATTTTTTAGTAATTTTGATAAAACGTTGTGAGCCCGACACGGATTCTCAAGGCTCATTTGTCGCCGGAGATTATATTTCGAATAACTGATAGATACTTGACCTCGAATTGATATAATACATTTTAGTACTGCACGTAACTTCCGTTATGACTTTTGTTTCATTAACTTTTTTCTTGAAAATAATTATCATGAATTTCATTAAAGTTTCCAATTTGTTCGATAAATATTCCAAATTATCAATAAAAACTTGGCCTCCAATTGATATCATACATTTTTATACTACATGTAACTTGGATAGTACATTTTTCAATGACTTCAATATTTATGAATTTTTTTGAAATTTTTTTATTTTTCTTTACAGAATTTTTTCGATTGTTTTTTATTTTTGTTGAATTTTTTTGAACTTTTCGATTTTTCGTTTATTATTTTTATAGAATTTTTTTCCTGGTTTATGATTTTCGGCTCATAACGTTAGAAAAAAGAAAGGAAAAGAGGAAAGATAGATCAAATTCAAGACACAACAAATCCAACAGAATTGGCCCTTTTTAAATGTTGCTTTTGCATTCTGAATCTAGACATTTTCGTGTCATTCAAAACATATCCCCGATGAAATATATTTCCAAAGTTTGCAAGTGGCCGCTGAGATCTAATTATCTACAGTTTGATAGTTGCTGAAAAAAGGCACCCGGAAACATTTATTATGTCAGAACTCAAAGAAGCAAAAAAAACTGAGCGTACTTAATTCAACAGAGCAACGGAATTCAAAGACGTTTAAGGTATCTGCATTGGTTTTGGAGAAAAACAATTTCAGGAGAATTCAGGAATGATTTTAAAAGTTTAAAAACTCAGAATAAAATAGAAAACGGAAAATTTAGGAATTTAGAAAAGCTGAAGACGTTTGTGAAGACTTTTTGAGATCACATGTTACGGTTGGAGTAAAAAATTTAAATGATTGGCACACATGCTGCGACACAAAAATATGAAAGTTTGAAGGTATTCGCTTCATATCGCAGTAATACAAACTTCAATAGTATTTGAAAAGGAATACTTTAAAACTTGCTGAACAAAGTTCCATTACATGTTACCATAATCAAAGATAGGGTGTGATACTTAGCACATATACTTATCCACGGAAATTTCAAAGTTCGCAGGTATCTGCTGCAATTCAATGTATCTGCGCAATGAGTTTGGAAGACAGCAATTTCAAATCCATCCATAAATGAGCAATTGAAGACTTTTGCAATGAATTTTTCACTTCATATTTATATTACAGTGAGAGTCAAAAGGTTAAATGAATGGCAAAGTATATAAATTTTATAGTTTGCAGATTTTTGCTGTATTTCAACGATCCAAATCTATAGTATTATAGTGAAAAGTTGTTGAAAGTCATGATGTTACATTAAAATAACATAGTGCACATACCATTCAGAAATTCTGGAGGTTTCCATGATGTTAGCATGCATTATACTTAATCGCATCCAAAACTGAACAACTGTAGACTTATCGTAATGAATCTTTTCACTAATAATTCCACATTTGCAATGTGCACAATAGGAATACTCAACATACACGTCATTTCATAAGTATTGTTGTCAAAATTTGTGTTTGCCTACCGCATTCCAAAGATTCGACTTTTCATATGATCAGCAAACAAAGCATCCAAAGACTTTTTGGAATAAGTTTCAAAATTTGTTACTCGACAGACCAGGTGGAAAATGAATAACTACACTTATATCAAGACCAGAAACTGTTTTGAGAATCTGATGTACAAAATGTGCGATTGATGATCATAGCTAGAAACCTCTTGAATCACGTTACCACAATCATGAAGAAATAGCAGAAAATCATAGGACACATATTAGGCAACGAATTAATAATATGTATCGATCCGCTGCAAACTGATGGGGTGAAAACAAGGATCGGAGAGGGCAGGTTCTCCATGGTTCTCCATGGTTTCCGATGTCTATGTCGACGGCTTCATGGTTTTCGATGTCTCGGTATATTTCTCCATGGTTTTTGATGTCTCGGTATATTTCCCCATGGTTTTCGATGTCTAGGTATATTTCTCCATGGTTTTCGACGTCTAAGTATATTTCTCCATGGTTTTTGATGTCTAGGTATATTTCTCCATGGTTTTCAATGTCTAGGTATATTTCTCCATGGTTTTCAATGTCTAGGTCGACGAGTCCATGGTTTCCGATGTCTATGTCGACGGCTTCATGGTTTTCGATGTCTAGGTATATTTCTCCATGGTTTTTGATGTCTCGGTATATTTCTCCATGGTTCTCCATGTCTAGGTTGACGGGTTCATGGTTTCCGATGTCTAGGTAGACGGCTTCATGGTTTTCGATGTCTAGGTATATTTCTCCATGGTTTTCGATATCTAGGCATATTTCTCCATGGTTTCCGATGTCTAGGTCGACGGGTCCATAGTTTCCGATGTCTATGTTGACGGCTTCATGGTTTTCGATGTCTAGGTATATTTCTTCATGGTTTTCGATATCTAGGCATATTTCTCCATGGTTCTCCATGTCTAGGTTGACGGGTTCATGGTTTCCGATGTCTAGGTAGACGGCTTCATGGTTTTCGATGTCTAGGTATATTTCTCCATGGTTTTCGATATCTAGGCATATTTCTCCATGGTTTCCGATGTCTAGGTCGACGGGTCCATAGTTTCCGATGTCTATGTCGACGGCTTCATGGTTTTCGATGTCTAGGTATATTTCTCCATGGTTTCCGATGTCTAGGTCGACGGGTCCATGGTTTCCGATGTCTATGTCGACGGCTTCATGGTTTTCGATGTCTAGGTATATTTCTCCATGGTTTTTGATGTCTCGGTATATTTCTCCATGGTTTTCCATGTCTAGGTCGACGGGTCCATGGTTTCCGATGTCTAGGTAGACGGCTTCACGGTTTTCGATGTCTAGGTATATTTTTCCATGGTTTTCGATATCTAGGCATATTTCTAAATGGTTTCCGATGTCTAGGTCGACAGGTCCATGGTTTCCGATGTCTATGTCGACGGCTTCATGGTTTTCGATGTCTCGGTATATTTCTCCATGGTTTTTGATGTCTCGGTATATTTCCCCATGGTTTTCGATGTCTAGGTATATTTCTCCATGGTTTTCGACGTCTAAGTATATTTCTCCATGGTTTTTGATGTCTAGGTATATTTCTCCATGGTTTTCGATGTCTAGGTATATTTCTCCATGGTTTTCAATGTCTAGGTCGACGAGTCCATGGTTTCCGATGTCTATGTCGACGGCTTCATGGTTTTCGATGTCTAGGTATATTTCTCCATGGTTTTTGATGTCTCGGTATATTTCTCCATGGTTCTCCATGTCTAGGTTGACGGGTTCATGGTTTCCGATGTCTAGGTAGACGGCTTCATGGTTTTCGATGTCTAGGTATATTTCTCCATGGTTTTCGATATCTAGACATATTTCTCCATGGTTTCCGATGTCTAGGTCGACGGGTCCATAGTTTCCGATGTCTATGTTGACGGCTTCATGGTTTTCGATGTCTAGGTATATTTCTTCATGGTTTTCGATATCAAGGCATATTTCTCCATGGTTTCCGATGTCTAGGTCGACGGGTCCATGGTTTCCGATGTCTATGTCGACGGCTTCATGGTTTTTGATGTCTAGGTATATTTCTCCATGGTTTTTGATGTCTCGGTATATTTCTCCATGGTTCTCCATGTCTAGGTCGACGGGTCCATAGTTTCCGATGTCTATGTCGACGGCTTCATGGTTTTCGATGTCTAGGTATATTTCTCCATGGTTTCCGATGTCTAGGTCGACGGGTCCATGGTTTCCGATGTCTATGTCGACGGCTTCATGGTTTTCGATGTCTAGGTATATTTCTCCATGGTTTTTGATGTCTCGGTATATTTCTCCATGGTTTTCCATGTCTAGGTCGACGGGTCCATGGTTTCCGATGTCTAGGTACACGGCTTCATGGTTTTCGATGTCTAGGTATATTTCTCCATGGTTTTCGATATCTAGGCATATTTCTAAATGGTTTCCGATGTCTAGGTCGACAGGTCCATGGTTTCCGATGTCTATGTCGACGGCTTCATGGTTTTCGATGTCTCGGTTTATTTCTCCATGGTTTTCGATGTCTAGGTATATTTCTCCATGGTTTTCGACGTCTAAGTATATTTCTCCATGGTTTTTGATGTCTAGATATATTTCTCCATGGTTTTCGATGTCTAGGTATATTTCTCCATGGTTTTCAATGTCTAGGTCGACGAGTCCATGGTTTCCGATGTCTATGTCGACGGCTTCATGGTTTTCGATGTCTAGGTATATTTCTCCATGGTTTTTGATGTCTCGGTATATTTCTCCATGGTTCTCCATGTCTAGGTTGACGGGTTCATGGTTTCCGATGTCTAGGTAGACGGCTTCATGGTTTTCGATGTCTAGGTATATTTCTCCATGGTTTTCGATATCTAGGCATATTTCTCCATGGTTTCCGATGTCTAGGTCGACGGGTCCATAGTTTCCGATGTCTATGTTGACGGCTTCATGGTTTTCGATGTCTAGGTATATTTCTTCATGGTTTTCGATATCAAGGCATATTTCTCCATGGTTTCCGATGTCTAGGTCGACGGGTCCATGGTTTCCGATGTCTATGTCGACGGCTTCATGGTTTTTGATGTCTAGGTATATTTCTCCATGGTTTTTGATGTCTCGGTATATTTCTCCATGGTTCTCCATGTCTAGGTCGACGGGTCCATAGTTTCCGATGTCTATGTCGACGGCTTCATGGTTTTCGATGTCTAGGTATATTTCTCCATGGTTTCCGATGTCTAGGTCGACGGGTCCATGGTTTCCGATGTCTATGTCGACGGCTTCATGGTTTTCGATGTCTAGGTATATTTCTCCATGGTTTTTGATGTCTCGGTATATTTCTCAATGGTTTTCCATGTCTAGGTCGACGGGTCCATGGTTTCCGATGTCTAGGTAGACGGCTTCATGGTTTTCGATGTCTAGGTATATTTCTCCATGGTTTTCGATATCTAGGCATATTTCTAAATGGTTTCCGATGTCTATGTCGACGGCTTCATGGTTTTCGATGTCTCGGTATATTTCTCCATGGTTTTCGATGTCTAGGTATATTTCTCCATGGTTTTCGACGTCTAAGTATATTTCTCCATGGTTTTTGATGTCTAGGTATATTTCTCCATGGTTTTCGATGTCTAGGTATATTTCTCCATGGTTTTCAATGTCTAGGTCGACGAGTCCATGGTTTCCGATGTCTAGGTAGAGGGATTCATGGTTTTCCAGGTCTAGGTCCGTGGCTCCATTGTTTTCGATGTCAAAGCAGATATCACCCCCAATAATTTTTTCGCCACGAATTTTGATAGTTATTATTCATTCTCCGAAAATTAGAATCACGAAGAACACTATTGTTATTTCCTTGAAAAAGTAGTAATTGGGCAGGGGGTATTGCAAAATGCTTGAGAATTTGGAAGTTACCGTTAGTCGATTCTCAATTGATTGAACAGTTTAAATTTGTGGAAATGAAATGATCAATTATGGAAATTATTGGCAACTAACGAAAAATGTATTGCCAATTGACGGAAATTTTCCAATTGATGGAGAATGTTTTGCCAAATGCCGTAAATTTGTCCATTAAATAAAAAGTTTTTGGTCAATCGATGAAGACCAGATCGTTCTTCGTCAATTCGCCCACAATGTTGTTAAATGATTATATATTTATCGATAATGAGCGATACAATTTAGACATGGAATACGATAGATTGATGGAGATCGGAGGTTGTTGGGGCTGCTGAGCGCAATTCCAGTATCAGATTTCCTAGATTTCGAAAATTCAAAATGGCGGATCTTATATTCCAAACCACTTTTTGAAAAATTGATCCAACTGGCCTGAAACTTGTTATTCAGAGGTGTCGCTGAACATGAATCTGCCGCCGACTTTTCAAAATTTCAAAATTCGAAGTGATGAATCTGATATTTCAAATGATTTCTTGAACAACAATGCAATTGGCCCAAAACTTGTTACTGAAAGGTTTCCGGGATCGCTGAGCAGAAATCTGATGTCGAATGTTTAAAATTTCAGAAATTTAAAGTGTCAAATATAATATCTTGAAGGACTTTCTTAAAATCAATCCCATTAACCTGAAATTATTTCTCGAGAGTTTTTGTGACTGCTGAGCACAATTCCGATGTCAGATTTTCATAATTTCGAAAATCAGAAGAGTCGACCTAGCCATCGAAAGCTATAGAGCTGTCGACCTGTCAATATCGAAAACCATGGATCCGTCGACTTCGACATCGGAAACCATGGATCCGTCGAACTAGACATAGGAAACCATGGATCCGTCGACCTAGACATCGGAAACCATGGACCCGTCGACCTAGACATCGAAAACCATGGAGGAATATGCCTTGACATCGAAAACCATGGATAAATATTCCTCGACATAGAAAACCATGAAGAAGTATACCTAGATATCGAAAACCATGTTGCAATATGCCTGGACATCCAAAACCATGGAGTAATATACCTAGACATCGAAAACCATAGAGGAATATGCCTTGACATCGAAAACCATGGAGAAGTATACCTAGACACCGAAAACCATGGAGCAATATGCCTGGACATCGAAAACCATGGAACCGTCGACCTAGACATCGGAAACCATAGAGAAAAATAACTAGACATCGAAAATCATGGAGCCGGTAGACCTAAGCGTCGAAGATCTTCACGGACGTATCGCATACTATGTATGCGTAAACCAGACAATGTATGATCTACCAATTGGTTAAAAATGTCTCTAGAATTGAATTTTATATGATCAATTGACAGAATATTTTGGATCAATTGAAAAATTATCGTCAATTGGCAATATCACCTTTATTAATTAGAAATTGGTTGGTCAATTGGTAATATCTCCTCCATCAATTGGAAATTGGTTGGTCAATTGACAATTTCTTCTCCATCAATTGGAAATTTTTTGTCAATTGGTAATATCTCCTTCATCAATTAGAAATTGGTTTTTCAATTGACAATGTAATTTGTAATAATGACTGATTTAAATTTTTAATCAACTGATAATAATTATTTTCCCAATGTGCATTTTTGATCAATGTAAAAATTAAAAATGAAAAAATTTTTTTTTGACGATCTCTGGATGATACTAAGGTCGAGAAAAGAAGTTGGCCCAGAAACGCCAAAAATAGTTATGTGTTTTTCTTAGAACAAATTGAGAAATAAATCAACGATATCAGATCACATCTATATATTGTCGTAATATAAAGAAGAGATCAACCGGTCTTCACTATTATGATTTCGATTTTTTAATATCTTGTTAAATTTCAAGTTCACGGTGCACAAAAAGTCGGCAAATAAACATGAAATACAGCATGAATGCTGTGAAAAACTGAAGACAAGTACATTTATGTCCCCTGGACAGCCCTCGTCAAATATTAATTCATTACAACGTATGACAAACTATGATCAAAAAAAATTCAACACCTATAAAAAACTACAAGCTCGTCATAGCAGCTCAAGAAAACATGATTGAACCCTCAAAAAATAAAATCATACATTGTTTCTTGAAAATGAAAAAGGAAATTGAAAATTGTCCGAGTAAAAGTCTGCTTCTAAAAAAACTATCCAAAAACCAAACTCATCATACACTTTATGAAAAACCTTCTTCGTTATCATTCAAAAGAATATCGAACCTCGTAAAAACACGCTTCCTTGCAAATAATTATTACAAAATAATTCACAAAAATGACGTCTCAAATGACCATCTCAAATGCATTAATGAATAACCTCGAACCTGTGATATGGAAATACGTAATCTCAAGACGTTCCGCTCAAAGGAACTGAATGTTGTCAAATAAGTGCAAAAGTGAAAAGTACATTGCATTGAGAACCGAAAAAATACAAATGTAGTATATTTAAAGAAGATTAAAAAATACAAATAATCAAATGATTAACAAAAGAAAAACAAAAACACAAAAAAATCGCAAACACAAAAAGTTATAATAACAAAAAATTACGAAGATTTTAACTTACTGAATAGTCAACTAAATTATTGAATTTTAGCCGTTGTGAAATCATGTTCTAATGGGCTTTGAGAATACTCGTCTGCCTCAGAACGTTTTAGCTAAATTACTAAAAGATCGACAACCATAAAAGTTACAAAATCTTGCTTTTAAGCAATTATATAGAAGAACAATGCCACCCATTTTTTTTATAACCAGCACATATAAAACTGTGGTTAATTTCGAGTTGAGAATACTCTTCCAGCCCAAGGAGTCCTGACTGAGTTACTATTCGACAGTAGAAACTTATAAGGAAACCGAAATCTTCCTGCCCATGACTTTTTGAGAAAATGGCTAATCCAAAATATCATATCAAAGGTGAAGTCATTTTTCATTTTATGATAATAGAGATTTATAAGAAAATCGATTCTTCTCCGACTTTCAGGATCCCCTGGTATGATTCACTACATATTCGACGTCGATTGGATCGGTACAAGTTATTTTTAAATACGTGTTAAAAGTACTTGTCCGGCCCATCACTTTCTATTCAAATTGCTCATTCATAAAAAAATCAGGGCTCTCCTAAAATTGATGAACCACAAGTATGAATTCGGAGAGAGTTGACAAAAATATCTTTAGGTAATTGAATAAATTGTGAAAAAAATCTAATCGAATTTCCCCGTATTTTACAAGGGATTTCATTGTGCATCCATAAAATTAAAAAAATATACTTTGCACGATACAAATTTTCAAGCATTCAAGATAACTTCTCAGCTTACATTGCAAAATGAAAGCGATTCTTACCTCTCATTTCTTTCAGCGAAGAAATTCCATAGTCAGTATAGGAACCATCCTTTACTAATGCTGAGAATATTGAAATGATAATATGTCTCATTTTTCGAAAAATTTCGATCGGACTCAGCCATACGATTGTATGTTTATTTTTTATATCCACGTATACAATTTTATCCGGTTAAAATCAATAAATATCAACAGTTAAGTAAACACGAGCGTTTCGAGGAATTCAAAGAAATATGATTTTTTTGTTCCATGATATTAACATATGGATTAGCTTCGTTTTTGATTTTTTTATGAATGAGCAATTTGAATAGAAAGTGATGGGCCGGACAAGTACTTTTAACACGTATTTAAAAATAACTTGTACCGATCCAATCGACGTCGAATATGTAGTGAATCATACCAGGGGATCCTGAAAGTCGGAGAAGAATCGATTTTCTTATAAATCTCTATTATCATAAAATGAAAAATGACTTCACCTTTGATATGATATTTTGGATTAGCCATTTTCTCAAAAAGTCATGGGCAGGAAGATTTCGGTTTCCTTATAAGTTTCTACTGTCGAATAGTAACTCAGTCAGGACTCCTTGGGCTGGAAGAGTATTCTCAACTCGAAATTAACCACAGTTTTATATGTGCTGGTTATAAAAAAAATGGGTGGCATTGTTCTTCTATATAATTGCTTAAAAGCAAGATTTTGTAACTTTTATGGTTGTCGATCTTTTAGTAATTTAGCTAAAACGTTCTGAGGCAGACGAGTATTCTCAAAGCCCATTAGAACATGATTTCACAACGGCTAAAATTCAATAATTTAGTTGACTATTCAGTAAGTTAAAATCTTCGTAATTTTTTGTTATTATAACTTTTTGTGTTTGCGATTTTTTTGTGTTTTTGTTTTTCTTTTGTTAATCATTTGATTATTTGTATTTTTTAATCTTCTTTAAATATACTACATTTGTATTTTTTCGGTTCTCAATGCAATGTACTTTTCACTTTTGCACTTATTTGACAACATTCAGTTCCTTTGAGCGGAACGTCTTGAGATTACGTATTTCCATATCACAGGTTCGAGGTTATTCATTAATGCATTTGAGATGGTCATTTGAGACGTCATTTTTGTGAATTATTTTGTAATAATTATTTGCAAGGAAGCGTGTTTTTACGAGGTTCGATATTCTTTTGAATGATAACGAAGAAGGTTTTTCATAAAGTGTATGATGAGTTTGGTTTTTGGATAGTTTTTTTAGAAGCAGACTTTTACTCGGACAATTTTCAATTTCCTTTTTCATTTTCAAGAAACAATGTATGATTTTATTTTTTGAGGGTTCAATCATGTTTTCTTGAGCTGCTATGACGAGCTTGTAGTTTTTTATAGGTGTTGAATTTTTTTTGATCATAGTTTGTCATACGTTGTAATGAATTAATATTTGACGAGGGCTGTCCAGGGGACATAAATGTACTTGTCTTCAGTTTTTCACAGCATTCATTCTTTTTCACACTCAGATCACAGACTACATTTACGCGGCCGCTTTGATACCGGTTTAGTATATCACAAATTTTAACAAAATAAATACTAATATGCACTCCGTTAGATGACGAAAATTATTTTTAGTTATCCCGCACGCACTTCATAACATCATAACCCCAAACGTCAACATGACGTGAAACTTCGGCTGGTGACTTTCGAGCTCTCGGCATGTGACGTCAGTCCGTGACACCGCCGCGAAGTTAGACCGAGGGACATGAGGCCTTTGATGGTATTATATACAGACATGTTAAATTTCTAAATGTGTTAGTAACTTTGCATAATCTTGAGCCTGTGCAAAGTTTTTTCTCAGCAATTACGCTACTGATCGTGTTGGTTTCCGGCTCATTCGAAAGAGATTTTGAAAGTTAGTCTCCAAACTAATTTTCGCTCAACAAAACACCTCTTGAGCTCAGCAATTCAAGAAAATGACATGCCAGTTTTACCCCCACCACCGCGAATCGTTTTATTCAGAGAAAAGATAGTCTCGGTGAGAGCCTCAGGCCAGCAGACGACAGGGCTGTCAATGTACTTGTCCCGAAACTCTACCGAGTCTCTTGATTCCTTGTATATTACAGGACAATTCGTTTCCATTCTTATTAAATTAGTGCAATTAAGGAAAAATTACTTGAAGATAACTCTCTGAATTCCCTCTGCATGAATATATGTGCTCCATCAGTTCTAAAAAAGCCCTGATTTTCATTTGAATAAACAATTTTAATAGAAAGTGATGGGCCGGACAAGTACTTTTAACTCATATTTAAACATAATTTGTATCGATCCAATCGACGTCGAATATTGTGAATAATATCAGCAGCTCCTGAAAGTCTGAAAAGAATCGATTTTCTTATAAGCCTCTGCCACCGTAGAGTAAGAAATGACTAGCTTGCATGTGATTTTTTTGGATTTAAAAGCTTCTTAGACCAATTTAATAATGTAAAAATTTGGAGTTACTCATAAATTACTTGCCCTTCGATTGATATCATAAATTTTAGTGCTGCACGTAACTCAAATGATAACTTTTTTCAATTTATTAGAAAATACTTGGAATCGAATTGATATAATAAATTTGAATGCTGCACGTAAATTAGATTGAATGTTTTTAAATTGATTTAGCTGTTCGAATCAAATAAGAAGAATGAGGCATCGGTTTCCAAAATGATTTCAAGCGCGATTTTTCGGTTTTTTATTTTTTACTTGTTATTTGATACTTTTGATACTTAAAAAAATAGATACAGAATAGTTTTTTTTAAACATAATGTTTTTTCAAGATTTGTGAAATTTTTTTCGGATTGTTCTGTATTTTTTTTAATGTTTTTTATGGATGGAATTATCAGTAAACGAGGGACCATCAATGTACTTGTCCCAACCTTTTTTTCCTAGGGGAAGTTTATGGTTTGATATCACGTTTTTTTTCTCAAAAGTTCCTTATTTATGTTCAGTTGACTATAGGATTTTAGTTTGAATTTCTATTTATTTATTTATTTATTTTTTTTTATTTTGTTACCAGTGTACGGCATTCTGCCTTTTTACAATCCCTCCCTATTCCCTTATTCCATTTTTTCCCCTCCTATTGCGGCTTCAGCCGACTTACTCCCCACTGTATCGCATTTGCCGAGAGCGAAGGGAAACTGCAGAAAACCTTGCCGATACAGCCGGTACTTGGTTGATCCCCTCAGGTGGCAGTGCGAGCACGCTCAAGCGCCTCCATCAGAGGTGCTCAATCATGCACCCCTCTACTGTGATACGTTGCGCCAGCCAGTACACGGCTAGAGGGCCATCCGCACGATGAGAACCGTCCACGGAGGCTCCCAAAGCCGTACACCGCGACCGCACACGTATCACATAGAGGTGTTAGGCCATGGATTTATAAAGGTGGAGTCCGAACCACCCGCGGTAACAGCAGAAAATACTTGAAAAACATATTCAGTTTTTCATTGGTGTCTTGGCCGGGATTCGAATCCGGGACCCGCGGATTGCGGGCCCGGATCTTTGTCCATCGGACCAGCCGCTCTCCCTAGTTTGAATTTCTATGGATTATTTATGATTTTCGGCTTATAACGCTGGTTTCCACGAAAAAGGACCTATTTTGCGTCAAAATTTTACTGGAAATATTTCGTCACAGGTCTGTCCTTGGACTTTGGCAATTTTTCCCCTTGTCTTCTAATATGTTTTGTCCATTGGGAACTCAAGAGCATGTAGCAATGCGTGTTGCGTGCTGAGATATGATTTCCGGCTTATAACGTTAGAAAAAAGAAAGGAAAAGAGGAAAGACAGATCAAATTCAAGACACAACAAATCCAACAGAATTGGCCATTTTTAAATGTCGCTTTTGCATTCTGAATCTGGACGTTTTCGTGTCATCCAAAACATGCCCCTGATGAAATATATTTCCAAAGTTTGCAAGTGGCCGCTGAGATCCAATTATCTACAGTTTGATAGTTGCAGATAAAAGGCACCCGGAAACATTTATTATGACAGAACTCAAAGAAGCAAAAAAAACTGAGCGTACTTAATTCAACAGAGCAACGGAAATCAAAGACGTTTAAGGTACCTGCATTGGTTGTGGAGGAAAACAATTTCATTTCAGGATAATTTAGAATTAAATTTAGAAATTCAGAAATTTAGCATGGAGAAATTTAGCATGGAAAAAGGAAAATTAAGTTAAATAGTAAAGATGAAAACTTTTGTGATAAATTTTTGAAATTACATGTTACGGTTGGAGTAAAAAATTAAAATGATTGGCACACATGCTGCGACACAAAAATATCAAAATTTGAAGGTATTCGCTTCATACCGCAGTAATACATACTTCAATACTATTTGAAAAGAAACACTTTAAAACTTGCTGAATCAAGTTCCATTACATATTACCATAATTAAAGATAGGAGGTGATACTTAGCACATATATTTATCCACAGAAATTTTAAAGTTCGCAGCTATCTGCTGCAATTCAATGTATCTGCGCAATGAGTTTGGAAAACAGCAATTTCAAATCATTTTCATTCAATTTCAAATCAAATTTCAAAGCATAAATGAGCAACTGAAGACTTTTCTAATGAATTTTTCACTTCATATTTATGTTGCAGTGAGAGTCAAAAAGTAAAATGACTGGCAAAGTATATAAATTTTATAGTTTGCAGATTTTTGCTGTATTTCAATGATCCAAATCTATATAGTATTATAGTGAAAAGTTGTTCAAAGTCATGATGTTACATTAAAATGACATAGCGCAGGTATCTGCTGCAATTCAATGTATCTGCGCAATGAGTTTGGAAGACAGCAATTTCAAATCCATCCATAAATGAGCAATTGAAGACTTTTGCAATGAATTTTTCACTTCATATTTATATTACAGTGAGAGTCAAAAGGTTAAATGAATGGCAAAGTATATAAATTTTATAGTTTGCAGATTTTTGCTGTATTTCAACGATCCAAATCTATAGTATTATAGTGAAAAGTTGTTGAAAGTCATGATGTTACATTAAAATAACATAGTGCACATACCATTCAGAAATTCTGTAGGTTTCCATGATATTGCAGGCATTATACTCAATCGCATCCAAAATTGAGCAACTGTAGACATATCGTAATGAATGTTTTCACCAATAATTCCACATTTGCAGTTTGCGGAATAGGAATACTCAACATACACGTTATTTCATAAGTATTGTTGTCAAAATTTGTGTTTGCCTACCGCATTCCGAAGATTCGACTTTTCATATGATCAGCAAACAAAATATCCAAAGACTTTTTGGAACAAGTTTCAAAATTTATTACTTGACAGACCAGGTGGAAAAAGTATAACTACACTTATATCAACACCAGAAACTGTTTTGAGAATCTGATATACAAAATGTGCGATTGATGATCATAGTCGGAAAACACTTGAGTAGTAAGGCTATACCAGTTCTAACTCAGGGATCTCAGGGGGGAGCGGGGACGGGGGAGCGCGGGGACCGTTGCGGGGCTGCATGGTATGTGGAGGGGGAAGGTTCTCGCACAGCGGGGGTGCGGCGGCACTTTGAAGAGACAAAAGATTTTTTTACACCCTCCAATGACTGATTTATGTTTCCGGTATATCAGATTGAACGGAATTTTCTTTTTAAAGTGCTCTTGCCGAAGATGATCTTAATTATCGGACTCCGTGACGAAAGATGTTTACATGTCACACTAATGACAAATTTATGTGTCCGGTGTTACGTATTTTGTATTGTGGCGCAAGTTCCGACAAGATTTCTTTTTCAAAATGCCCCTCCCCCAATTTTTGCTTAGAGGAATATATTGTTTTTTTCTGAGAAAAAATGAAAGTTTGCATCAGACTGGAAGTATTTGCTCTCAATGACAGATTTATGTGTCCTGTGTTACATTCCTGAGATGGCGATTTCTTTTTTCAAAATGCACCTGCCCCTCCCTCGACAAATTTATGTGTCCTGTGTTGCATCTTTTGTATTCCTGAGGTGGTACAAGTTTCGACGAGATTTCTTTTTTCAAAATTGGATCATTACTGAAGTCGAGGTCGAGATGGAAAGATGTGCAAGTATGTATGCTATCCACCCGGCGAAACATCCATTGGCATTAACAGCAAATGAACTTGAATCATTACCGAAGGCTTTGCTTTTGAAGTATTATAGTGCATTCATTCCTGTTTTATGGAATCGTTTACCCAAGTATTTGCAGTGTGATAGTGAAGTGCAATCATATCAATTGTGCTACGATCATTTTAATCAACCCTGGCTACATACGCATATTGATTCTTGTAGACCTAAACGACGAGATTGTGAAAAGTGTCACATAATGGAACGACTTGTGAATATCTATACGACTCTACGCATAAAAAATCCCTGTGAAATGACATCGGAGGAGCTCCAAATTATATCTCCTACCGTCTTTAAATAATGTTTTAGTGAATATACAGATATTCTGTGGGATCGTTTACCCGAATATTACAAATCCGATAGTGAGATTGCATTATTACGTCGTTGCGTTGAACATTGGAATGTATCATCGATGGACGATCATATTGACGGTCCGGCTCCGCAACGTCGAAATTGTAGGAAATGCTGTGAACGTGTTTGAACAAGTTTAGAATGCACGTGTTATTAACTTCGGCGGAATCAAAGAGCCTGTACAGAAAAAAGGACCACTGGAGGAAATTGCATCGATTCCAATATAGATCACGTTTGAACCTGTTTGAAAGCGTGTGGAAGGGGATGATCCAGTTTTGGGGTAGGGATAGATGGAAAAACTACAAATAGCAGAGTCCAAAAGAAAAAAAAGCATCACTTCACGTCTTCGTAAAGTTGAGTCAAGACTTGCTCTTTAAAGAAAATCTCAAAAAACTATATCCATAATGGAGTTCTCCGCCATCAACAATATCATCGCAAAGTCAGAGTATCTCCCTGCCAAGAAGCTGAAAGAACTTCAAGTCAACGAAGAATATCGCGTCTCGGACGTGAGGACAGCGAATACCAAATGGGGAAAAAGATACGTCGCCGAAATCAGGAATGAATTCACCGTATTCCTGCCACCGCGAGTTGTCAAGGCATTCGATCAGAATCCAGCGGTATTCGAGAAACTTCTGGAAACGGCTTATTGTGGACAACTATACATGAAATATCTCGGTGGTGATTGGAACGCTATTGAATTTTCTCAAAGAGATTTCTAATATTCTCAACGCAAAAATGTATATATCTGAATCACCGATGAAATGTATGTTGAAGGAGGAGGAGGAGGAGGAGGAGGAGGAATATTGTATAAATAAAATTACACATTTATGAAAAAATTGTTTTGTTTATTCCAAGATCCCTCTATTACATAATGCATGATATACGTATAACCAGCTTTGCAAAGATTTTACATTCTTCGTTGCACAATTAAATTTCGATTCGTTGGTGTGGTGGTGATGGTCGCATTTCGATGGACTTTTCGGCAGTTTTTTCAACGATGGGCAGTCCAAAGTCTCCAAATCGACAATCTCCGTTGACAGATCCAAAAAGTTCGTCAGCCATAAAGACTTTTCGCAGCCTTTTACGAAGATGGTATGAGCGCCGCGTAAGATAGTTTGAATTATTCCTCTTGCTGCATCGTATGGTATAACACCAAAATCCCATGACAATCCATGAAAATTACGTTCCAGCCATTTGTTTGTCGTTTTATACTTTGTCGGCAGAGAATCCCATGCATACGGTGGTGCGAAGAAAAGTGTGAGAGGTTCAGCATTCTTCACGTCCGCACGAATGATTGAAATTTCTTTGAGTATAAACTCATTGATGGGTCCTTTGAAGCCTTGTAGATCGATGACAAAATCCATGATGACTGTTGGCCGAAGAAGTTGATGGTACGGTTTTATACCAATTTTCTCACCCCACCACTCAGAGGATTGTATTCAACGATGCGATCGTGTAGAATGAGGCAGTATGCGCAAGTTTGTGCTGGAATATTTGTGCTTGTTTCAAATTCGAGGCGCACATCAACAGGTCCAGACTTGAGAGAATCGTTCTGCTTCGAGCAGTCAATCACAATGAGAGGTGCAAATTTGAGAAAATCCGCTTTTGTAAGCCATGGTTCGGCCTCCTTATTGTAGTACATCGGTTGAAAGTTTGTATACATATCGTACAGTACTGCATACTGATTTTGTTCTATATTCAAATTCATATTACCATAAGGATAACATGCTGAATTCAAGTACAATTTTACATCAGTAACGTTGCAGTGATCAAAATTACTCGCATTTTGCCTCTTATTATTTTTTCATCCTGTTTAGAATGCCAGGATCACATATCGAGGTTTTTCCAGCTGCGTTGATGTCTTGACTGACCACACGTGTTTCGATGTCGCCGGTAACATTGGATATTCATACAATCCCCACGTACGAAAACTCATTGGAATTGGAGTATCTTTGGCGATGAATTTCAACAGTTGAATTTTCCGTTTATCCGCCACGGTGACGTATGAAACGAGCCATTCAATTTTTCGTAGTGTAATTTTATAATTTTCAGCGGCTGGTTGAACTATTGCATTATCATCGGAACGTGATCTAGTCAAAATCAATTCGTGCTTTGCATTCACCACCATTTTTCGATAATCTTCAGCAAATCCCAGCAGCATGCTCAGTGGTATGCATACGTCAAAGTTGCCTGCTGCGTCCACAATCGGTTTCGTCTCATCGGCATCGACCCAACCAGTGTTCTCAAGCATTGTACTTCTCGCCGACGAATGAGATGTATATCCTTTCATAAGAGATGTGATTCCCACATTCTTATTACGATTGATTTCAATGGCTTTAAGTTCATAACGCACTTCCTCGAATAAATGACAAATGGCATTGTTAACGAAATTCGTTGCAGTTAACACTGTACCATCCGGCATTGTCAGTTTGCCGCAAATGTGAATTGAACTTTTACTCGGTAGAATTGATAAATCTTGATGCTGGATTGAAATACGTATTTCATCACTATTGTTGTATGTTGACGATGCGTATGGTTGATGAGCAAGAACCTCATAATGTATGATGGAGTCATCAAACATGACGGGTGTTTGGATGTTTACGATTTCTTCCTCCATTGCAGGCAGCAGATGCACAACAAGCAAAGCAGATAATTTCTGACACGCGAACTTCACGAATTTTGAGACCCAAACTCTTCAATAGTAGAAGGTTTGTAAATCATTTCAATCAGACATGTCTTGTTAATACTATACCCTATTAAGTTCCATACAATATGTCAACGGCGCTAAGGCCGGTAACAAGAGGTATTAGAAAGGGCAATAAACCATCGGGTTCGAAGGCGCAGGTAACGCCCAAAGCGTGCACACTTTAACGCACAATACTGACACGCGCCTCTCTCAATGCTAACATAAGAATTTCACGGAGGGCCACCATGACGAATCATGGCTTTCATTGTGACACTGACGACCTTTTTTTCAGGTAAACACTCTTCTACGGTTTAGTCCCATTTACATCACTACCAATGATCTACGATCCATTTCCCGCTGAAAATGCTCTGCTAGACATGCTCTGCTGCAAATGCTCTGCTAGAAATGCTCTGCTAGAGATGCTCTGCTAGACATGCTCTGCTGCAAATGCTCTGCTAGAGATGCTCTGCTAGAGATGCTCTGCTAGAGATGCTCTGCTGGAGATGCTCTGCTAGAGATGCTTTGCTAGAAATGCTCTGCTAGAGATGCTCTGCTAGAGATACTCTGCTAGAAATGTTCTGCTAGAGATGCTCTGCTAGAGATGCTCTGCTAGAAATGTTCTGCTAGAGATGTTCTGCTAGAGATGCTCTGCTAGAGATGCTCTGCTAGAGATGCTCTGCTAGAGATGCTCTGCTAGAGATGCTCTGCTGGAGATGCTCTGCTAGAGATACTTTGCTAGAGATGCTCTGCGGCAAATGCTCTGCTGGAGATGCTCCGCTAAAGATGCTCTGCTGCAAATGCTCTGCTGGAAATGCTCTGCTAGAGATGCTCTGCTAGAAATGCTCTACTGGAGATGCTGTGCTGGAGATGCAAGCATCGAAAGTTCTCCATGAATCAGTATAACCATCTGAACTCGATGAAACTAAGATTGAGAATAATAGCATTTTCATCTCTATATTGGTACGCACTCACAGCGCAGCATGCTGTCGCCATAAAAATTATCTTTTGCTACAAATTATGACCGCTGAGTGGCGCAGAGCGTTGAGATTCTTCTCGCATATGATACATTGTGTATTCGAGTATAAATTTTCGAAACTTTACTTGAAATTATTTCTAAATCGACGTTGAATAAGATTGTACCCCCACAATATTTGAATCGTATATTTAAACTTTGAACCAGCGTACTGAATATTCTGTTGCGAGTGAAATTTGAAAGGCATCAACGATTGCACTATCAATGATCCAACACATGTATCTTAGCAAGTTGCCACAGTTTTTAATAATAAATATCTAATAATTTAATGTCAGCGCCATCGGTTATACGAACATCTACCATTTTCATCTATAATTAAACTGAAGGTTCGTCAACTATCATGTGTGATACATGACAACGTTGATGCAAAACTTGAAAAATGTCTGTTTGTCCACTACATCATCGTAAAACGACTTCAAGCATGGCTACTACTACTACTACTACTACTTCAAATTCCATTGATGCTAATATTAGAATACCGCATGAAAAGTGGTGTGCTGTACGACCTGAACCAAGAAGATATGGGAAACGAAATTACTGGAAGCTGCAAAATGGCTGGACAAATGTGATTGCTCAAGAAATATCAACGCAGCTTAAGCTTCAGTGTATTTTCTCGTTCAAAAATAATAATGTTTACCAAAGTGCTGGAGCAAAACTTTTTTTAACGATTAAGGGGTTATGCCGTGAGTGTGGTGCTATAATTCACTGTGAATTGATGAAGAAGCCGAGAGACGATGATGACATTATTCTAAAATGTCATATTATGGACATTAAACCTCAAACTCATGCTAATTATTTTCTGAAAAATGAGAACTGTGATGAAGAAGTGTCTACGGAAAATCGTTCCGAATTTAAGTTTGATAATGATTTAGAGAGTGAACAAAGCGCATATAAGAACATCTCCGAAGATGTGGGTATCGATAACCAACAATATCCGAAAACTAATGATTCATCGCAATTGCTGTTCGAAAATTTTCAGAACAAGGAAGAGTCTGAGCTCGAATATTCAACATCAAATGACTTGGTTAAATGTAAAAAAACCAAAATCGCAATGAACAATCATAAAAAAATGTATAAACGCAATGGTGCCGTACGTCAGGATAAAAATAGTAAATTAAAAAATTATATATCCCTAATGCTGCGTAGCAACGATAAGAAAGGTGGTGCTCTGCCCAAGTATAAGGTAGCACGAAAGCATACCTCTGTCGACTATGTTCATTGGGATGATCCGAATGAATTAGTGGATCGTCTTCGCTTATTGCTCGCATCGCAAGCTGTTGGAAATTCATCACACTCGAATGAAATTATATCGATTATCGAGGAGTTGCGTGAAGCTGAAATCATTTATTAACATGTGCCACATATATCTCATTGAAAAAGTGTTGATGAAGCGTGGCAGTCAGTTGTTTGTAAAATGGCTAGGTTTCGACAATACACACAATAGTTGGATAAGCAAGGATGACCTATGAATAAAGATAATGGAGAAGGAAACGTTTCGACTCTGGGTTTTTTTTTTATGACCACTCCCTATTCGCTGTGTGCAGGTGGGCGGAGCAAACAATCTTATACTACTGCATTAATAGTATTAGTGTATTCATGCATACTGCCAGCGCCACCATAACGGGGACTCCGGCGTTTTTAAAAGAAAAAAAGGATACATTGAGCTTAATCGGAGATTTTTTTCATTTCACTTCCAAATATACAAACTCTCTTGCTCTCACTCACTCATACTTATTTATATCGCTTTCAAAGACATTACGGAATGTCACGGTGACCCCATGGTCACCGAGTATTCACTGTGCCAGGAATAATGTCTTTGAAAGCGATATAAATAAGTATGAGTGAGTGAGAGCAAGAGAGTTTGTATATTTGGAAGTGAAATGAAAAAAATCTCCGATTAAGCTCAATGTATCCTTTTTTTCTTTTAAAAACGCCGGAGTCCCCGTTATGGTGGCGCTGGCAGTATGCATGAATACACTAATACTATTAATGCAGTAGTATAAGATTGTTTGCTCCGCCCACCTGCACACAGCGAATAGGGAGTGGTCATAAAAAAAAACCCAGAGTCGAAACGTTTCCTTCTCCATTATCTTTATTCATAGGTCATCCTTGCTTATCCAACTATTGTGTGTATTGTCGAAACCTAGCCATTTTACAAACAACTGACTGCCACGCTTCATCAACACTTTTTCAATGAGATATATGTAGCACATGTTAATAAATGATTTCAGCTTCACGCAACTCCTCGATAATCGATATAATTTCATTCGAGTGTGATGAATTTCCAGCAGCTTGAGATGCGAGCAATAAGCGAAGACGATCCACTAATTCATTCGGATCATCCCAATGAACATAGTCGACAGAGGTATGCTTTCGTGCTACCTTATACTTGGGCAGAGCACCACCTTTCTTATCGTTGCTACGCAGCATTACGGATATATAATTTTTTAATTTACTATTTTTATCCTGACGTACGGCACCATTGCGTTTATACATTTTTTTATGATTGTTCATTGCGATTTTGGTTTTTTTACATTTAACCAAGTCATTTGATGTTGAATATTCGAGCTCAGACTCTTCCTTGTTCTGAAAATTTTCGAACAGCAATTGCGATGAATCATTAGTTTTCGGATATTGTTGGTTATCGATACCCACATCTTCGGAGATGTTCTTATATGCGCTTTGTTCACTCTCTAAATCATTATCAAACTTAAATTCGGAACGATTTTCCGTAGACACTTCTTCATCACAGTTCTCATTTTTCAGAAAATAATTAGCATGAGTTTGAGGTTTAATGTCCATAATATGACATTTTAGAATAATGTCATCATCGTCTCTCGGCTTCTTCATCAATTCACAGTGAATTATAGCACCACACTCACGGCATAACCCCTTAATCGTTAAAAAAAGTTTTGCTCCAGCACTTTGGTAAACATTATTATTTTTGAACGAGAAAATACACTGAAGCTTAAGCTGCGTTGATATTTCTTGAGCAATCACATTTGTCCAGCCATTTTGCAGCTTCCAGTAATTTCGTTTCCCATATCTTCTTGGTTCAGGTCGTACAGCACACCACTTTTCATGCGGTATTCTAATATTAGCATCAATGGAATTTGAAGTAGTAGTAGTAGTAGTAGTAGCCATGCTTGAAGTCGTTTTACGATGATGTAGTGGACAAACAGACATTTTTCAAGTTTTGCATCAACGTTGTCATGTATCACACATGATAGTTGACGAACCTTCAGTTTAATTATAGATGAAAATGGTAGATGTTCGTATAACCGATGGCGCTGACATTAAATTATTAGATATTTATTATTAAAAACTGTGGCAACTTGCTAAGATACATGTGTTGGATCATTGATAGTGCAATCGTTGATGCCTTTCAAATTTCACTCGCAACAGAATATTCAGTACGCTGGTTCAAAGTTTAAATATACGATTCAAATATTGTGGGGGTACAATCTTATTCAACGTCGACTTAGAAATAATTTCAAGTAAAGTTTCGAAAATTTATACTCGAATACACAATGTATCATATGCGAGAAGAATCTCAACGCTCTGCGCCACTCAGCGGTCATAATTTGTAGCAAAAGATAATTTTTATGGCGACAGCATGCTGCGCTGTGAGTGCGTACCAATATAGAGATGAAAATGCTATTATTCTCAATCTTAGTTTCATCGAGTTCAGATGGTTATACTGATTCATGGAGAACTTTCGATGCTTGCATCTCCAGCACAGCATCTCCAGTAGAGCATTTCTAGCAGAGCATCTCTAGCAGAGCATTTCCAGCAGAGCATTTGCAGCAGAGCATCTTTAGCGGAGCATCTCCAGCAGAGCATTTGCCGCAGAGCATCTCTAGCAAAGCATCTCTAGCAGAGCATCTCCAGCAGAGCATCTCTAGCAGAGCATCTCTAGCAGAGCATCTCTAGCAGAGCATCTCTAGCAGAGCATCTCTAGCAGAACATCTCTAGCAGAACATTTCTAGCAGAGCATCTCTAGCAGAGCATCTCTAGCAGAACATTTCTAGCAGAGCATCTCTAGCAGAGCATCTCTAGCAGAGCATTTCTAGCAAAGCATCTCTAGCAGAGCATCTCCAGCAGAGCATCTCTAGCAGAGCATCTCTAGCAGAGCATTTGCAGCAGAGCATGTCTAGCAGAGCATCTCTAGCAGAGCATTTCTAGCAGAGCATTTGCAGCAGAGCATGTCTAGCAGAGCATTTTCAGCGGGAAATGGATCGTAGATCATTGGTAGTGATGTAAATGGGACTAAACCGTAGAAGAGTGTTTACCTGAAAAAAAGGTCGTCAGTGTCACAATGAAAGCCATGATTCGTCATGGTGGCCCTCCGTGAAATTCTTATGTTAGCATTGAGAGAGGCGCGTGTCAGTATTGTGCGTTAAAGTGTGCACGCTTTGGGCGTTACCTGCGCCTTCGAACCCGATGGTTTATTGCCCTTTCTAATACCTCTTGTTACCGGCCTTAGCGCCGTTGACATATTGTATGGAACTTAATAGGGTATAGTATTAACAAGACATGTCTGATTGAAATGATTTACAAACCTTCTACTATTGAAGAGTTTGGGTCTCAAAATTCGTGAAGTTCGCGTGTCAGAAATTATCTGCTTTGCTTGTTGTGCATCTGCTGCCTGCAATGGAGGAAGAAATCGTAAACATCCAAACACCCGTCATGTTTGATGACTCCATCATACATTATGAGGTTCCTGCTCATCAACCATACGCATCGTCAACATACAACAATAGTGATGAAATACGTATTTCAATCCAGCATCAAGATTTATCAATTCTACCGAGTAAAAGTTCAATTCACATTTGCGGCAAACTGACAATGCCGGATGGTACAGTGTTAACTGCAACGAATTTCGTTAACAATGCCATTTGTCATTTATTCGAGGAAGTGCGTTATGAACTTAAAGCCATTGAAATCAATCGTAATAAGAATGTGGGAATCACATCTCTTATGAAAGGATATACATCTCATTCGTCGGCGAGAAGTACAATGCTTGAGAACACTGGTTGGGTCGATGCCGATGAGACGAAACCGATTGTGGACGCAGCAGGCAACTTTGACGTATGCATACCACTGAGCATGCTGCTGGGATTTGCTGAAGATTATCGAAAAATGGTGGTGAATGCAAAGCACGAATTGATTTTGACTAGATCACGTTCCGATGATAATGCAATAGTTCAACCAGCCGCTGAAAATTATAAAATTACACTACGAAAAATTGAATGGCTCGTTTCATACGTCACCGTGGCGGATAAACGGAAAATTCAACTGTTGAAATTCATCGCCAAAGATACTCCAATTCCAATGAGTTTTCGTACGTGGGGATTGTATGAATATCCAATGTTACCGGCGACATCGAAACACGTGTGGTCAGTCAAGACATCAACGCAGCTGGAAAAACCTCGATATGTGATCCTGGCATTCTAAACAGGATGAAAAAATAATAAGAGGCAAAATGCGAGTAATTTTGATCACTGCAACGTTACTGATGTAAAATTGTACTTGAATTCAGCATGTTATCCTTATGGTAATATGAATTTGAATATAGAACAAAATCAGTATGCAGTACTGTACGATATGTATACAAACTTTCAACCGATGTACTACAATAAGGAGGCCGAACCATGGCTTACAAAAGCGGATTTTCTCAAATTTGCACCTCTCATTGTGATTGACTGCTCGAAGCAGAACGATTCTCTCAAGTCTGGACCTGTTGATGTGCGCCTCGAATTTGAAACAAGCACAAATATTCCAGCACAAACTTGCGCATACTGCCTCATTCTACACGATCGCATCGTTGAATACAATCCTCTGAGTGGTGGGGTGAGAAAATTGGTATAAAACCGTACCATCAACTTCTTCGGCCAACAGTCATCATGGATTTTGTCATCGATCTACAAGGCTTCAAAGGACCCATCAATGAGTTTATACTCAAAGAAATTTCAATCATTCGTGCGGACGTGAAGAATGCTGAACCTCTCACACTTTTCTTCGCACCACCGTATGCATGGGATTCTCTGCCGACAAAGTATAAAACGACAAACAAATGGCTGGAACGTAATTTTCATGGATTGTCATGGGATTTTGGTGTTATACCATACGATGCAGCAAGAGGAATAATTCAAACTATCTTACGCGGCGCTCATACCATCTTCGTAAAAGGCTGCGAAAAGTCTTTATGGCTGACGAACTTTTTGGATCTGTCAACGGAGATTGTCGATTTGGAGACTTTGGACTGCCCATCGTTGAAAAAACTGCCGAAAAGTCCATCGAAATGCGACCATCACCACCACACCAACGAATCGAAATTTAATTGTGCAACGAAGAATGTAAAATCTTTGCAAAGCTGGTTATACGTATATCATGCATTATGTAATAGAGGGATCTTGGAATAAACAAAACAATTTTTTCATAAATGTGTAATTTTATTTATACAATATTCCTCCTCCTCCTCCTCCTCCTCCTCCTTCAACATACATTTCATCGGTGATTCAGATATATACATTTTTGCGTTGAGAATATTAGAAATCTCTTTGAGAAAATTCAATAGCGTTCCAATCACCACCGAGATATTTCATGTATAGTTGTCCACAATAAGCCGTTTCCAGAAGTTTCTCGAATACCGCTGGATTCTGATCGAATGCCTTGACAACTCGCGGTGGCAGGAATACGGTGAATTCATTCCTGATTTCGGCGACGTATCTTTTTCCCCATTTGGTATTCGCTGTCCTCACGTCCGAGACGCGATATTCTTCGTTGACTTGAAGTTCTTTCAGCTTCTTGGCAGGGAGATACTCTGACTTTGCGATGATATTGTTGATGGCGGAGAACTCCATTATGGATATAGTTTTTTGAGATTTTCTTTAAAGAGCAAGTCTTGACTCAACTTTACGAAGACGTGAAGTGATGCTTTTTTTTCTTTTGGACTCTGCTATTTGTAGTTTTTCCATCTATCCCTACCCCAAAACTGGATCATCCCCTTCCACACGCTTTCAAACAGGTTCAAACGTGATCTATATTGGAATCGATGCAATTTCCTCCAGTGGTCCTTTTTTCTGTACAGGCTCTTTGATTCCGCCGAAGTTAATAACACGTGCATTCTAAACTTGTTCAAACACGTTCACAGCATTTCCTACAATTTCGACGTTGCGGAGCCGGACCGTCAATATGATCGTCCATCGATGATACATTCCAATGTTCAACGCAACGACGTAATAATGCAATCTCACTATCGGATTTGTAATATTCGGGTAAACGATCCCACAGAATATCTGTATATTCACTAAAACATTATTTAAAGACGGTAGGAGATATAATTTGGAGCTCCTCCGATGTCATTTCACAGGGATTTTTTATGCGTAGAGTCGTATAGATATTCACAAGTCGTTCCATTATGTGACACTTTTCACAATCTCGTCGTTTAGGTCTACAAGAATCAATATGCGTATGTAGCCAGGGTTGATTAAAATGATCGTAGCACAATTGATATGATTGCACTTCACTATCACACTGCAAATACTTGGGTAAACGATTCCATAAAACAGGAATGAATGCACTATAATACTTCAAAAGCAAAGCCTTCGGTAATGATTCAAGTTCATTTGCTGTTAATGCCAATGGATGTTTCGCCGGGTGGATAGCATACATACTTGCACATCTTTCCATCTCGACCTCGACTTCAGTAATGATCCAATTTTGAAAAAAGAAATCTCGTCGAAACTTGTACCACCTCAGGAATACAAAAGATGCAACACAGGACACATAAATTTGTCGAGGGAGGGGCAGGTGCATTTTGAAAAAAGAAATCGCCATCTCAGGAATGTAACACAGGACACATAAATCTGTCATTGAGAGCAAATACTTCCAGTCTGATGCAAACTTTCATTTTTTCTCAGAAAAAAACAATATATTCCTCTAAGCAAAAATTGGGGGAGGGGCATTTTGAAAAAGAAATCTTGTCGGAACTTGCGCCACAATACAAAATACGTAACACCGGACACATAAATTTGTCATTAGTGTGACATGTAAACATCTTTCGTCACGGAGTCCGATAATTAAGATCATCTTCGGCAAGAGCACTTTAAAAAGAAAATTCCGTTCAATCTGATATACCGGAAACATAAATCAGTCATTGGAGGGTGTAAAAAAATCTTTTGTCTCTTCAAAGTGCCGCCGCACCCCCGCTGTGCGAGAACCTTCCCCCTCCACATACCATGCAGCCCCGCAACGGTCCCCGCGCTCCCCCGTCCCTGCTCCCCCCTGAGATCCCTGAGTTAGAACTGGTATAGCCTTACTACTCACTTGAATTATGTTACCACAATCAGCATGAAGAAATATTAGAAAATCATAGGACACATGTTAGGAAACCAATTAATAATATGTATCCATCCGCTGCAAACCGATGGAGTCAAAACAAGGATCGGATAGAGCAGAGCCAAACTCAATAGGAAGCAAAATATGGGAATATTCAAAAATAATGATGACACAAGAAATAAATTAGAAAACATTTATTCGATTGGAGTTTCTCACATTATATATACTAACAGTTCTGTGTGTTCTTGTTTTATTAAACCATAATATTTCAGATCGCAAAAAGAAAATTTGACGTTATAAGTTGACGAACATTTTTTCTTACAACTTCCAGACCTATTTTTGATAAACTGATTTGCCTTATTTATATTATTCACTAACTATGCGGACGTTTGTTACATATGTCCCGCACTTCGTAACGTCAAACCCCGGCCGGTTCGTTACCACACAGCTATCAAAGGGAACACGTATAAATAACCTACATAATTACACATGATATATAATCACGCAACTGACGATATATTTACACTGAACAATATTCCGCGCACTCTGGTTTAATTGAAAGATTATCTCAGTTGACACTTATTTCCAATCGAATGAAATAATGAAATCTTGAAAAGTTTCGTTGACATATGCATCGCGCATTTTTTATATTTTTTATTTGCACACACAGATCACAGTCTACATTTACGCGGCCGCTTTTATACCGGTTTAGTATACCACAAGTTTTAACAAAATAAATATTAACCACTTTTCACTAATCATTTTCATTTATTAATTAGAGTCCGCACACAACAGCACTTTGGGAATCATAACCTCACCTGTCAAAATGACGTTCAGTATGAAAACAAGTCTCGGGTGGTTTCGGATGTGCGTATCAAGAGACTCGGTAGAGTCTCGGGACAAGTACATTGACAGCCCTGTCGTCTGCTGGCCCGAGGCTCTCGCCGAGTCTATACTTTCTCTGAATAAAACGATTCGCGGTGGTGGGGGTAAAATTGGCATGTGATTTTATTGAATTACGAAGCTCAGGAGCCATTTAGCAACTTGAAAATTGAAGTTTAAGCCAATTGAGTAATTCTCTTTCGATTCCGCCCTAAATCAGCATGATCGGTGTTGTAATTGCTAAGAAAAAACTTTGCACGGGCTCAAAATTATGCAAAAGTTACCAACACATTCAAGAATTTATGCGTCTATATTTATAAACACCATCAAAGGCACTTTGATGCTCTCGAGTTTCTGATTCGTTGGATCTGACGACATCCATTTTTAGACGTTGTGATTGGTTGTTGAAATTAGTTGATGATTGGAAATCTGACGTCAACTTCAGAACGTAGCACACGGCGCAGCACAGCTGGTAACAGCAGTCATAAATTCGACCCATATACATATATATATATATGTACAAACCATGTGTCAGTTTTTGATCGTATGAACAGAGTTTCGACATTACGAAGTGCGTGCGGGATCAATAAAAAAATAATTTTCGTCATCTAAAGAAGTGCATATTACTATTTATTTTGTTATTTGTGATATATTAAACCGGTATCAAAGCGGCCGCGTAAATGTAGTCTGTGATGTGTGTGTGAAAAAGAATATAAAAAATGCGCGATGCATGTATGTCAACGAAACTTTTCAAGATTTCATTATTTCGTTCGATTGGAAATAAGTGTTAACTGAAATAATCCTTCGATTAAACCAGAGTACGAGAAATATTGTCCAGTGAGAATATATTGTCAGTGGCGTGGTTATATATCATGTGTACATAGGTTATATATACGAATAAATAGAACAAAAATACACGCAACTGTTAGAATGATATTAGAAACTTTAATTGAATAAATGTTTTCTAATTTATTTCTTGTGTCGTCATTATTTTTAATCATCCCCATATTTTGCTTGATATTCAGTTTGGCTCTGCCCTCTCCGATCCTTGTTTTTACCCGCTCAGTTTGCAGCGGATCGATTCATATTATTAATTCGTTCCCTAATATGTGTTCTATGATTTTCTACTCCTTCATGATGATTGTGGTAACATGATTCGAGAGGTTTCTAACCATGATCTTGAATTGCACATTTTGTAAATCAGATTTAAAAAAAAATCTGGTCTTGGTATAGTGTGTAGTTATTCTTTTCCCATTAGGTCTGTCAAGTGATAAATTTGAAAACTTTTCCAGAAAGCCTTTGGATGCTTTTTTTTGCTAATGATATGAAAAGTCGTATCTTAGGAATGCGGTATGCAAACACAAATTTTGATAACAAAACTTATAGAATGACATGTATGTTGAGTATTTCCACTTTGCAAACTACAAATATGGAATTATTATAAAAAAAATTCATTCCGATAAGTCTACTGTTGCTCAGTTTTGGATGCGATCAAATATGATGCCTACCAACATCCCCAGAAACTTACAGAATTGCTGAATGCAATGTGCGCTATGTCATTTTAATGTAACATCATGACTTTTGACAAATTTCATTATAATGCTGTAGATTCGGATCATTAAAATACTGCAAAAATCTGCAAACTATACAATTTAAATACTGTGCTATTCATTTTACATTTTGACTCTAACTGTAACATCTATATGAAGTAAAAAATTGATTATAAAAGTCTTCAGTTGCTCATTTATGGATAGATTTGAAATTGCTGTCTTCGAAGCTCATTGCGCAGATACATTAAACCGCAGCAGATACCTGCGAACTCTGAAATTTCTGTGGATAAATATATATGCAACGGATCACCCCTTATCTATGATTATGGTAATATGTAATGGAACTTGGTTCGGCAAGTTTTTAAGTGTTCCTTTTCAAATAGTATTGAAGTTTGTATGACTGATATACAGCGAATACTTCCAAACTTTGATATTTCTGTGTTGCAGCGTGTGTGCCAATCATTCAAATCATTTACTCCAATCGTATCATGTAATCTAGAAAATTCATCACAAAAGTCTTCCGCTTTTCTAGATACTTCAATTTTCCTTTTTCTACTTCATTGTGAGTTTTCGAATTTCTAAATTAATTCCTGAATTGTCCTGAATAGGTTCTCCTCCAAAACCAATGCAAGTACCTTAAACGTCTTTGAATTCTGTTGCTTTGTTGAATTAAGTTCGCTTAGTTTTTTTTGCTGCTTTGAGTTCTGGCATAATAAATGTTAGAAGTCTTCGGGTACTTTTTTTCAGCAACTATCAAACTGTGTATAATTGGACCTCAGCGGCCACTTGCAAACTTTGGAAATATATTTCATTGAGGGCACGTTTTGGATGAAATGAAATCTCTAGATTCAGAATGCAAAAGTGACATTTAAAGTGGGCAAATCTGTTGGATTTTTCGTGTCTTGAATTTGATCTATCTTTCATTGGAATTTTGAAGAAAAGGGATAAATAAAATCTGTTCTATAAAGGAATTCTTTACATCAGTTCTTTCTTGGTATGAAGACTTGGAAAAAATCGCCAAAGGCCAAGGACAGACCGGTGACGAAATATTTTCAGTACAATTTTGACGAAAAATCGATCTTTTATCGCGGAAACCAACGTTATAAGCCGAAAATCATATTACATCCCACGAGACGCATTTCTTCACTCTCTTGGGTTCCTATTACACAAAACATATTAGAAGATAAGGGGGAAAATCACCAACGTGGAAGAACAAACCAATGCCGAAATATTTCCAGTACAATTTTGACGAAAAATAGGTCCTTATTCGTGGAAACCAACGTTATAATCCGAAAATCATATCTCGGCCCGCAACACACTTTTCTCCATGCTCTTGGGTTCCAAATAGATGAAACATATTAGAGTACAAGGAAAGAAATCGCCAAAGTCCAAAGACAGTCCTGTGACGAAATATTTCCAGTACAATTTTAACGAAAAATAGATCTTATTTCGTGGAAACCAACGTTATAAGCCGAAAATCATATTATGGCCCACAACACGCATTTCTTCATGCTCTTGGATTCCCAATCGACAAAACATATTAGAAGACAAGGAGAAGAATCACCAAAGTCCAAGACCAAACCAGTGCCGAAATATTTTCAGTACAATTTTGAAGAAAAATTGGTCTTTTACGTGGAAACCAACATCATAAACCGAAATTCATTTCGCGGGCCTCATCCCGGATTCCTCCATGCTGTTGAGTTCCTAATAGGTATAACATATTAGAGTATAAGGAAAAAAATCGCCAAAGTTCAAGGGCAGACTTGTGACGAAATATTTTCACTACAATTTTTACGAAAAATTGGTCTTTTATGGTGGAAACCAACTTTATAAGCCGAACATCATACCTAGGGAAAATAAGATTGGGAAAAGTACATTGATGGTCCCTTATTTGCTGATAATTTCATGAAAAAGATTATCCCATAAAAAATGTTCGTATGTGAATGGAATCTATAAAAATGTACTAAGCAAATAATTCATAGAAATTTATACTAAAATCCTATAACCGTCATAACATAAATGAGGAACTTTTGAGAAAAAAGGCAAGATATCAAACTATAAACTTCCCCTAGGGAAAAAAAGGTTGGAACAAGTACATTGAAAGTCTCTCGTTTCTGGATGACATAGAAAACAGATTTAGAACCAGGAAAAAAATTCTATAGAAATAATAAACGAAAAATTAAAAAATTAAAAAAAATTAAACAAAAATAAAAAACAATCGAAAAAAATTCTGTAAAGAAAAATAAAAAAATTTCAAAAAAATTCATAAATATTGAAGACATTGAAAAATGTCGTATTTGAACATAATTTGTACCGATCCAATCGAAGTTGAATGTTGTGAATAATACTAGGGGATCCTGAAAGTCGGAGGGGAATCGATTCTTTAAAGTGTGTACCTTGTTGAAGTAACGAATGACTTTCATGTGAATTTTTAATGATTTTATTTCCATTAATTTTTTAGTAATTTTGATAAAACGTTGTGAGCCCGACAAGGATTCTCAACGCTCATTTGTCGCCGGAGATTATATTTCGAATAACTGATAAATACTTGACCTCGAATTGATATAATACATTTTAGTACAGCACGTAACTTCCGTTATGACTTTTTTTCATTAACTTTTTTCGTGAAAATAATTATCATGAATTTCATTAAAGTTTCCAATTTGTTCGATAAATATTTCAAATTATCAATAAAAACTTGGCCTCCAATTGATATCATACATTTTTATACTACATGTAACTTGGATAGTACATTTTTCAATGTCTTCAAAATTTATGAATTTTCTTGAAATTTTTTTATTTTTCTTTACAGATTTTTTTTCGATTGTTTTTTATTTTTGTTTAATTTTTTAATTTTTCGTTTATTATTTCTATAGAATTTTTTTTCTGGTTCTTTTAATGTTGCACGTAAATTAGATGGAATTTTTTTCAATTGTCTCAGCTGTTCGAATCAAATAAGAAGAATGAGGCATCGGTTTCCAAAATGATTCCAAGGGCGATTTTTCGGTTTATTATTTTTTACTTGTTATTTGATTCTTTTGACACTTTAAAAAATAGATGCAGATTAGTTTTTTTTTAATATAACGTTTTTTCAAGATTTGTAAAATTTTTTTCGAATTGTTCTGTATTTTTTTTTATGAAATAATTTTTTTTACAATTAAAAAAAATTTTGTTTAAAGTTTTTTTTATGGGTGGAATTATCAGCAAACGAGGGACCATCAATGTACTTGTCCCAACCTTGTTTTTCCCTAGGGTTCCAATATTCCATAGCTTACTGGCTACAGATTTCGTACTGTTAATTTGTTCAAAAGTTTCTCCGACATGCGTTTTTTCTGATTTCGACAAATACTTGGTAAGATACCAAGCCAGCGCCGACGATTTTTCTCCTACAAATGAAATATCCATATTACCCTCCCAGGCTGTCAAAACAGCAGGGTTGTAGTTGTTTATATTAACTTCGTCAAGACTACGAGGATTATCATACAATTGGCATTTAGACTTTAACTTTCGCCGTCCAGCAATGGATGTTTGAACATATCTGATAATCCACTCGTTAGTGACCGGTTTCGGAAATGCAAATCGACAAACTTTACGACTACTACCCTTATCTTTTAATCCTACTGATTTGCTACGCTTACAGTAGGAATTGTGATGATGATATTGATGGGTAGTAACTCTACGATACAACATGGGTGAAACATCAGGATTCGGTATTCTGCAAGTTACATACGTTTTAATGAATTCAGAGACTTCTTCTTTCGAGTTTTTTCCGAGAACAGGGGCACCCTCTATCCATATAAGAAAATGGAAATGTACCATACCTCTTCCCTGATATTCTCTCCTTATAACAAAATGTATAATTTTCCGATGGGATGGTCATCTGATTCGAGGAATTTTACCATTGCTTTGAATTCATTATCAATAAATATTGCAGCTGATATGGGATCGGCAGCTATGAGTTCGCTCACTGATTTTCCGCTTCCAACTGAGGGGTTCCTTTCTCGTAAAAATTCGGAAAGTCTATCCCATTGCCATTCACTCGGGCTCAATGTAAAAAACCACGTTGGAGGTCCATAATAAAATAGCATGCAATTCAAATCACTACGCGGTTTTTTCCAATACTGTTCGGTATTCGGAAGTTTAGAAAATATTGTTGATAAATTTCCTTCCAGCTCCCCTTTTCTCAATTGATCCAAGTAAGAAGCAGAAGTATATCGCACGCGTCCATCGGTAACGTTAAGCTTATGATATATACCACTCGATAATTGTCGAATAGTTTGAGCGTTTAAAAGAAAAAATAGGTATTGTTGATTCAACCGAAATTGATTATTTCGTGACAGAATTCGGAGTTTAGCATACTCAAATGATGAAAGATGGACAGGCCTTTCTTGATATTCTCCATTAATACCATCAGGATATTCGCACGGAAAACATAACAAATCTAATAATTTGTATCGGTTATCTAATGGTTCAGCGTGAACCTTCAATATCTGGTATAGTTCTGGGGCAGTTTTATTTTCCTTTGGAGCGTGCATCTGATAAATGGTGTATTGTTCATAATAATCGTCAGACGGTGTCATTTGTGTCAACAAAGCCCCTACGCGGCCATTAATCTGTTTGTTTAAATCTACTTTTTGAATACCGTCACCTTGTTCGTTTTGTTTATCTCGTTCATCACGATTGTTGTTTGGATTATCAACATCTTCGTCATCACTATTAAATTCTTGGGATATTTGAAATTCAATTTCACGTAAATCCGTATCCAGCAAATCCAAATATCGCTCTGGTAAATTTATTTCACTGTATAAGATATTGCGTTCTTTTAGAGTCAAAAGGGAACGAAATACTTTTTGTTTGTTAACAATAGATTCCCAAACTTTTTTACTTTTAGTTGGAACGCCACGCACTAATATGTATAGTTCATGATCTGAATTAATTGCTTTTGTCGGAGGACAAATTTTTTCCAATGTTTTTTCTAACGGTAAAGGTAAGTGAAAAGCTCGCCCCTGAGCTTTACTTAACATTTTTCGGTGTGGTATATTTTTTTTATGTACAGTACCCATCGTTATTACCGTTTGAAATACTTTTGCTCTCTGTATCAAAATTTTTTCAAATTCATTCAAATCTTTAAGTGGAGCAGGTGTAGGTCGAATGTATAAATTATTAAGAACACATGTGGGAGGTATAACACCAGCGCGGAGCTTGGTTAAACAATACTGACAGATGTAATCTGAATCACAGTCTCTATGACTAGAAATGAAGAGCTTCAAATCTTCCCAAATCTTTCCAACTGGAACGACGCGTAAGTTGTCAAGTTTCCTGACATCGGTCAAGCAACATAGCTTTTGACACGAAAGGCAAGGAAAGCGTGGCAAATTAAAAGCTTTTTTCTGAAAAGATCGGAATGCGTCTGCATATTTGTGAAGTATGGCATCTTCGTCTAATAGTATTTCATCGGTATATTGGAAATGTGTTGCATTTTCTTTTGCTTCTTCCGCAAATTTTTGCAAACTTTCAACATCCGTCGTATTCAAAACAATATCAATCTGCATCACTTTTTGGAGTAACGCTGATACGGTATAGAATAACCGCTTCATCAGCCTCACTTGTGGAAAATGTGGCGCTAAGAAGTCTAAAGACAACAACAACGATTCGCATAAGGAAGGCTGCATATAGCATGCTTGGCTATGACCCAACATATTTTCAGTGTGTTTCACTGTACATTTGCGGACTTTAGATATAACTGTTTTCAATCTACGCACAGATATATCACGCATGATAGTCAGGAACTTTTCAAACTTATTCAAAACAATCTCGTCTGGAACTCTGCAATGCTCGGAACCATTCCCACGCCCGAAAGCTACGGCGGGTCTTTTTTGTAACAATTAACGGAAGCACATTTGTTGCTTTAGATTCAATATTCAAAGCAATAGGTTCGGTAATTTTTCGGGGATGAAAGTAAGCGGTTTCTTCATAGTAAGGTTCAGACGGTGCTGTATGCTTCCTAATCGAGCCACATAGAGCGACTATTCGACTATTAATATCAGAGTTCGTTACGGCTGATTGGAGCGTTAAACAGATTTCAGCTCTACGTTTTAGCTTTTGCAGCGCTTGCCTCAAAGCGAAAATTTTTTTACCTCTAAGTCTTAAATTCCATTTAATAATACACTCAGCTTCAAAGAGACATTGATCCACCGAATGGGAATGTAATTTTTTCATCAATCGATTAACGTAATCTCTTCTAGTACTTGACATTTTTATGGTATCGTTAGTTTCACGAATCCGGTAATATTTCCGGGATAATGATATGGCCTTCTGTAACTTTAGATTTCTATTTATACACTTTTGAATTTGCTGGTATTGTTTTCCATTTGCGTAACACTTGATAGATTTCGGAACTTGAACTTTTTGACGTTTTAGAGGGTTCTGAAGTGTCGCATTGATTGAAATTGAAATTTTTCGCTTTCTAGACTGATTCGTCAAACTATTTGTTTTCATATCATGTCCAGTCGTAGCTGAAAGCAGCAAATTCGATTGTTTGGGTGGAGTCTTAGTCAAAGTTGTGACTTTGGAAAATATACATTTTTCGTGGCTTGAGCATTTTTTCCCTTCTGCCTCGATTGGCCATTTTACATTAATTAACCTTTCAGAAGCAGTTAATTTTGGTACAGCAAAAACCGTAGGAGTATGACAAGGACGCGCTTTTTCCTCTTTTACTTGCCGCGAATCTGATACTCGACAGTTTTGCTCTATATGTTCATGCGGAGGATAGTTCTCCACCGTATTAGTCTGCTTTTGACTTACTGTATGGCCGTTTAAGAAATCAGGAACTTGGGTTACGATTTGAGAATGTTGAGGGTTCTTTATTTTTTGTCGTCTGATTTTAGTATCCAAAGCCTTATGTTTTCGTCTCTTTAATTGTTCTAATGAACATATTCTAATAGAATCCCCTTCCATAACTTTGCGTGGAAAATGACTAATTATTCCTGTGTCGAATATTTTCAATAAATGTTGGCGCATATTCTTCACATCATACTCTATTTTCTCAGGCTTTATACCAAAAAAAAGCGATATTGCAAAAGCAATGGCAAACACACCGCAGTCATTACAATTTGGTTTATTTGTCACGATTGGGAATTTGACGGGACGCTGATCAAAAGGGTAGTTCGGCAACAGACCCTTGAGATACGTCTTATGATTTTGATGAAACTTGTTTTTGTTAAGAGAATCATAAATAAAAATGGCATGGGTGTCGTAATATGAACACACCCAATGCCCTCCGGCATTATTAGGTCCATCTGCGCTATGCAAAATTTGAATAAATTTACAATCAGCGCTCATTGCATCAATATTATGCGGCAATTGTACTTTCCATGTTTCTTGCATAACAAATTCTGAATCGGAGTGGTCTGCTAAAAGTCGACCAAAAGTGTCGATGTGATCTCCAGTGAGCCATTCGCCTCTGGTTATAATATTTCGATCTTCAGTTTTTAATATGCTCATCATATATGTTAACTAATAGCCAATTACAGTATAATCTTAATTATACTTTTAATACAGTAGATAAAGCGAATTTTTATGTGCTGCACGACGCAGTTTTCAAAATAGCGCACGTAGCAGCTTTTTGTATAGCGCACGAAGCAGCTCTTGTTAAAGCGCACGGAGCGCTTTGGTGAAGCGCTTATGTAGCAGCCGTTTTGAAAGATAAAAAAAAAATGGGAAGAAGAAGGTGGAAGAAGAAAAAGGCCTCTCTGTGAAATGTCCCCGGAAGTCGAGAAAATCTGTACATAAAGGAATTTTACCCATCAGAAGCTGGCACAGCTAATTTATAGAATATAGTGGGCAAATCATGTAAGTGATAAGAGAAAAAAGTAACACACGAAGATTATAATGATGAAAAATTAGTTTGTTAAGCGTGAAATGAAAACAATTCATGCCGTTGCCTAAATCCTATGCCGAAATTTAATTTCCGGATAACGAGGACAGTTTTCGTAAAAATTAAGGTTTTCTCCCGAAAATTGAAAAAATTGGCTACCTCTGGTAAACCGTAGCAAAATACCGATTTTTTTCCGTACGAGTAAAATTTGTGAGACTGAAAATAAACGTAAATTTACACCATTTTCTCAATCCCGTGTCGTGATATGATTTTCGACCTGTAAAGTCCACTATCCACTTTTCACAGCGAGAATTCATTTTCTGCTTACGAAGATTATTTTCATAAGAATCAAGATTGATCCATGAAAATTGAGACAAGAAACAAGAATTGTTTGCCTCTGGTACCACAGTGAAATACTAATTTTTCCGTATGAATGACGTTTGTAGAAATCAAAGTTAACAAAAACCTATGCCAGTGACAAAAAGCTCTGTATCTATCAAGAGACTCGGTAGAGTCTCGGGACAAGTACATTGACAGCCCTGTCGTCTGCTGGCCTGAGGCTCTCGGCGAGACTATCTTTTCTCTGAATAAAACGATTCGCGGTGGTGGGGGTAAAAGTGGCATGTCATTTTCTAGAATCGCGGAGCTCAAGAGATGTTTTGTTAAGCGAAAATTAGTTTGGAGACTAAATTTCAAAATCTCTTTCGAATGAGCCCGAAACCAACACGATCAGTAGCGTAATTGCTGAGAAAAAACTTTGCACAGGCTCAAGATTATGCAAAAGTTACTAACACATTTAGAAATTTGACATGTCTGTATATAATACCATCAAAGGCCTCATGTCCCTCGGTCTAACTTCGCGGCGATGTCGCGGACTGACGTCACATGCCGAGAGCTCGAAAGTCACCAGCCGAAGTTTCACGTCATGTTGACGTTTGGGGTTATGGTTTTAAGAAGTGCGTGCGGGATAACTAAAAATAATTTTCGTCATCTAACGAAGTGCATATTACTATTTATTTCGTTAAATTTTGTGATATACTAAACCAGTATCAAAGCGGCCGCGTAAATGTAGTCTGTGATATGTGTGCAAAAAAGGATATAAAAAATGCGCGATGCATATATGTCAACGAAAACTTTTCAAGATTTCATTATTTTGTTCGACTGGAAATAAGCGTTAACTAAAATAATCTTTCAATTAAATCAGAGTGCGAGAAATATTGTCCAGTGTAAATATATCGTCAGTAGGCTAGGTTATATATGAAGGCGTGAGATTATATATATGAATAAATACAACAAAAACACACAGAACTGTTAGAATGATGTTGTAAACTTTAATTGAATAAATGTTTTCTAATTTATTTCTCATGTTTCCCATATTTTGCTTCATATTCAGTTTGGCTCTGCCCTCTCCGATCCTTGTTTTCACTCCATCAGTTTGCAGCGGATCGATACATATCATTAATTAATTGCCTAATATGTGTCCTATGATTTTTTACTATTTCTTCATGCTGATTGTGGTAACGTGATTCAAGAGGTTTCCAGCTATGATCATCAATCTCACATTTTGTACATCAGATTCTCAAAACAGTTTCTGGTCTTGATATAAGTGTAGTTATTCTGTTTCCACCTGGTCTGTTGAGTAACAAATTTTGAAACTTATTCCAAAAAGTCTTTGGATGCTTTGTTTGCTGATCATATGAAAAGTCGAATCTTTGGCAGTAGGCAAACACAAATTTTGACAACAATACTTATGAAATGACATGTATGTTGAGTATTCCCACTTTGCAAACTACAAATGTGGAATTATTAGTGAAAAGATTTATTACGCTAAGTCTACAGTTGCTCAGTTTTGGATGCGATCAAATATAATGCCTGCTAACATCCATGGGAACATACAGAATTTCTGAATACAATGTTCGCTATTTCATTTCAACGTAGCATCATGACTTTTGCCAATTTTTCTCTATAATACTATAGATTTGGATTATTGAAATACAGCAAAAATCTGCGAATTATAAAATTGATATACTGTGCCACTCATTTTACTTTTTAAAACTAACTGTAACATATATATGAAGTAAAAAACTCATCACAGAAGTCTTCAGTTGCTCATTTATGGATAGATTTTAAATTGCTGTCTTCAAAATTTATTGCGCAGATACATTGAATTTTAACAAAGTGCAATTGTGTATGTGATAATAAAAAAAACGAGATTATACAGACGAATCCTCTCGAAAATTTATTAAAATGTGATTTATTATCAGTTGAATATCTTCAGTAATTGAATAGGTTAGTTGCTATAACAAATAAAATTCGGTTGAAGAAGGAAATGTGAAGTAAAAATTGCCGTCATTTCAATATAAACTGGAGAGTTAATTTGGAAGCTTGACAATTTTTATCGTCCGAAGGGTATTTTTTCATCAATACACAATAATATCTCTTGTATATTACAGAAAAATTGAATGCAATTAAGTTAAAATCTCTTGGAGATAATTTTCTCAATTCCCTCTGTAGGCATACATATGATCCATCAGATCTAAAAGAGCCCTGATTTTTATTTGAATGAGCAATTTGAATGAAAAGTGATGGGCCGGACAAGTACTTTTAGCACATATTTAAACATAATTTGTACCGACACGAAATCGACATCGAATATTGTGAATACCAAGGGATCCTGAAAGTCTGAGAAGAATCGATTTTCTTCTAAGTATCTGTCACCATAGAGTAACAAATGACTTTTACCTTTGATGCGATTTTTTGGTAACTTTTTGATTCACTAGAACTTTTTCAAGTTCCGGATGCTTCCCGTAGGAATGAATTTCTCACGTTCTATTTGAATTTTTTTTTCCTTTACAATATAATTACGGATTTGTATTTCTTCTAAATATAATATTTTTTTCACGATTTGCGAAAGCTTTTCTTAATTGTGTTGTTGAAATTATTTACAGTTGGTTTCATAATTTTTTTTACATACATATGTTTTTAATTTTTTTCATTCGCCATCCGATGTACTCGTCACTTGCATTTATTTGACAACGTTTTGTTCATTTGAACACCAAACGTTTTTCATACATTACCAGGATTTAGCAGATTCATTTTTTTTAATCATTACGTTTGAAATGGTTTTTTTATAACCTTTAGTAATGAATTGCTCATTTGAAGCAAGTTTTAGAACTTTCTCAAGTTCCGGATACTTCCCGTAAGAATGAATTTTTCACGTTCTATTTGATTTTTTTTTCCTTTACAAAATAATTCCAGATTTTTATTTTTTTTAATATAATGTTTTTTCATGATTTGTGAAAGCTTTTCTTAATTGTTTTATTCAAACACAGTTGGTTTCGTAATTTTTTTTACATACCATTATGTTAAAAATTTTGTTTATTCGTCATCCGATGTACTCGTCCCTTTTGCATTTATTTGACAACCTTTTGTTCCTTTGAACCAAATGTTTTTCATACATTACCAAGATTTAACAGATTCATTTTTTTTATTCATTACGTTTGAAATAGTTTTTTTTTATAACCTTTAGTAATGAATTGCTCATTATTGAAGCAAGTTTCCAGAGAATAGATCGAACAACTTCTTATAAATCATCGAGCATTTATTTTTTGGACTACACGAGTAACACGTCGGGTTTCACTCATCAGTCGAGGTTACATAAAACATAAATGTACTTGTCTCCAATTTTTTTACATTATTTCTATTTTCATAAAAGTCAGAGTTTTTTCATTGAAAATCAGATGAAAGTCAATTACTTCTGGCCAACCCTAGTAATATGCTGCAATTTTTTCTCCAAATATATGGGGCCGGGTTGAAATTCCGAACTGTGAGAAATCAGAAGGCTCAAAATTCCGAAAATCTAGCTGGGACTATATAAATATAGCACTAGGGAGATTTTCGGAATTTTGAGCCTTCTGATTTCTGACAGTTCGGAATTTCAACCCTGCCCCAAAATATTTAAGTTAGGCTAGAAATTAACAATCCTCCGAATATAATAGGTTAGGCTCGATATTAAAAAATATTGACGCCGTAATTAAAACCTTTGTGTGAGCTCATAATTTTCCACTGACGAGAAAATGGTCCGGGAAGTGCGTCGAGTGACGGGTTCGCACTTCGAGTGCTCAGAATGTGGGTGGGTATCAGCCAAACCCCAAAAGTGCAGGTGCCAACTCAGCTTCGTTTTCGAAAAATTGAGGGTCAAAGTTGGGAGCTCGCTGATATGTACTGTAAAAATTATATTTGAACATTACCATCTGTGGTAATGGTTTCTAAATCCATCTATGTCATTTTTTTGGTTTTTCATTTCCTTACACATTGTTGTTAAAAATTATAATTTATGATAAAAAAGTAGGAAGAAATTAAATTAAAAAATAAATACGTGCCTTTATTGATCAAAAATTACGAATAAATGTCAATTTTTTTTTAAATCTCTTATTTTTTTTCTATTTTTTGATATCTCGTTTGATAAAATAGGGAAATTATTTTAACAAATTTTTAAGGAATGTAGGAATAAAATTATTTCATTGATAAAACAGATTTCAAATTTCTATTTTTTTATTGATAGAATAGATTTTGAATTTCTATATCCCTAGCTAATTTTTTAAAATGTTCCTTGCCTAATCGAAAGAGATATCGAATAATTGGAACAAAAGTAAAAAATAATCAAAAAATAAAATCTTTTCAATTAAATTACAGCTAATTGATTTGAAAAAATTGCAAGAGATGTGAAAAAAATGTATGCGCTATTATTGATAAAAACTTACGAATTAAACGTGAATTTTTTTTTTCAAATATTTTGCAATGATTTTTTTCATTTCTTTAATATACACCTGATGAGGCAGGAAATTAAGTTTTCTAATTAAACAACAGATTTTCAATTCCTGTACCCCTTAACAATTTTTCAAAATATTTCCTGACTCATCGAAAAAAATATCAAAATATATCAAATCTCGAAAACAAAGCCGAGTTAGCACCTACAATGTTGGGGTTTGATTGGTACCCACTTACACTATAAGCACGCAAAGCGGGAGTTCGTAGGTCAATGCACCTCCCGGGCCTCCCCTTAGTCAGCGGTGTGACCACTGGGTCTTTTAGGGAGCTGTCAAGTTTTCGGAGTTTTCTGAATCTGAAACAATTCTTGGCTACTTTTTTTTGAAGTGTTTACTATATGGTCCAAAAGTTGTTCAAGTCAAAGGTTTAAACCCATTGTTAATAAAAATTCAAGACAAAAGAATGGACTTTTGTTAATTTCGAATGTTCCTTATCAAGAGACTCGGTAGAGTCTTGGGACAAGTACATTGACAGCCCTGTCGTCTGCTGGCCCGAGACTCTCGCCGAGACTATACTTTCTCTGAATAAAACGATTCGCCGTGGTGGGGGTAAAATTGGCATGTGATTTTATTGAATTACGAAGCTCAGGAGCCATTTAGCAACGTGAAAATTGAAGTTTAAGCCAATTGAGTAATTCTCTTTCGTTTCCGCCCTAAATCAGCATGATCGGTGTTGTAATTGCTGAGAAAAAACTTTGCACGGGCTCAAGATTATGCAAAAGTTACCAACACATTCAAGAATTTATGCGTCTGTATTTATAAACACCATCAAAGGCACTTTGATGCTCTCGAGTTTCTGATTCGTTGGATCTGACGACATCCATTTTTAGACGTTGTGATTGGTTGTTGAAATTAGTTGTTGATGATTGGAAATCTGACGTCAACTTCAGAACGTAGCACACGGCGCAGCACAGCTGGTAACAGCAGTCATAAATTCGACCGATATACATATATATATGTACAAACCATGTGTCAGTTTTTGATCGTATGAACAGAGTTTCGACATTACGAAGTGCGTGCGGGATCAATAAAAAAATAATTTTCGTCATCTAAAGAAGTGCATATTACTATTTATTTTGTTATTTGTGATAATTAAACCGGTATCAAAGCGGCCGCGTAAATGTAGTCTGTGATGTGTGTGTGAAAAAGAATATAAAAAATGCGCGATGCATATATGTCAACGAAACTTTTCAAGATTTCATTATTTCGTTCGATTGGAAATAAGTGTTAACTGAAATAATCCTTCAATTAAACCAGAGTACGAGAAATATTGTCCAGTGCGAATAAATTGTCAGTGGCGTGGTTATATATCATGTGTACATAGGTTATATATACGAATAAATAGAACAAAAATACACGCAACTGTTAGAATGATATTAAAAACTTTAATTGAATAAATGTTTTCTAATTTATTTCTTGTGTGGTCATTATTTTTAAACATCCCCATATTTTGCTTGATATTCAGTTTGGCTCTGCCCTCTCCGATCCTTGTTTTCACCCGCTCAGTTTGCAGCGAACCGATTCATATTTTTAATTCGTTCCCTAATATGTGTCCTATGATTTTCTACTCCTTCATGATGATTGTGGTAACATGATTCGAGAGGTTTCTAACCATGATCTTGAATTGCACATTTTGTAAATCAGATTTTCAAAAAAAAATCTGGTCTTGGTATAGTGTGCAGTTATATATTCTTTTCCCATTAGGTCTGTCAAGTGATAAATTTGAAAACTTTTCCAGAAAGCCATTGGATGCTTTTTTTGCTAATGATATGAAAAGTCGTATCTTAGGAATGCGGTATGCAAACACAAATTTTGATAACAAAACTTATAGAATGACATGTATGTTGAGTATTTCCACTTTGCAAACTACAAATATGGAATTATAAAAAAAATTCATTCCGATAAGTCTACTGTTGCTCAGTTTTGGATGCGATCAAATATGGTGCCTACCAACATACCCAGAAACTTACAGAATTGTTGAATGCAATGTGCGCTATGTCATTTTAATGTAACATCATGACTTTTGACAACTTTTCATTATAATGCTGTAGATTCGGATCATTAAAATACTGCAAAAATCTGCAAACTATACAATTTAAATACTGTGCCATTCATTTTACATTTTGACTCTAACTGTAACATCTATATGAAGTAAAAAATTGATTATAAAAGTCTTCAGTTGCTCATTTATGGATAGATTTGAAATTGCTGTCTTCGAAGCTCATTGCGCAGATACATTGAACCGCAGCAGATACCTGCGAACTCTGAAATTTCTGTGGATAAATATATATGCGACGGATCACCCCTTATCTTTGATTATGGTAATATGTAAGGTAAATGCAAGTTTTTAAGTGTTCCTTTTCAAATAGTATTGAAGTTTGTATGACTGATATACAGCGAATACTTCCAAACTTTGATATTTCTGTGTTGCAGCATGTGTGCCAATCATTCAAATCATTTACTCCAACCGTATCATGTAATCTAGAAAATTCATCACAAAAGTCTTCCGCTTTTCTAAATACTTCAATTTTCCTTTTTCTACTCCATTGTGAGTTTTCGAATTTCTAAATTCATTTCTGAATTGTCCTGAAATGGTTTTCCTCCAAAACCAATGCAGGTACCTTAAACGTCTTTGAATTCTGTTGCTCTGTTGAATTAAGTTCGCTTAGTTTTTTTTTGCTGCTTTGAGTTCTGGCATAATAAATGTTAGAAGTTTTTGGGTACTTTTTTTCAGCAACTATCAAACTGTGGATAATTGGACCTCAGCGGCCACTTGCAAACTTTGGAAATATATTTCATTGGGAGCACATTTTGGATGAGATGAAATCTCTAGATTCAGAATGCAAAAGCCACATTTAAAGTGGGCAAATCTGTTGGATTTTTCGTGTTCTTTCATTTAAATTTTGAAGAAAAGGGGTAAATAAAATCTGTTCTATTAAGGAAATCTTTACGTCAGTTCTTTCTTCGTTCAAAGACTTGGAAACAATTGCCAAAGGCCAAGGACAGACCGGTGACGAAATGTTTCCAGTATAATTTTGACGAAAAATAGATCTTTTGTCGCGGAAACCAACGTTATGAGCCGAAAATCATATTACAGCCCACGAGACGCATTTCTTTACACTTTAGGGTTCCTATTGCACAAAACATATGAGAAGATAAGGGGGAAAATCACCAACGTGGAAGAAAAAACCAGTGCCGAAATATTTCCAGTACAATTTTGATGAAACATAGGTCCTTTTTTGTGGAAACCAACGTTATAAGCCGAAAATCATATCTCGGCCCCCAACCCGCTTTCTACCATTCTCTTGGGTTCCCAATAAGCATAGCATATTAGAGTAGAAGAAAAAAAATAGCCCAAGTCCATGGACAGACCTGTGACGGAATATTGTCTGTACAATGTTGACGAGTAATTTGTTGTTTTTCGTGGAAACCAACGTTATAGGCCGAAAATCATATTACGGCCCACAACACGCATTTCTTCAAGCTCTTGGGTTCCCAATAGACAAAACATATTAGAAGACAAGGAGAAAAATCACCAAAGTCCAAGACCAAACCAGTGCCTAAATATTTTCAGTACAATTTTGAAGAAAAATTGGTCTTTTACGTGGAAACCAACATTATAAACCGAAATTAATTTCTCGGGCCTCATCCCGGATTCCTCCATGCTGTTGAGTTCCTAATAGGCATAACATATAAGAGTATAAGAGAAAAAATCGCCAAAGTTCAAGGGCAGACTTGTGACGAAATATTTTCACTACAATTTTTACGAAAAATTGGTTTTTTATGGTGGAAACCAACTTTATAAGCCGGACATCATACCCAGGGAAAATAAGGTTGTGAAAAGTACATTGATGGTCCCTTATTTGCTGATAATTTCATGAAAAAGATTATCCCATAAAAAAATGTTCGTATGAGAATGGAATCTATAAAAATGTACTAAGCAAATAATTCATAGAAATTTAAACTAAAATACTCTAACCGTCATAACATAAATGAGGAACTTTTGAGAAAAAAGGCGTGATATCAAACCATAAACTTCCCCTTGGGAAAAAAAGGTTGGGACAAGTACATTGATGGTCCCTTGTTTCTGGATGACATAGAAAAAAAATTCAGAACCACGAAAAAAATTCTATAAAAATAATAAACGAAAAATTGTTAAGTTCAAAAAAATTCAACAATAAAAAACAATCGAAAAAAATTCTGTAAAGAAAAATAAAATTTTTCAAAAAAATTCATAAATATTGAACAAATTGAAAAATGTACTATCCAAGTTACATGCAGTATAAAAATGTCTGATATCAATTAGAGGCCAAGTTTTTATTGATAATTTGGAATATTTATTGAACAAATCGGAAACTTTAATTGAAACTCATGATAATTATTTTCAAGAAAAAAGTTAATGAAAAAAAAGTCATAACGGAAGTTACGTGCAGTACTAAAATGTATTATATCAATTCGAGGTCAAGTATTTATCAGTTATTCGAAATATAATCTCCGGCGACAAATGAGCGTTGAGAATCCTTGTCGGGCTCACAACGTTTTATCAAAATTACTAAAAAATTAATGGAAATGAAATCATTAAAAATTCACATGAAAGTCATTCGTTACTTCAACAAGGTACATACTTTAAAGAATCGATTTCCCTCCGATTTTCAGGATCCCCTGGTATTATTCACAACATTCAACTTCGATTGGATCGGTACAAATTATGTTCAAATACGTCTTAAACGTACTTGTCCGGCCCATCACTTTTTATTCAAATTGCTCATTCGAAAACAAATCAAAAACAAAGTTAATGCATATGTTAATATTAAGGAACAGTAATTCCCAAGGAAATAATTTTCCTTCGAATCGCTCTTGTCAAAATGAAACGAAAATGAAAGATAAAGTTGATTAATCTATTTATATCATATGAAGTCAGAATTCACAACAAAATAATTTTTCTCCAAATTCCAGGAATCCACGTGTCGTACTCGACTAGTGGTATTTATCAAAATGTGTACGTGACTATAGAAAAAAAAAACAATGCATGGCTGAGTACGTTCGAAAATTTCTTGTAATGTGCCTGATTATTTCTCATTTTCATTGGTTCTTACCGAATGGTATGTGTTCACTGAAGAAAATGAGAAGTGGATATTGCTATACGAACTTGCGAACAATCAAGTTCAAATTACTTGGAGATATTATTTTTATTTCTATCGATTTTATTATATTTGTCATTTTAGAGCAGCTCTGATTTGTTTTCGAATGAGCAATTTGAATAAAAAGTGATGGGCCGGACAAGTACGTTTAAGACGTATTTGAACATAATTTGTACCGATCCAATCGAAGTTGAATGTTGTGAATAATACCAGGGGATCCTGAAAATCGGAGGGAAATCGATTCTTTAAAGTATGTACCTTGTTGAAGTAACGAATGACTTTCATGTGAATTTTTAATGATTTCATTTCCATTAATTTTTTAGTAATTTTGATAAAACGTTGTGAGCCCGACAAGGATTCTCAACGCTCATTTGTCGCCGGAGATTATATTTCGAATAACTGATAAATACTTGACCTCGAATTGATATAATACATTTTAGTACTGCACGTAACTTCCGTTATGACTTTTTTTTCATTAAATTTTTCTTGAAAATAATTATCATGAGTTTCAATTAAAGTTTCCGATTTGTTCAATAAATATTCCAAATTATCAATAAAAACTTGGCCTCTAATTGATATCAGACATTTTTATACTGCATGTAACTTGGATAGTACATTTTTCAATTTGTTCAATATTTATGAATTTTTTTGAAAAATTTTATTTTTCTTTACAGAATTTTTTTCGATTTATCTTGTATTCACACAAAGGGTTAAACCCAGGCCGAGATTTGATTTTCAGTTCACGAAGATCATGTCCTCACAATCAATTTTCACGAAAATTGAGAAACGAATTGGTTTTCTCTGGAGAGTCCTAACAACGTCCTGATTTTTTCCAGACTCGTCTCACCATCTGAATTCTGACTGAGATATTATGATTCTTCATTAAATAAAATGGAATTTATTCTCAACCGTAAAAAAAATGAAGTTTTTGCTTATTACGTGTTACTTTTTAAAATATCAAGAGACTCGGTAGAGTCTCGGGACAAGTATATTGACAGCCCTGTCGTCTGCTGGCCCGAGGCTCTCGCCGAGACTATATTATCTCTGAATAAAACGATTCGCGGTGGTGGGGGTAAAATCGACATGTCATTTTCTTGAATTGCGAAGCTCAGGAGTTATGTCGCAATTTGAAAATTGAACTTTCAGCTAATTAAGAAATTCTCTTTCTATTGAGCCCAAAATCAGCATGATCGGTGGCGTAATTGCTGAGAAAAAACTTTGCACGGGCTCAAGATTATGCAAAAAGTACCAACACATTTACGCAGCTGACGTATCCGTATATGGGTTCAGACCGATATATACAAGGGCTTCTTGATGCCCATCATAACCAATCACCAGTGAGAATCTATCCGTCTCGACCAATCGCCGATGAGAAAGTTTCTGATAGTCCTCAATGTTTTCTTGTATACCGTCTGTTATCGTCTGTTATGTTATTATAAAGTGATTGCGATCGTAGCCCCGTGGATCAACGGTGCAAGATTTGCAAATTTCGTTTAAATAAATAAAACATTATTGGAAATAGCAGTGGATATAATCAATTTTATTTTTTTCATAAAAGAAGTTTCAATAAGTTTCGAGCCCAATTCACGACAATAATATCTATAATAAATAAAACCTCAAAAGTGGATTAATTGATCTCATACAGTGTACTGAGAGTGACTAAAATATTGAGAAGTGAAAACGTGAATAATGTGTGTCGTGAAAATTAAGAATTATCTGTTCTACTTCGATATCGTAATATATACATAGATAGCAAATTTGCGAGATTTCGCGTCATGTTGACGTTTGAGGTTATGACCGCCGGAGTGCTGTTGCGTGCAGAGTGTAGAAAAATAAAAGTGGTTATTGAAAAGTGGAAGGAATCGATATTGTTAATGACGTGACTAATTAGTGTTGAATAATAATAATAATAACAATGAGAAAAAAGACGTTCGTTCATTATAACCTCTAAAACGTTCTTTCCAAACAGAAATTCTATGTTGTGTAATTACATTAAAGAAACAGGTGGATGGTTGTGTGTAAACGAATTCAAATAAATTTTAAAAAACTTTGGTCAAGTAATTCAATGTATTGTTGTCATAATTTCTTTCATTTAGTTTGGCTGTGTTCACCGGTCCCTTTTTTCCACCTCCTTAGCTTACAGTGTATTGTCATACCAATTTCTATTTGTTCTCCAGACAATACGAGAGATATTCATATTTTTATTTTTTTTATATTAATTTCAACAAGATAATTTGAAATATTTATAACAAAAAGCCTTCATAATTGCTTGTTCATACACCCAAGTTTTGAAAAATCTTTGAGCCATGTAAATGCATAGATATATTCACTTGAGTTGTTACATGATAAATTTGGAAATTTATTTCAATAAGTCATTGGGTGCTTAATTTTCATGATATCAAAATTTGTATCTTCGAAATGCAATGAACACCTCTAAAGTTCAACAAAGTGATGAAGCGACATGTATATTGAATATTTCCAGATCATGTTTGCGATTGGCATTGTGGGTTGAAAAATTCATGTCTGTAAGTCTACATCTGATCATTTTTGGATGTGATCAAATATTTTGTCTGCGGATAACCACGGAGACATACAAAATTACAGCATTTTGCTTGCTTCAACATGCATCGTATCTGTCACTTTTTTTTTGAATGTGTCATAATAAGTTTCAAAAATGTGGTTCATGTAATTTTGAAGTGTTTTTCCCTATAGCACCAAAGTCTGTATAACTGGTACGTAGCAAGTACCTATGAACTTTGATATTTCTGTGAAATAGCAGGTATGCCAATCTTTTAGCTTTTTGGTTCCGACTGGAATATATTAACGAAGATATTCATTACTAAAGTCTTCACCTACTTATTTCTGAATAGATCTGAAATTACTGTCTTCAGAAACTAATGCACAGATACATGAAACAATTTTGATTTCTGTTCTCTTTCAATTGCGCTGTCTTTTTTCTTTTTAACTATGGCTCTGCTCTTTCCGATCCTTGTTTTAACTCCATCGGTTTGCAGCGGATCGATGCATATTATTAATTGGTTGCCTAATATGTGTCCTATGATTTTCTACTATTTCTTCATGCTGATTGTGGTAACGTGATTCAAGAGGTTTCCAATTATGATCATCAATCGCACATTTTGTACAACAGATTCTCAAAACAGTTTCTGGTCTTGATATAAGTGTAGTTATTCTTTTTCCACCTGGTCTGTCGAGTAATAAATTTTGAAACTTGTTCCAAAAAGTCTTTGGATGCTTTTTTTGCTGATAATATGAAAATTTGAATCTTCGGAATGCGGTAGGCAAACACAAATATTGACAACAATACTTATGAAATGACGTGTATGTTGAGTATTCCTATTCTGCAAACTGCAAATGTGGAATTATTGGTGAAAACATTCATTACGATAAGTGTACAGTTGCTCAGTTATGTGCGCTATGTGATTTTAATGTAACATCATGACTTCTAACAACTTTCCACTCTAATACTATAGATTTGGATCATTGAAATACAGCAACAATCTGCAAACTATAAAATTTACATACTGTGCCATTCATTTTATTTTTTGACTCCCACCGTAACACAAATATGAAGTGAAAAATTCATTACAAAAGTCTTCAGTTGCTCATTTATGGATTTTCTGTGGATAAGTATATGTGCTAAGTATCACCCCCTATCTTTATGGTAATATGTAATGGAACTTTGTTCAGCAAGTTTTAAAGTATTTCTTTTCAAATAGTATTAAAGTTTGTATTACTGCGGTATGGAGCGAATACCTTCAAACTTTGATATTTTTGTGTCGCAGCATGTGTGCCAATTATTTAAATTTTTTACTCCAACCGTAACATGTAATTTAAAAAATTCATCACAAAAGTTTTCAGCTTTACTAATTATCTTAATTTTCCTTTTTCTAAATTCTATGCTAAATTTCTGAATTTCCTAATTTATTTCTAAATTATCCTGAAATGAAATTGTTTTCCTCCACAAGCAATGCAGGTACCTTAAACGTCTTTGAATTCCGTTGCTCTGTTGAATCAAGTACGCTCAGTTTTTTTTGGTCTTTGAATTCTGACATAATAAATGTTTCCGGGTGCCTTTTTTCTGCAACTATCAAACTGTAGATAATTGGATCTCCGCGGCCACTTGCAAACTTTGGAAATATATTTCATCAGGGGCATGTTTTGGATGACACGAAAATGTCTAGATTCAGAATGCAAAAACGACATTTAAAAATGGACAATTCTGTTGTATTCGTTGTGTCTTGAATTTGATCTATCTTTTCTCTTTTCCTTTCTTTTCACTAACGTTATAAGCCGGAAATCATATCTCAGCCCGCAACACGCATTGCTACATGCTCTTTAGTTTCCAATGGACAAAAAATATTAGAAGACAAGGAGAAAAATCACCAAAGTCCAAGAACAAACCTCTATCGAAATATTTCCAGTTCAAATTTGACGAAATTTAGGTCTTTTTTCGTGGAAACCAACGTTATAAGCCGAAAATCATATCACGACCTACAACCTGCTTTTCACCGTGCTCTTTGGTTCCTAATTGACAAAACATATTAGAGTACAAGGAAAAAAATCGCCAAAGTCCAAGGAGAGACCTGTGACGAAATATTTTCAGTTCAATTTTTACGAAAAATAGGTCTTTTTTCGTGGAAACCTACGCTATAAGCCGAAAATCATATCCCGGCCTCCAACCCGCTTGCGGCCGTGCTCTTGGGTTCCTAATTGACAAAACATATTAGAGTACAAGGGAAAAAATCGCCGAAGTCCGAGGACAGACCTGTGACGAAATATGTCCAGTACAATTTTGACGAAAAATAGGTCTTTTTTCGTGAAAACCAACGTTATAAGACGAAAATCATAAATAATTCATAGAAATTTAAACTAATATCCTATAGTCAACTGAACATAAATAAGGAACCTTTGAGAAAAAAGACGTGATATCAAACCATAAACTTCCCCTAGGAAAAAAAAGGTTGGGACAAGTACATTGATGATCCCTCGTTTGTTGATAATTCCATCCATGAAAAAAACTTCAAAACAAAATTTTTATAAAAAATCGGCAAAAAAATTATTTTATAAAAAAAATACAGAACAATTCGAAAAAAATTTCACAAATCTTGAAAAAGCATTATCTTTAAAAAAAACTAAACTGTATCTATTTTTTAAAGTGTTAAAAGAACCAAATAACAAGTAAAAAATAAAAACCGAAAAATCGCGCTTGAAATCATTTTGGAAACCGATGCCTCATTCTTCTTATTTGATTCGAAGGGCTAAATCACCTAAAAAAAATTCCATCTAATTTACGTACAGCATTAAAATTTATTATATCAATTCGAGGCCAAGTATTTTCTAATAAATTGAAAAAAGTTACCATTTGAGTTACGTGCAGCACTAAAATTTATGATATCAATCGAAGGACAAGTAATTTATGAGTAACTCCAAATTTCAACATTATGGAACTGTTTTAAGAAGCTTTTAAATCCAAAAAAATCACATGCAAGCTAGTCATTTCTTACTCTATGATGGCAGAGACAATCGATTTTTTTCAGACTTTCAGGAGCTACTGATATTATTCACAATATTCGACGTCGATTGGATCGAAAGAAATTATGTTTAAATATGAGTTAAAAGTACTTGTCCGGCCCATCACTTTCCATTAAACTTATTATATTTAAATAAAAATCAGGGCTTTTTTAGAACTGTTGGAGTACAAATATTCATGCAGAGGGAATTTAGAGAGTTATCTTCAAGTAATTTTCTCTTAATTGCACTAATTTAATAAGAATGGAAACAAATTGTCCTGTAATATACAAAGGATGTTATTGTGCATCGATAAATAAAAAACATTTTGCACATTAAATATGTTGAAGGTTCCAAAATAACTCCCCAGTTTGTATTGCTATGACGGCAGTGTTTACTTCTCACTTCTTCCAGCGAACGAATTTCATTCGGCATAACTAACCTAAATCGCATTTCAATAAATTTTTAATCGGATTCTCCCGTACAGTTTCGTTTTTTTTTATGATTGATTTTTATTTGATTTAAATGAAAAGTGATGGGCCGGACAAGTACTTTTAACTCATATTTAAACATAATTTCTATCGATCCAATCGACGTCGAATATTGTGAATAATATCAGTAGCTCCTGAAAGTCTGAAAAAAATCGATTGTCTCTGCCATCATAGAGTGAGAAATGACTAGCTTGCATGTGATTTTTTTGGATTTAAAAGCTTCTTAAAACAGTTCCATAATGTTGAAATTTGGAGTTACTCATAAATTACTTGTCCTTCGATTGATATCATAAATTTTAGTGCTGCACGTAACTCAAATGGTAACTTTTTTCAATTTATTAGAAAATACTTGGCCTCGAATTGATATAATAAATTTTAATGCTGTACGTAAATTAGATGGAATTTTTTTTAGGTGATTCAGCCCTTCGAATCAAATAAGAAGAATGAGGCATCGGTTTCCAAAATGATTTCAAGCGCGATTTTTTGGTTTTTATTTTTTACTTGTTATTTGGTTCTTTTAACACTTTAAAAAATAGATACAGTTTAGTTTTTTTTAAAGATAATGCTTTTTCAAGATTTGTGAAATTTTTTTCGAATTGTTCTGTATTTTTTTTATAAAATAATTTTTTTGCCCATTTTTTATAAAAATTTTGTTTTAAAGTTTTTTTCATGGATGGAATTATCAACAAACGAGGGATCATCAATGTACTTGTCCCAACCTTTTTTTTCCTAGGGGTAGTGTTATTCATCGACTGTGAAGTCAATATAACTGGATCATATTCATTCGGATATGAAAAAAACATCCAGCAAAATTGAATTAAAAAACTTATTCCTGTAACCGTTCACCGTACCATAGGAAAACTAGACGGATACCAATATTTTTCTGAATAAACCTGGCAAATAAATAAGGTGCAGAACTAAATAAAAATATTATGGAAGCTATTCTATTCTCGAATCGGAACAATACGTTCGTACGTATTTTCAAGTGTGTGAGTGATACTCGTATGCGCGCGTATACGAGTATACGTATGGCCAAGGTCGTATTCGAGTAGCTCAACAGAGAGGTGAAGACTATAGTTACTTGCGCAATACTCACTTACTATCCCATTAATATATTAATCTTTGAATATATGTTATTAAACAGGAATAATTTCCATTACCTTGAATCGATGACAGAATTGCACAGGAGACTGAGGAACAGATCTGGAAGACTTTTTGATAGATGAAGAATGATGAACAGATGAAGATAGTTAATCTGTAGATATAAATGAATGATAATAGTTTTTATTCCATAAAATATAGGTATTTTGAAAAGTTGTGACTCTTGAAAAACGTGAGATAAAAACATTTCAAGACAAAAATTAAGGAAGAATGCGCGAAATAACGTAGAATACTTGAAATACTAATGATCGTAATGTGGTTACTTTTTTATTTAAATAATTCCAAGAAACGCTCAAAAAATGCAAATTTAATTCACTCATTCCTCACGTCAAATCATTAGTGCATAATTATTTTTATATAAAGATTCAGACCCCTTGAATCAGTGTAATCACATGTAGATTTTGGTCCTAAATGATGGATGAATTATAAGAAATTGTGAATTTATTTCAGGAAGGTAGCACAAAGGATTTTGAATAATGTGACACATATTCTTTAAATCCATATGATATGACTTTTTTTTCATTTCTTCATAAAACTGAGAATAGATCTTAGTACTGAAAGATAGCTGTAGCCCATTTTTGATATACGCTGAAATTATCTGAACAGCAACGAAAATTCCAAATTTGTTTTTCTATCAACCCAATATTTGTTGTATTGTTATGATTGTTATGATTAGGGAATGCATTTTATCATCCTCCGCTAATAAAAATTGAAAAAACACACAGAATGTAGAACAGCTACAATAAAACATTTTAATGCAAACTACTTAATCCCAGATCCGTTGGAGGCGGAATAAGTTTTCAAATCAAATACATTTCTACATTGACATAGGACACAAATTACAATTTCAATGGAAACTTTTTATCAATTCAATTGAAATTATAGATACAAATTGTATCTTTTCAATCCAGTATTTTGTATTCTGAATGAAGAGAACATATTTTAGTTAGTTTGTTTATGAAAATGAGTTATATCACCCACGATAAAATAAAAATAAGCACGCAATGTATGTAGCATTCCATTCCAAACATATTGATGATTATTTTACACTATTGAAACTGTGATCGATATCTTATCAATTTAATTTCATATACTGCCATTATGTTATACTGAAAATGAATATGATTCTTGTATAAGATGGCAGCGTAGAAAAATCCCAATCCGAACTTGTTGATCATTAACCCATTGAAAACAAAAAAGGTTTCTATTTTACATTATCCATTGAATGAAATTATAATTGATATCTTATGAATCTGATTTTGTATACCCTCGTTTATTATATTTTATATTGGAAATGAATATATGATAGTTATCATTCTCTGTTGATAATGATTGAATGAATAAACAAACATTGTATAAGGTGACAGTAACGAAAAATTCAAATAAGATGAGAGCAACAAAAAATTCAAATGAAAACCGCTTAATCACTAACCAATTGAAGACAGCGGGTTTTTTATATTCCGTCCATTCAGCTAGTCAACAAATATATTAATAAAAGAGTCCTCGGTCAACAGTTTGATTATTGGAATTAAATTTATAAAGGGAAATGTATAAGGAATTTCATATTACCTTTGATTGAAAAACCTTTGATTGACGAAGAGATAAAATATAAATGATTGTCCAGTATTTTGATGCTACTACTTTTCCTTTCTCGATTTAAGCTGAACAAGAAGCTAGATGAGCTGCGAAAGAATCATTTTCGTTTTTTACATATTCAAGACATAAGCGAACAACCTCAAAAGTATAAAGAAAGAAACAGCATTAAAATTCGTTTGTCGGGTGTCACTTTTGTAGCAAACAAAGATTCTTCTTAGCTTAGTAATTCTGGCATCAACCCAAATAATTCATGCAGTCCTTTTTTTAATGAGCACTTTAATGGAATAGGACACTTTTAAACCCCACTCATAGAAAGACGATAATAAAAATTATTGCATGGATTCAATATAGCATGATGGGACATTCAAAAAAATTGATTTTCAATAAGGTCTGAAGTTCATGCGCAAATTATCAATCTGATTTTGTATACCCTCGTTATTATTTTATACTGGAAATGATTATGATTTAGTTATCATTCTTTATTGATAATGATTGAATGAATAATATTGCATTAGGTGACAGTAACGAAAGATTCAAACAACAAAAAATTCAAATGCCTACCGCTTAATCACTAACCAATTGAAGACAGCAGGTTTTTTATATTCCGTCCATTCAGCTTGTCAACAAATATATTAATAAAAGAGTCCTCGGTCAACAGTTTGATCATTGGAATTAAATTTATACAGGGAAATGTATAAGGAATTTCATATTACCTTTGATTGATAAAGAGATTAAATATTAATGATTGTCCAGTATTTTGATGCTACTACTTTTCCTTTCTTGATTAAAGCTGAACAAGAAGCTAAATGACCTGCGAAAGAATCATTTTCGTTTTTTACATATTCAAGACATAAGCGAACAACCTCAAAAGTATATAGAAAGAAACAGCATTAAAATTCGTTTGTCGGGTGTCAATTTTGTATTTTTCTTCTGCAAATAAAGATTCTTCTTAGCTTAGTAATTCTGGTATCAACCCAAATAATACATGCAGTCCTTTTGTTTAATGAGCGCTTGAATATTACAGGATACTTTTTAACCCCACTCATAGAAAGACAATAATAGAAATTATTGCATGGATTCAATATAGCATGATGGGACATTCAAAAAAATTGATTTTCAATAAGGTCTGAAGTTCATGCGCTGTGACGTGACATTTTGCCCCGCCACTCGTACGAATTGTGTCGACCAGTGAACCGGGTTTACGGCCCATTTTCGACGACTTTTCGACTCGTCGGGTGTTGGTCGGAGCCGGACTCATTATTGCGTAATTATTGTATTAAGTTCGAAAAACCGCCTACATTACCGATTTGAGAGATTTTAGTTAGTTTTAGCTACCTGTTACCTACGTGGCAGGAAGAGAGAGAATTTCGTTGTCTATTTTTGAGTTTAATCTGACGTTTATTTACAGAGAATTTCGTTGTCTATTTTTGGATTTAATCTGACGTTTATTTAAAGTAAAATTTCATTGTCGTTTTGGGATATTTGGTGTCGCCTTCGCGACTGGGTGCGAACCGTCTTTTATTGTGACGATGCTTTGCTGTTGTTCGACCCGATCTCGTTCGCGAGAAACACCCTCCCACACCGTCTTCGAGTTACGAGCATCATTCTCGACCAGTGGACGGCTGAGAGGACACGCTGGCATAGGCCATTCGTTGAACGCCGCCCGTGCCTCTCCCGCTGCAGTAACCGAGAGTTACACCGTCCGCTACACCGTAAATTCGGGTGCCACGGTCCGTGCGATACGGCGCCTCGTCAGGTGGGATTCGGGGGAGTTTTCTGGAGCCAAGGTGCTGTTTTGCCTGGTGGTTTTTGTCATGGGCCCACCATGACTTCTAGACGTCCGAAGTCATGAGGGAGGCCTCCCCTCGGTCCTTCAGAGCTGCCCGCCGGATCCCCAAGAGGAAAGGCACTCGAATCACGGCAATTAAGTCGGGAGGAATGTTTCAAACGGACGGGAGAGGTAAGAGCAACAGGGAGGCAAATTACCCACGTGGCGCTTCTTAATTTGAAGTCCCGCGAAAGCGTGAACTACGAGCCTATGCTCTGGCTCGCGCCTAGCGTGTGAGCGCTGCGGTTCGCGGGCCTAGTGGTGGGGATGGCGCCGAATATTGAGGACCACTCGTTCGCACAATTAGTCTTGTTCCGATCACCTCACCGGCGAGTCAGAAGCCCGAGTCTGCAGTCATCTAGGTCTCTTTTGTCTTTTCTTCGGGTGCGACGAGTGATCTCCTCGGTAAGCCCACTACTCTTTCTCCCCGGGTTCTTTGGTAGAATTGAGCGTATTGTTTCGGAATTTAGTTCCGGTTTTCTTTGAGTTTTGTTGCCTGGTGGCCTTTTCTTTGAGGGAGATCTGTGTGGCAAAGTAGCGAGCGAGATTGCGGCCGCTACTTCCCAATCTCCATTATTTTTCGTGTAGTTTATTGAGACGCTCAACTCTATCAGAGGATTCACTCTTAATCTGGTTCAATGCATTATTATCTGATTTCGAAGATAGTCTGAACGATTATTCGTTCGAGTTTTGATAAAGCGCGGAATATTACGCGCAGTAAAGTTTGAGTTCTCTTTTGTCTCTCTCTCCCTGCACATGTCGAGAGCCCTAGCGAGCGCGCTAGCCGCGCGATGTTTTCGTTGTGTCTCTCTCTTTCTCATTGTCGCGTTCGGGGTGTACGGCGGTTATTCAAGGCAGTATTTTTCAGTATTTTTCGTTCGTTTCTTTTATATTGCGCATTCTTTCGTACCTGCTATTGCGTTATTTCTTGTCTCACGATCGACGTATTTTCTGTTACCTCTTTTGAAGTACTCTATTGTAAAATTGCGTTATTCTCCGTCGTCGATCGTAATTTCGCCTATCTTTTGTCTTTCGCGTTGCGTCCGTGCATTGTCCCAAAATAGCGGACTTCTATCTTTTGTGATTTCTGTCGCCGTATGGTAGGTTAGCTCGCGGATGAGTTATTGGGTAGTAAATTACCAGGTGTCGATTACCTTTTGCCTTTGCGCTACTTACGACACCCGCGTAATCTACCTGGAATTGTCTCGCCGTGGTCACTTTGTTGCCTACCCTGCCTTAGTGACCAATGCATTACAATTTCCGCCATAGCAGTTACCTATTACCTATTACCTATTGCCTGTAGTTACCTTGCGAACTCGGGTAGGTCGTTGGCGACGTTTAGTTACCTACCTGTAACCAGGGCCAACGCGATGGCGGATTAAAATTACTATTTCTCCAAATTATTATCTTGTTCCGTTTAACTGGCGAACCTAAACTATCGTTTCCTAAAATATTATGTTGTTGAACATTAATTGGCGATCTCGTATTTCTCTCCTGTATAATTTGTTTTCCGCTAAAAATTGTGAATAAATGACGCATACTGTTTCGAATTTTATATTTTGTTGTGGGCTATTTCTTTTGTGTTTCGTGACCGCTACTTTGCCCCAAAGATCCCCCCCCTCTACCTTTTGTATCTCAGATGAGCTGAGTAGTCGGACCGTCCTCGGTCACTCGCTCCCCTCGTGCACTCTAGACTTTAACTTTGCGTTGCGTTACCATCACGGGAATTGACGAAAATCAAGTCGATTAATTCGACGGTACTTGGTACCTGGCGCCCAGTTCATTCTCGTAGCCGGAGAGCAGCGCGAGGCGAGGTGAGTGAGCCGAGAAGGGACAGATCGTACCTTCCCGGGAAAATCTTGTTACAGCGCAAATTATCAATCTGATTTTGTGTACCCTCGTTTATTATATTTTATATTGGAAATGAATATATGATAGTTATCATTCTCTGTTGATAATGATTGAATGAATAATATTGCATTAGGTGACAGCAACGAAAGATTCAAACAACAAAAAATTCAAATGCAAACCGCTTAATCACTAACCAATTGAAGACAGCGGGTTTTTTATATTCCGTCCATTCAGCTTGTCAACAAATATATTAATAAAAGAGTCCTCGGTCAACAGTTTGATCATTGGAATTAAATTTATACAGGGAAATGTATAAGGAATTTCATATTACCTTTGATTGATAAAGAGATTAAATATTAATGATTATGGTCCAGTATTTTGATGCTACTACTTTTCCTTTCTCGATTTAAGCTGAATAAGAAGCTAGATGAGCTGCGAAAGAATCATTTTCGTTTTTTACATATTCAAGACATAAGCGAACAACCTCAAAAGTATAAAGAAAGAAACAGCATTAAAATTCGTTTGTCGGGTGTCACTTTTGTAGCAAACAAAGATTCTTCTTAGCTTAGTAATTCTGGCATCAACCCAAATAATTCATGCAGTCCTTTTTTTAATGAGCACTTTAATGGAATAGGACACTTTTAAACCCCACTCATAGAAAGACGATAATAAAAATTATTGCATGGTTTCGGTATAGCATGATGGGACATTCAAAATAATTGATTTTCGCAATTAAGTTATGACATGAAAACTGAAGTCAGGGAATGTGTTTTAATCTTCGGGAGCTCACTATTTTACATTAATGAATGCTTTTAACTACAATTTTCTCTCCATACATTAATAATAATATTTCCATTACCTCGAATCGATGACAGAATTGCACAGGAGATTAGAGAAACAGATTTGAAGGACTTTTTGATAACTGAAGAGTAATGAACAGATGAAGACAGTTAACCTGTAGATATAATGTGGCGTAACACTTCCAACACGGCACGAGCCCGTCAAAAAGATCGAAACATCGCGAAATACGATCGAATCGAACACGAACAATGATGACGACCATGCGCGTCGTTATTGACATGTGGCAATCATATTGAAACAATGTACAAAGGCCCGAGCGAGTCACGGGGATCGCTCTGAACGACGCCACATGTCAAAATTTACACTACAATTTATTTTCTTATTTTTAATTATTGCGATCTATTTTTTTACCCGATTAGAGCGTAATTAGGCTCAAAATGACCGTAAAATTATCCCGAAAATCGAGAAATACTCTAACAATGCAAATTTAATTAAAAAACTCATTCCTGGCGTCAAATCATTAGTGCATAATTATTTTTACATTAAGATTGAGAACCCCTTGTATCAGTGTAATCATATGTAGATTTTGCTCCTAAATGATGGATGAATTATAACAAATTGTGAATTTATTTTAGGAAGGCAGCACAAAGGATTTTAAATTATCTGACATACTATTGAATTCTTCAAATTCATATGAGTTTTTCCATTTCTTCATAGTGCAGTTCCATTAGAGAATGCATTTTACCATCTTCAGCTATTCACAATTATACCTGTTTTCTCCGACGCGGTTCAAACTCAGTTCAATTTTTTTCATATAGCTTCGAGATAGGATGAACCAAGTTTAAACTCAGATTAACGTTGGAGAAAACGGGCATCACATACAAGAACGCAACACCTATGGACCATTTTTTTTTTATTGTTCGGCGAAAAAAATCACTTTTACCGCACTAAACAACGATTTTTCATTCAACATTAACTGTAAAGTAAACACCTGCATGTCGAAAACCGATTTTCTGTTCAATACAAAACAATGCGCATGCGCCCAAATCAGATAGAAAAGGGGACGTTTTTGATGGATGAATGAGAGTTTATCGCACTCATATTTCGCGCCTTCGGGTGCCGATGTAAGCGAGTGCGAGAGCGTGACGTGAGGGGCATTGGTGTGCTGAATGAGAGTAGTGAGAGGGGAGTGAGAGAGAGACAGTTATAGTTCCGGCACAGCCGAGTGATGCGAAAAACCACGCTCTTGTCTTGAATGAATAAAAATCATAGTTAATCCTGTCGAATATCGTCTCATTGACTACGTTTACACGGCGCTTTTATTCCGATTTAGTTATATCAATATTGTAACGGTACGTTTGTGCTTGTGCACACCGTCACGCCAAGATTCGAGCAATTCGATAATAAAGAAGAGCGGGCATGAAGGAAAAACAAAAGTAAAATGAAATTAGATTGAAATGACAAATGTTTTATTCAATTTTTAATTGTTTTAAACCAAATTACAAAAATAAAGGCTTTTTATTTGAAATCGAGTTTTTCCGCTTTATTTTAATCGCATGTAAAATTTTATTTCCGGTATTTTTCTCCACACAAAAAGAAAATAATTTTCGCAGAATTAATTATGATGAATTTCGCAATGAATTTAAGCTCGCTTTTATTTGAATAATGATAGTTTCGCTTGCAATAATAATAATTCAATAATTCTCGCCAACGCTGGTCTTGATAAATTTTAATTAATTTTGTTTGATAATTCGATCATTTGATAATTTGATAATTGAGCTATAATTCTTAGAAACTCACTTTTTGACTCTATACAATCCAAATTAATTGTTCGAGTGGATTTTTCTGATCGATCTCACTCTTTTGACTCGATATAATTCAAATAAATTGTTTTCAGTGAGTTAAATTTGTTTTGAATAATTTATTTAGCTCAAAATGATAAATGACTCGAAATTGTTTCGTTTTGAGTAATTTTGTTAGTTCAATTTGAAAAATAATAGCTGATTTGAAACTGTCCCGCTTGAGAATAAAGAAACTTGCTTGGTTTTAATAATTTTTAATGAATTTAATCGCCACTCAGAAAGCAATGGTTTGTAGATGGAAAAGAATCCACCCAGAGATCTTGAGACAGAACGAAACCGAACTGTCCCGGCCCCTCTGGCGTGGAAAGGTAGGAGTCCTACCCAAGAATCTTGTGACCGAACGAAATCGAACGGCCACGGCCCTCTTGGATAGAAAAAGGATTGGAAATCTACCGGGATTCTTGAGACAGAACGGAATCGAACTGTCCCGGCCCTCCTGGATAGATCGGAAACTCTCACCTAGGAATCTTGAGTTCAAACGAAATCGAATGAACCCGGCCCTCCTAGCGTGAGGAGGAAAGGCGTTATTCTGTTTGAATTCTGAGTGGGATAATAGCGATGTTATTTTGCTCTTTGTTTTTAGAGCTATTATTGAAATGAGTGAAAATTCTATGTTTCTTTATTCTCGATTTTATGGCGAGTTCACGCGGCGAGATCCGGAGGCAAGACTGGCTTTTGGTTATGGCATGCGAGTCGAGCTCTCAGGGATTCGAGACGTGACTGGCTCCTAGCTCCTAGCGTGGCGAGATTCGATATGAGACAAGCTCCTAGCGTGGCGAGATTCGATATGAGACTAGCTCCTAGCGTGGCGAGATTCGATATGAGACTAGCTCCTAGCGTGGCGAGATTCGATATGAGACTAGCTCCTAGCGTGGCGAGATTCGATATGAGACTAGCTACCGGAGCTTCTGCGCTCGGGTTTCAAGAGACTCGGTAGAGTCTCGGGACAAGTACATTGACAGCCCTGTCGTCTGCTGGCCTGAGGCTCTCGCCGAGACTATCTTTTCTCTGAATAAAACGATTCGCGGTGGTGGGGGTAAAACTGGCATGTCATTTTCTGGCATTGCGGAGCTCAAGAGATGTTTTGTTAAGCGAAAATTAGTTTGGAGACTAAATTTCAAAATCTCTTTCGAATGAGCCCGAAACCAACACGATCAGTAGCGTAATTGCTGAGAAAAAACTTTGCACAGGCTCAAGATTATGCAAAAGTTACTAACACATTTAGAAATTTGACATGTCTGTATATAATACCATCAAAGGCCTCATGTCCCTCGGTCTAACTTCGCGGCGGTGTCGCGGACTGACGTCACATGCCGAGAGCTCGAAAGTCACCAGCCGAAGTTTCACGTCATGTTGACGTTTGGGGTTATGATGTTACGAAGTGCGTGCGGGATAACTAAAAATAATTTTCGTCATCTAACGAAGTGCATATTACTATTTATTTCGTTAAATTTTGTGATATACTAAACCAGTATCAAAGCGGCCGCGTAAATGTAGTCTGTGATATGTGTGCGAAAAAGGATATAAAAAATGCGCGATGCATATGTCAACGAAAACTTCAAGATTTCATGATTTTGTTCGACTGGAAATAAGCGTTAACTAAAATAATCTTTCAATTAAAACAGAGTGCGAGAAATATTGTCCAGTGTAAATATATCGTCAGTAGGCTAGGTTATATATATGAAGGCGTCAGATTATATATATGAATAAATACAACAAAAACACACAGAACTGTTAGAATGATGTTGTAAACTTTAATTGAATAAATGTTTTCTAATTTATTTCTCATGTTTCCCATATTTTGCTTCATATTCAGTTTGGCTCTGCCCTCTCCGATCCTTATTTTCACTCCATCGGTTTGCAGCGGATCGATACATATCATTAATTAATTGCTTAATATGTGTCCTATGATTTTCTACTATTTCTTCATGCTGATTGTAGTAACGTGATTCAAGAGGTTTCCAGCTATGATCATCAATCTCACATTTTGTACATCAGATTCTCAAAACAGTTTCTGGTCTTGATATAAGTGTAGTTATTCTTTTTCCACCTGGTCTGTCGAGTAACAAATTTTGAAACTTATTCCAAAAAGTCTTTGGATGCTTTGTTTGCTGATCATATGAAAAGTCGAATCTTTGGAATGCAGTAGGCAAACACAAATTTTGACAACAATACTTATGAAATGACATGTATGTTGAGTATTCCCACTTTGCAAACTACAAATGTGGAATTATTAGTGAAAAGATTCATTACGCTAAGTCTACAGTTGCTCAGTTTTGGATGCGATCAAATATAATGCCTGCTAACATCCATGGGAACATACAGAATTTCTGAATACAATGTTCGCTATGTCATTTCAACGTAACATCATGACTTTTGCCAACTTTTCTCTATAATACTATAGATTTGGATTATTGAAATACAGCAAAAATCTGCGAATTATAAAATTGATATACTGTGCCACTCCTTTTACTTTTTAAAACTAACTGTAACATATATATGAAGTAAAAAACTCGCCACAGAAGTCTTCAGTTGCTCATTTATCGATAGATTTTAAACTGCTGTCTTCAAAATTTATTGCGCAGATTCATTGAATCGCAGCAGATACCTGCGAACTCTGAAAATTCTGTGCATAAATATGTGTGTTAAGTATCACCCCCTATCTTTGATTATGAGAATGAGTAATAGAACTTGGTTTAGCAAGTTTTAAAGTATTTCTTTTTAAATACTATTGAAGTTTGTATTACTGCGGTATGAAGCGAATACCTCCAAACTTTCATATTTTTGTGTCGCAGCATGTGTGCCAATCATTTAAATTTTTTACTCCAACCGTAACATGTAATCTCAAAAATTCATCACAAACGTCTTCAGCTTTTCTAAATTCCTAAATTTTCCGTTTTCTATTTTATTCTGAGTTTTTAAACTTTTAAATTCATTCCTGAATTCTCCTGAAATTGTTTTTCTCCAAAACCAATGCAGATACCTTAAACGTCTTTGAATTCCGTTGCTCCTGTTGAATTAAGTACGCTCAGTTTTTTTTGCTTCTTTGAGTTCTGACATAATAAATGTTTCCGGGTGCCTTTTTTCAGCAACTATCAAACTGTAGATAATTGGATCTCAGCGGTCACTTGCAAACTTTGGAAATATATTTCATCGGGGACACGTTTTGAATGACACGAAAATGTCTAGATTCAGTATGCAAAAGCAACATTTAAAAAGGGCCAATTCCGTTGGATTTGTTGTGTCTTGAATTTGATCTATCTTTCCTCTTTTCCTTTATTTTTCCTAACGTTATCAGCCGAAAATCATATCTCGGCCCGCAACACGCATTGCTCCATGCTCTTGAGTTCCCAATGGACGAAACATATTAGAAGACAAGGAGAAAAATCACCAAAGTCCAAGAATAAACCTCTATCGAAATATTTTCAGTATAATGTCGACGAAAAATAGGTCTTTTTTCGTGAAAACCAACGTTATACGCCGAAAATTATAAACAATTCATAGATATTTAAACTAAAATCTTATAGTCATCTGAACATAAATAAGGATCTTTTGAGAAAAAAGACGTGATATCAAAACATAAACTTCCCCTAGGGAAAAAAAAAGGTTGGGACAAGTACATTGATGGTCCCTCGTTTGCTGATAATTCCACCCATAAAAAAAACTTTAAACAAATTTTTTTTTTAATTGTAAAAAAAAATTATTTCATAAAAAAAAATACAGAACAATTCGAAAAAAATTTTACAAATCTTGAAAAAACGTTATGTTAAAAAAAAACTAATCTGCATCTATTTTTTAAAGTGTCAAAAGAATCAAATAACAAGTAAAAAATAATAAACCGAAAAATCGCGCTTGAAATCATTTTGGAAAGCGATGCCTCATTCTTCTTATGAGATTCGAACAGCTAAATCAACTGAAAAAAATTCCATCTAATTTACGTGCGGCATTAAAATTTATTATATTAATTCGAGGCCAAGTATTTTCTAATGAATTGAAAAAAGTTACCATTTGAATTACGTGCAGCACTAAAATTTATGATATCAATCGGTGGACAAGTATTTTATTAGTAACTCCAAATTTTGACATTATTGAATTGTTCTAAGAAGCTTTCAAATCCAAAAGAATCACATGCAAGCTAGTCATTTCTTACTCTATGGTGGCAGAGACTTATAAGAAAATCGATTCTTCTCAGACTTTCAGAATCCTCTGGTATTATTCACAAAATTCGACGTCGATTGGATCGATACAAATTATGTTTAAATATGTGTTAAAAGTACTTGTCCGGCCCATCACTTTCCGTTTAAATTGTTTATCCAAATAAAAGTCAGAGCTTGTCTAGAACTGATGGATCACAAGCATTCATGCAGAGGGAATTGAGAGAATTATCTTCAAGTAATTTTTACGATGCACAATAATATCCCTTCTATATTGCGGAATAATTTGTTTCCGTTTTTTATTAAATTAGTGCAATTAAGTAAAAATTACTTGAAGATAATTCTCTCAATTCCCTCTGCATGAATGCTTGTGATCCATCAGTTCTAGACAAGCTCTGACTTTTATTTGGATAAACAATTTAAACGGAAAGTGATGGGCCGGACAAGTACTTTTAACACATATTTAAACATAATTTGTATCGATCCAATCGACGTCGAATTTTGTGAATAATACCAGAGGATCCTGAAAGTCTGAGAAGAATCGATTTTCTTATAAGTCTCTGCCACCATAGAGTAAGAAATGACTAGCTTGCATGTGATTCTTTTGGATTTGAAAGCTTCTTAGAACAATTCAATAATGTCAAAATTTGGAGTTACTAATAAAATACTTGTCCACCGATTGATATCATAAATTTTAGTGCTGCACGTAATTCAAATGGTAACTTTTTTCAATTCATTAGAAAATACTTGGCCTCGAATTAATATAATAAATTTTAATGCCGCACGTAAATTAGATGGAATTTTTTTCAGTTGATTTAGCTGTTCGAATCTCATAAGAAGAATGAGGCATCGCTTTCCAAAATGATTTCAAGCGCAATTTTTCGGTTTATTATTTTTTACTTGTTATTTGATTCTTTTGACACTTTAAAAAATAGATGCAGATTAGTTTTTTTTTAACATAACGTTTTTTCAAGATTTGTAAAATTTTTTTCGAATTGTTCTGTATTTTTTTTTATGAAATAATTTTTTTTTACAATTAAAAAAAAAATTTGTTTAAAGTTTTTTTTATGGGTGGTTTATACTCTCCCGAACAAAGGAAATAATAATAATAATGCGCTTGGACTTTGTCCCTTACTCCAATTCGCTGCGCGACTTAATCTTGAACCAGGGACTCCCACTCTAAATTCTCTGATTGGTGCGCTAACTCCCCCGCGTGGGTCCCAATTGGCCGAGTCGAGCTGCAGTCACACTGCGCATGTGCGAGAATTTAATGAAATTTAATAAACTCAATTTTTATTGTTTTTATGCTATGATTTCTAACAAATTTGTAAACAATAACATTTTTATTTCATTTTAATTAATTATTTGCTCGTGACTGCGTCTATTGCACGTGTCTGTGAAAGTAGGTCATCGCGCATGCGCATTGTGCACGCTCGATCTTTCAAAGAAAAGTTTTCTTAAAAAATTAAATAATTTTAATCTGAAATTTTCACCAAATTGCCCACAATACGTTTCTTTAACAATCCGCATCATTATTTTCAATAAGAAAGAGTTTATTTAATTGAAATTGAATAAAATCAAGAACTTTGAGAATCTAGGGAGTTTTGGTAAAATGAAATTGGGTTGGCAGCGCCTCACTTCCCGAGCGCCGCTTCGCGAAGTGACAGTTTTTCAACATGGCCGCCGGTGTGAACACTCGTCCGTGCCATGTCGTCGAAATAAGTGTTTAAGAGTGTGTTTCGCTTCAATATATCAATATAGATATACAAAATGCATATCTGACTTTATTGTAACGAAACGCTCTTGCCGACCTGGCCTGAACGCCGCCACGCGTCGGTTCGAGCAACCTTAATAATAAGGAGCAGGTATGAAGGAAACGCGTACACCGTTGATTTTGTGAAAATAATAAAATAATCGATTTTATTCAATTTTGATCGATATTTAACAAAAATATAGAAGATTTAGCACTTTGGCTCGCGGAAAATAAAATTTGTATTTTGATTTTAATATTGTCTTGCTTTGTTTAATCGGATCTGGCGAGAAAAAGACCCGAAAGACCCGAAAACGTTGCAAATTCTCTGTCTGAGATAATTTTAATTTCTCAATTTTCGAATTTTAATTGTACAAAAATGATAATTAGGAATAAAACAATTTTAAAGTTAATGGTCGCGTTCGTTCTAGTCTCTCGACACGCCTCGAGCTTAAAAACCTCTCGATTCAATGCTTCGAGCTATTATTCGTTTGACGCGGTTTTTCCGATGTCCTGTTACGCTTGTTTTCTCTAAAAAAAAAATATAAATGAATCCAAGAGGATCTCTTCGCTTTTACAATTTTTCAATTTTGTTTTGACTCGATATAATTTTAACTCGATCTATCGCCTCTTGGATTTTTTTCTAAATGGGTCTAGATCTCCCTACCTGGACCACCTCGGACAATGTTTTTCAAACGTGAATTTAATTTTTGATAATAAGATGAATTTTTAATTCTCCTCAACAATACGAAAGAAATAAAACGTTAAAAGGTAGGATGCAAACCACGGGCTATGGGATAGAAACGTCACCGAATCCCTCCGAGAGTCCGTGCATTTACAGGGTAGAGGTAACCCTCCGTCCACGTGTTATGGGATCGAGACGTCACCGAGTCGATCCGAGAACTCCGTGCAACGGAAAGCCGGAAATTTTTTAGAGGTTAGGTGTGGACCCTGGATTATGGGATCGAGACGTCGCCGAGTCGCTCCGAGAATCCAGGCATCCAAGGAAATAGGCAATTCACCGTCCACGGGCTATGGGATCGAGACGTCGCCGAGTCGATCCGAGAGTCCGCGCTACGGGAACCCCAAAGATTTTGAGGATAGGTGTAGTATTGCTGAGGCTGATGTACTGAGAGAGGTCCGAGTTGATTCTTTAGCCAGGGAGAACTGTCTGCCGAATGAGTCGCGCAGCGCTTCTTATACCCGTGTCCCCACCATAAAATTCTCGAGCGCCGAGAATCTCCGTTTTCGCTCGGTTCTGCGCATCAACTTGTTACGCCCTCTCCGATTGGCCCGTTGCCATGATTCGCGATCGCCCGTTGGTCGAGCAGGCTAGCATACGATGCGCAGACTACCGCTTTTTATGATTTACAGCTTATTACGATGTTAAACAGTAAAAACTTCAATCTGATCAAATATTACTTAATTTCTTCTTCAATTTGGCATTTTTATTTGTTTTAATATGATTCGTAAAATTATAATCGCTAAAAGTCACGTACGCGTCCTATAGCCCATCAACGCTCTGCCCGCGCATGCGTCGTAGTCGCTTTTTACATTTTTCATTATTACCTTAATTTTGTTACATTGATTTGACTTCAGATCATTTTTCTTAAACTCGTACTATTTTTCTGATGATTTTGATCATATTCACGTGCTCGGGCGACTTAAAATAAAAAAAATACAAAAAGAATTAATCTCGATAAAATATGGCGCGGCGAAGTTCAGAGCGGCGCCGGTAGCCCCGCTCGGGCTCATGCCTACCGGCCTAAGATGGCCGCCACCTGTCAACAACGACGAGCGTGGTCGCCGCGATGTTTTGTCCGCGATCTAAAGATCGCGGAGTTTCGTTCGTTTCGACGGGCTCGGGCCGTCGCGCGTGTGTTTCGCTACATTATATATAAATATATCTGTCTGTATATACAAAACCGGAATAAAAGGGCCGTATAAACGTAGTCAACATTATTTCCAATACCCGCTTCGTGATCCTAGAAATAGTCAACAGTTTTCACAGATACACGTTCTCTCTCGGAACGGTCGGGCCCGTTAGGACCTTATGAGAGTCAGCGTTCCAGTATTGGTAGAGTGAATTCTATCAAAACGTTTTAATTGATCGCACAATGACTACCAAACGATTATAATAAAAATTATAAGAATACCAATAATTTTTGAGATTGACTGTTCTGGGTGATATAGTCGAACTCAAGAAAAATTTCAATATTTTTCTCTTTTTTTACCTTTACTACCATCAAAAAAACGTATATTCGTCACCGTAAAACGATTTCGTGTCGATTTGACCCTAATTAAACCATGCTATTATAAAAATTTTAAAAAATTTGGGCTAACTTTGACGAAATTTTTAATTTCGTTTTATAGAATTATTATGATCAAGCAAACGTTTGATTAAAATGTTCTCATATTCCATGAGAGCTAGACATAATACATAACATAATTAATCAAACGAATTATATGAAGTTACCATCTGTCGGTAATAAGTGGTCAGTAAATGTCAGCGCATGGAAGGGATTCCCCGATTTCTCTCCTTCACACATTTCCTATTAAACGATTGTTTATTGATATTTTGTTGAGTCAACTTCACTTTTACATGACTTTCAGAATTAGACTTCTCTCTTAGACTTACTAATCTTTTTAATTCAACTATTACTGTATTTACAGAAAAGACTTTCGTAAATACAGTATTCTTAACTACTATTGTATTTACGGAAAAGACTTAAGGAAAAACTAATTAACAAAATGAGTTTCTGTTATCTAAAACGACTTTCACTCAATGTGTTATGTTTACCTCCATTATTTAACGACCTTAAAATTCCCTTGAACAAAATGATTCTTCTTTACATAAAACAAAACTTTTACTTAATGTGTTATATTCATCTCGATTGTTTCACAACCTTGAACGAAAATCCCCATTAGACAAAATAAGTTTTGTTCATGTAACGCGACTTTTACTTATGGCCGTTTTGTCCGACGCGGTTCAAACTCAGTTCAATTTTTTTCATATAGTTTCGAGATAGGATGAACCGAGTTTGAACTCAGATTAACGTTGGAGAAAACGGGCATTAATCCATTACGCTTATCTCGTTTGAGATTAACTATATGACCATATTTACGTGAACAACTCACGTATAAACAACTTCCACTTATGGCCGTTTTCTCCGACGCGGTTCAAACTCAGTTCAATTTTTTTCATATAGTTTCGAAATAGGATGAACCGAGTTTAAACTCAGATTAACGTTGGAGAAAACGGGCATTAATTCGTTACGTGTATCTCGATTCATGATCAATATTATAGCTGTTTTCTCAGAAGTGATTTAAACTCAGTTAAATTTTTTTCATATGGTTTCAACGTAGGATTAAGTACTTCAAACTGAGATGAATGTTGCAGAAAACGGGCATTACTATGTTTACGTATAAACACACGTAAATAAGAAGTCTTACTTAATCCGTTATGTTCATCCCGATCACTATTTTTTTCATCATATCATACTATTTATGTGAGCAACTCACGTAAACGAGTTTCACTCCGTTCATTACTTTTATCTCGATTGTTTAAGGTAAACGTAACAACAATAATGCTCTATATTGAAAATGCCACCTGGTGAGAAAAAATTTTCAGACTCGCACCCCCATTTTAAAAGGTCATACTCCCGCGTTTCATTTCTATTCGACACTGCTCCATCACCAGACCTATAAAGAAGTAAGTAGCGTTCGTTTATTTTTATTTATTTAATGAATAATTAATTTTCGTGGTCCTATTATTTTAATGTTTAATTACAGAACGAGAAAAGAATGGCTGCAGATATGAATGGCGGGATGGATTTCGATCGCGATGAGCCACGAGACAATGCCAATCCGCCGCCACAGCAGCTAAGAGAGCCAGAGAATGGCGGGCAGGTTGACGAGCTGCCACCGGAAGGCAATGCTCAGCCACAACAGCAGCAAAATCGGCCACAACAACAGCAACAAGCCGGCGAGAACCGAAAAAAACGTGAGTAGAAATATTAACAATGCCGATTTTATCCCCACTACCAAAATTTACATTATTTAGAGATAATAAACGACATGGCTGTCAATGTACTATTTTACCGAGTTTCTTGATTGAAAAACCGTCAAGGTGTTAAGGTGTCACTTTCATTTTTAAGTTTCGTTTTTCATTTTAGGACGGGGTACACGAGCAGGGTGGCGGGTCCGCGAGGCCAAAAAATAGATTTTGTAGCTCGTTTGACGGAGAGAATCGGCCAAATTGTCGCCGATCGCCATCGGGGCAATTGGCGAGGTGGTCGTGGTGGTCGACGTCCTGGACGAGGTAAGGAGAGAAATTTAAAAAATCTACCGATTTGTCATTCAATTTTCATGATTGTTTTTATTTTGTTCTGTTTCAGAATCAACATGATTCAACCACCGTTCCACGTCATTTTAAAAAATCTTTATTATTATTATTATCACGTCATCGCATTATAAAAATAAATAAAAAATTGAAACTTGAAGTGCTTTTGCATGCGTATTCATTCTAGCATATGATTATTGATTATTGATTATTAACTAATAATAAGTGATTATTGACTAAATGAAAAAAATTATCGAAACGAAACTGTACATACTTCAAGCCATATGATATGTGACAAGTTCGGTGAGTAGTGTTGTGACACGTACAAAAGTAGTTCGAAATTTATCACGTACACATTGTCGAATCCAGGATTCAGCAAGCATGCAATTTAGAAACTTTGGCCATAGGAAGCAAGGAAGAGGTTTACGATCATGTCAGATGGAATCCGATCTGCTCAGAAACGATCTAAAGTCCGATGTTCGTTGACACGTTTACCATTTTGTATTTGTCACATAGCCTCCGATGAGAAGAGTTTCCTTAAATCCTCCCTTTGATGCGCACATATCAGGGACTATTTCAAGTGCCCTTATTTGTTATTAATTTAGTGAAATCAATAATAATTTTTCAACTACAATTTCACTACTCAAATATAATGTATAACGAACTAACTGATATTTGTATTTGTCGCATAGCTCCCGATGGATAGAGTTTCCACAAATCCTTCCCTTGATGCTCACATATTAGGAAGAATATCTGGAAGCTCAGGCAGGAGACAGTCTGTTCTTAGGTCAAAATCTTGTATACAAGGAAAGTAGTGAATCTATCAAAGCAACAGTAGCGATGTGTATGGATTTTTCATTGACCGTGGACATGCCTCTAAATGTTTTGGAAGTGACCGCACTGTTCAAATACTTCAGTAAACTTAGACTTCTTATGAAGCTACTGTCAGGATTCATCGTCGAGATCGATATTCCCATTTTGTCTACGGTTACCGCCAGAATAACCTTTCAAGAATTTGCATTTGGAAATGACAAATTTGAAAATCTTACAAGTGCTCTTGGGTTACTTTAAAGATTCAATCAGGTAAGACAACATATAAGTGAATGTAATTTACTCCTTAGTTTTCATCAAATTTCAATAAATTTGATTTTAAACAGAATATTGTTTCTATCTATAATATTTTCTATATTTTGTATTTGTCGCATAGCCCCCGATGGATAGAGTTTCCACAAATCCTTCCCTTGATGCTCACATATCAGGAAGAATATCTGGAAGCTCAGGCAGGAGAAAGTCCATTCTTAGGTCAAAATCTTGTATGCAAGGAAAGTAGTGAATCTACCAAAGCGACAGTAGCGATGTGTATGGATTTTTCATTGACCGTGGACATGCCTCTAAATGTTTTGGAAGTGACCGCACTGTTCAAATACTTCAGTAAACTTAGACTTCTTATGAAGCTACTGTCAGGATTCATCGTCGAAATCGATATTCCCATTTTGTCTACGGTTACCGCCAGAATAACCTTTCAAGAATTTGCATTTGGAAATGACAAATTCGAAATTTTTACAAGTGCTCTTGGATTACTTTAAAGATTCAATCAGGTAAGATCACATATAAGTGATTGTAATTTACTCCTTAGTTTTCATCAAATTTCGCAATCAAATTTAATATTTTCTATATTTTGTATTTGTCGCATAGCCCCCGATGAATAGAGTTTCCACAAATCCTTCCCTTGATGCTCACATATCAGGAAGAATATCTGGAAGCTCAGGCAGGAGAAAGTCCATTCTTAGGTCAAAATCTTGTATACAAGGAAAGTAGTGAATCTATCAAAGCAACAGTAGCGATGTGTATGGATTTTTCATTGACTGTGGACATGCCTCTAAATGTTTTGGAATTGACCGCACTGTTCAAATACTTCAGTAAACTTAGACTTCTTATGAAGCTACTGCCAGGATTCACCGTCGAGATCGATATTCCCATTTTGTCTTTGGTCACCACCAGAATAACTTTAAGAATTTGCATTTGGAAGTGACAAAAAATTGAAATTCTTACAAGTGCCCTTAGACTACTTTAAAGATTCACTGAGGTAAGACAACATATAACTGAATGTAATTTACTCCTTAGTTTTCATTTAATTTGATTTCATGCAGATAGTATTCTGGCTCAGTTAAGAAGTAAAATCACACAAATCGTATTCCAATGACTTCATTATGCATAATAGTTTCCTCCTTATTTCGTCGTACTTGTTACAAGTATCAATAGAAAATAGATATTCATTTGCTACAAATGCTGGGATTTAGATTTATTATGTTATCTCTTATTGGAGTGGGAATCAATAATTTAAACATTATTGTTTTTCTTCATCAAAGGTTTTAATTACTGTATAATCGGTATGTGTTGTTCTACTCTATCAAACAAACTATTGGAGATGAAGGAGAAAGTAAAATAAAAAATCATTCATACGTAGCTCGACATTTTTCCAAAATGTACAGTGACTCATAATTCTAGAATCGCACTTTTATTAAGCATCATGAACTTTTAATAGCAGACTATCTGTACTTTTATTTCAAAACACAGCCGAACTATGTAATATTACATTTCTATCATACTGTCAAGATGGATGAAAGGGAAAGCAATAATAAGAAAGTGTTCCTTTTTTAGAAAAGACATTTCGTCATTTATTTTTTGTCATTACAGGATACTCTTGTATACGAACTCCAGTCGGATAGACTTGGTTTTGCCAAGGGCTTCCGTAAGAACCTCGGTGCACGTTGGCCTCGTTTGGTTGAGAGGAAACCAGAAACGGAAACATGTCCTCCTGAGCGAAAGATCAGCTCAAAACCATCTACATTTATTGACATGACGGAGACATAGAAGAATGAACATTTCTGATATACGGCAAAACTATATGAAGAGAGTGAGTAAGAGAGAGAACGCAAGAGAGAGAGAGAAAGAGAGAGAACGCAAGAGAGAGAGAGAGAAAGAGAGAGAACAAGTCCCGCATCGTGTTTTCGGCCCCAAACGATTCAACGACTGTGACCAAAATTTTTCAAATGATGTAGACGAGAGAACGATGGCAAGAGGAATCACTCCATGATACTGAAAAAATATAAGAGTAGAGATCAATTCTTGACTTCAGTACTTTCTTCTTTTTATGAGTTGTTGGAAAAAAAAAATTTTATATCGGTTATGAAAGTGATTTAAAAATGTTTAATTATTTCTCGTAATTTAAACTTCGTTGAAAGTTGAAAGAAGGGAGTCAAACTCATGATTAATCAACTTTGTGCTCCTCTTTTTTTCATTGTCCTGAATTATTTTTAGTAAAAGTTCCCACATTTTGAATTTTTCTTCAATTCTTTAAATTATGGTCCTGATACTTTATAGAACGTCTCATATCCCTAGCGAAATAGCCGAAAGAAATTTGTAAAATAAACCATCGAGAGAGAATATCAAAGAGATCTTTTGTGTACTCGATTTTTCAACACTTTCTGTATATATTTTTAATATCATATTAAGTACATCGACTAACATTATTTATTTTTTTGAAAATATTATGGAGTGATTTTAAGTAAAACTGTTGCAATAATTGTTTCAACATTGAGAAAGATTTTGTTTCTATTTTTTTAAAAAGATGAAAGTACTTCCACATTCATATAGTTACATGAATAAAATCAAAACAGAATACTTTATTAATTTCAAATACATTTGCAATGAATCAGATTACTTGGTTCAATAACAAAGTAACATTTCTATACGTTGATTCGAAAAACTTACATTTTATCTGATGAACTCGTAAAATTTTCATGGCTTGCTTCAATAAATTTATGAGATTATTTAAATGTAACGTTTCAGATTTCGAACTACAATCACTTGATGCCAAATAAGAAATACACGGTTGATTTGCCGCTCGACAAAGGCGCCTCAAGGGATTTGAGAGTTCCGATAAAGAGTAAAAAAAATTAAATTCCAGACCCGTGTCAAGCTAAAAGAAAAGTAAGCTGATACTTTGTCTTTAACTTTAAAATATTATTAAGCGCTTAATGTTTAAGAGCGATTAAAAAAAAATTATCATTTTCTGATTACAGGTACAAATCTAGCAAGAACAAATGGCTCTTCTAGAAACTCCGTTTCTAGGCGACAAAAAATAAACATTTAAAAAAAAACGACGACGTGACTACCATTTATTTTAAGTTTTCATCAATATTTATTAACACCTCAACATAAAAAAAGCATCATAAATAATAAGCCGACAATTTTTGTTTTATTAATGACAAATCAAAATGCGTTTCTTAAATTACTCTAACTCAAAAGTATTAGTGCAAATGATCGTTTGTTCAATTGTTTTATTCTCTTATCCAAATATGCTATATTGTTGCGTATTGATTCCAAATTCGAGGGAAAACTTTCTTAAATTCCTTTAAGCAAGTCTTTGTTGCTGTCCAGTCCATTGGTTATGTCGGTTTGTAGTAGGAGCTCTAGTTGTGCCAGTAACGTATTTCCGACCATATGAAAAGAAAAAATAAAACATTTTAGTGCTTGGAAATTAGTCTGCAGTTGAAAAATTTGCTTCATTTTGAAAATTGGGATCACACCAATCTCGTGTGTCGCGGAAATGTTAACTCGATGACAAAATACTGAGAAATATTTTGGTGAATTTTACCTTGCTGATGGAAAGAGCTAAGAGCCAACATGCGATTGACCGTTTGAGGTACAATGATCGAGGAAGCTTCGTTTTTTTTTCATGATTTCGTACATCTCAATTTTTCGTTCTCTTTCTGTGTCCTGTTGAGCGGCCGATTTTTTCTGTGCTAATTTGTTCATTCGATGAAGAAGCATCGAGAGGCTACTCGCCATTGTTATGATCTGAATGCTGTTGAGTAAAGCCGATTTTGCGCTCAATTGCTGAACCACCTCGACGATTTCCTGGGTCTTCATAGTTTGAGACAATTTTCCAAGTTATGCGTTTTTAATACTCCAGACTTCGTTTGCGAATTTTATCCACTTCAGTAAATGCCGTTTTTTCCTCTCCAACTTTAGTCGAACCCGTTTGTTTGAATAGCTGAATCTGCAACGTCAATTGTCTAAAACAAAATAAAAGTCGGTCGTTCTTAAATTCTCGAATTTTAACATGTTCCAAAGTTATTTGTGGATTGTTTTACAAGGAATATTAATAAATTTGCAATTTGGGAATCGCTATGATCTTTACAAATTCAATGGTTTTTTGTTATTCAAATAATTCTAGTCACTTTTCGTTTAGAACTGTCTTTGGAAAAGAAAACTCCAGTGAATGTTTAATAATTGAATGGATCTTCACTCACTTTAAGCTGGCACCTTGAGGATCAGCGAAAGTCGCGACCAGATTGCTGCTAAGGTTTCTTGCAATTTCAGGAAATTCAATTTTTTCCCTATTATCTCGACCTGGGACAGAATTTCTGCCATACTTTTTTGTTCTGCCTCATCGTTCGCTTTTTCTTTGAGTCTATTAATTTCTTCGAAACGATCTTTCAGCTCAAACTGCAAACAGTCTCAGATTTTTGAATCGGTGTTTCTTGCTCTCCCTCACCTGGCAACTCCCAGTCTCCAAAACTGTTTTTCAATAAACGTAATTTTCATGACAATAGCGAAAAAATAATTCCTATTATTTTTAAACGTCCAATATAAAATTTGAGTAGAGCAAAGTTGTTATTATGCTTAGAACTCCCATAAAATAAAATTATAGTTCTTAACCAGAATTATAGTTCTTGAAATTCTGTCGGAAAAATCAACACCTTGGTTGAGAACACGTTTCCCCTTGAATTTATTGAAGGTTGTAGTAGCGCTTGTGTGCAAACGTTCAATAAAAATAAGCCAATAGTTTACTATCCCACAAACAGTTATGATTATTTTTTTTTTGTATTTGAATAATTTTTCATTTCAATTCCATTATAGAAAATAATAATAATTTCGCATCAAAAATTTTTCGAGAAAATCAGATTAATTGAAGTTTAATTAAAACTAAGGAGTAAATTACATTCAGTTATATGTTGTCTTACATGATTGAATCTTTAAGGTAATCCAAGAGTTTCGAATTTGTCATTTCCAAATGCAAATTCTTGAAAGGTTATTCTGGTGGTAACCGTAGACAAAATAGGAATATCGATCTCGACAGTGAATCCTGGCAGTAGCTTCATAAGATGTCTAAGTTTACTGAAGTGTTTGAACAGTGCGGTCACTTCCAAAACATTTAGAAGCATGTCCACGGTCAATGAAAAATCCATATACATCGCTACTGTCGCTTTGATAGATTCACTACTTTCCTTGTATACAAGATTTTGACCTAAGAATGGACTTTCTCCTGCCTGAGCTTCCAGACATACTTCCTGATATCTGAGTATCAAGGGAAGGATTTGTGGAAACTCTTCTCATCGGAGGCTATGCGACAAATACAAAATATAGAAAATATTATAGATAGAAACAATATTCTGTTTAAAATCAAATTTATTGAAATTTGATGAAAACTAAGGAGTAAATTACATTCACTTATATGTTGTCTTACCTGATTGAATCTTTAAAGTAACCCAAGAGCACTTGTAAGATTTTCAAATTTGTCATTTCCAAATGCAAATTCTTGAAAGGTTATTCTGGCGGTAACCGTAGACAAAATGGGAATATCGATTTCGACGATGAATCCTGACAGTAGCTTCATAAGAAGTCTAAGTTTACTGAAGTATTTGAACAGTGCGGTCACTTCCAAAACATTTAGAGGCATGTCCACGGTCAATGAAAAATCCATATACATCGCTACTGTAGCTTTGACAGATTCACTACTTTCCTTGTATACGAGATTTTGACCTAAGAACAGACTTTCTCCTGCCTGAGCTTCCAGATATTCTTCCTAATATCTGAGCATCAAGGGGAGGATTTGAGAAAACTCTTCTCATCAGAGGCTATGTGAAAATACAAAATATGAATTAGTCCAATACATTACAATGATTCAGATCTATTATTATTGGCTTCGCTAAATAAATAATCAACCCTCAGTAAGGAACTGATGTTTATGCTGTTGAATTTTTTGTTTAAATACTACATAACATACCTTGTATAGTTTCATTCAATACGTAGTGAATCAGCGAGAACTTGTCCTGTAGTCGTCCAAATCTCCATACCAATCAAAAATCACTGAGGATCCGAAAATCGCCGTAGATCCATTTGAGCGTATTGCAATAGCACTTAAAATATTTCTTGTCAGAATGATGCGAAAAATCGTAAACCTGCCAACGAACATCGGACTGTAGATAGATCGTTTCTGAGCGGGTCTCATCCGATGTGATCGTACGCTTTTTCCTTGCGTCATAAACAATTTATTATGGGCAAGGGTTCTGAATTGCATATGCTAGCTGAATTTTATATACATTCCATTAAATGATCCATAAAATGATAAACGTTTTTTTCATTAATCCCGCACTTCGTTACATCGAAATTCCGTTTGTTTATACCATCAAAAACTAACAGATGGTTTTTTATATATAAGCATTTACCTTGCGTCCTAAGCAATTTTTTTATGACCAAGGGTTCTGAATTGCATATGCTCGCTGAACTTCATATATGTATTCCATTAAATAAATAATAATAGTTTTTTTTTTATTAATCCCGCACTGCCGAACATCGACACTCCGTTTTTTTATAACCATCAAAACTGACATATGGTATTATATATATATATATATATAGACATAGGCAATCAAGAACTTTATTCCGCTGGATCGGTACAGCGAGTGTTGTGACCAATCGCAACTCGCTACTTTTGTCGCCGGGGTACGAGGCTTCCATATCCATAGAAATGGGTTATAGCTGGCATCGAGAGGCCTTTGATGGTGTTCTATACAGACAAGGTAAATCCATAAATGTGTTAGTAACTATTGCATAATCTTGAGCCTGTGCAAAGTTTTTTCTCAGCAATTACGCCACCGATCATACTGGTTTTGGGCGCAATCGAAAGAGAATTTCGTCATCAGTCTCCAGTTCAATTTTCAAAGCCTCAGACGACTTATGAGCTTTGTAATTCAAGAAAATAACTTGTCAATTTTACCCCCACCACCGCGAATCGTTTTATTCAGAGAAAGTATACTCGGCGAGAGCCTCAGGCCAGCAGACGACAGGGCTGTCAATGTACTTGTCCCGAGACTCTACCGAGTCTCTTGAACTCGGCGAGAGCCTCAGGCCAGCAGACGACAGGGCTGTCAATGTACTTGTCCCGAGACTCTACCGAGTCTCTTGATAATTATATAATATATATTTTATTTATTAATATTAATTAATAATAAAATATTATTATAATATATATATATTATATTATACAATATATAATATAAAATGATAATAATATAATAAAATAAAAAAATTAAATAATAGGAATAACATTGAATAATATATAATGAAATAAAAAAATATAAAATTCTGGTCGACGCCGCTGGATTTTTCGAAGATGTCTAGGGCGATATCTCATGGGTTTTGGAGGACTAGGTTTAGGTACATTCTATCGCGATTTTCAATTTCTAGGTGGACGACCCCATAGTTTTTTATGTCCAGATATATTCCTCCATGGCTTTCGTCGTCTAGGTATGTTTTTTTTTATGGTTTTCGAGGTCTGGGTCGACGGCTCTTTAGTTTTCGATGTCCAGGTATGTTTCTCCATGGTTTTCGTGGTCTCGGATAATTCCTCTATGGGTTTCGATGTCTAGGTATATTCCTCTAAAGTTTCTGATGTGCAGGTGTATTTCTACATAGTTTTTAATGTCCAGGTGTATTTCTCCATAGTTCTTGATGTCTAAGGTATATTTCTTCATAGTTTTCGTGGTCTAAGTATGTCTCTTCATGGTTTTCGCGGTCGAGGTCGACGGTTCCACAGTTTTCGATGTCTAGGTATGTTTCTCCATGATTTTCGTGGTCTAGGATAATTTCTCCATGGGTTTTGATGTCTAGGTATATTCCTTCATGGATTTCAATGTCTAGACGTGTTCCTTCATGGTTTTCGTGGTGTCGGTACGTTTCTTCATGGTTTTCAATGTCTAGGCATGTTCCTTCATGGTTTTCGTCATCCAGGTATATTCCTCCATGGTTGTCTCGGTGTAGGTAGATTCCTCCATGGTTTTCGTGGTCTGGGTATGTTTCTTCATGGTTTTCGCAGTCGAGGTCGACGGCTCCACAGTTTTCGATGCCCAGGTATGTTTCTCTCGGGTTTTCGTGGTCGAGGATAATTCCTCCATGGGTTTCGATGTCTCGGTATATTCCTCCATGGTTTTCAATGTCTAGGCATGTTTCTTCATGGTTTTCGTGGTCTAGGATAATTCCTCCATGGGTTTTGATGTCTAGGTATATTCCTTCATGGGTTTCGATGTCTGGATATGTTCCTACATGGTTTTCGTGGTCCAGGAATATTCCTCCATGGTTTTCAATGTATGTATATGTTTCTCCATGGTTTTCGTGGTCTGGGTATGTTTCTTCATGGTTTTCGCAGTCGAGGTCGACGGCTCCACAGTTTTCGATGTCCAGGTATGTTTCTCTCGGGTTTTCGTGGTCAAGGATAATTCCTCCATGGGGTTCGATGTCTAGGTATATTTCTCCATGGTTTTCAATGTCTAGGCATGTTTTATCATGGTTTTCGCGGTCGAGGTCGACGGCTCCACAGTTTTCGATGTCCAAGTATGCTTCTCCGTGGTTTTCGTGGTCGAGGATAATTCCTCCATGGGTTTCGATGTCTCGGTATATTCCTCCATGGTTTTCAATGTCTAGGCATGTTTCTTCATGGTTTTCGTGGTCTAGGATAATTCCTCCATGGGTTTTGATGTCTAGGTATATTCCTTCATGGGTTTCGATGTCTGGATATGTTCCTACATGGTTTTCGTGGTCCAGGTATATTCCTCCATGGTTTTCAATGTATGTATATGTTTCTCCATGGTTTTCGTGGTCTAGGTAGATTCTTCCATGGTTTTCGTGGTCTGGGTATGTTTCTTCATGGTTTTCGCAGTCGAGGTCGACGGCTCCACAGTTTTCGATGTCCAGGTATGTTTCTCTCGGGTTTTCGTGGTCAAGGATAATTCCTCCATGGGGTTCGATGTCTAGGTATATTTCTCCATGGTTTTCAATGTCTAGGCATGTTTTATCATGGTTTTCGCGGTCGAGGTCGACGGCTCCACAGTTTTCGATGTCCAAGTATGCTTCTCCGTGGTTTTCGTGGTCTAGGATAATTCCTCCATGGGTTTTGATGTCTAGGTATTTTTAGTATGGTCTAGGTATGTTTCTTCATGGTTTTCGCAGTCCAGGTCGATGGCTCCACAGTTTTCAATGACCAAGTATGAAGAACCACGAAGACCATGTTCCTTCATGGTTTTCGTGGTCCAGGTATATTCCTCCATGTTTTTCGTCGTCCAGGTATATTCCTCCATGGTTTTCAATGTCTAGGCATGTCTCATCATGGTTTTCGTGGTTCAGGTATATTCCTCCATGGTTTTCGATGGCTGGATATGTTTCTCCATGGTTTTCGTGGTCTAGGTAGATTCCTCCATGGTTTTCGATTTCTACGTGGACAGCTCCATACTTTTCATTTGCTGGGTATACTTCTCCTTGGCTTTCGTCGTCTAAGTATGTTTCTACATAGTTTTCTATGTCCAGGTGTATTATTCCATGATTTTTAATGTCTAGATATGTCCCTCCATGGTTTTCGTTTTTTTTCATGGTTTTCGTGGGCGAGGTCGACGGCTCCATAGTTATCGATGTCTGGGTATGTTTCTCCATGGTTTTCGTGGTCTAAGTTGATGGTTCCACAGTTTTCGATGGCTAGGTCTGAGTTTCCATAGTTTTTGTTCTCTAGGTATATTTCTTCATTATTTCCGTGATCTAGGTTGATGACTCCATACTTTTCGATGTCTAGGTATGTGTCTACATATTTTTCAATGTCTAGGTATATTCCTCCATGGTTTCGGATGTCCAGGTATATTTCTTCATAGTTTTCTTCTAGGTATGTTCCTTCATGGTTTTCGTGGTCCAGGTATATTCCGTCATGGCTTTTGATGCTAGGTCAACAATTCCATAGTTTTCGATGTTTGGTTATGGTTCTCCATGGTTTTCATGGTCTAGGTCGACGGCTCCATTGTTTTCGATGTCTACGTCGACAGCTCCATGGTTTTCAATGTCTAGGTATATTTCTCTATGGCTTTCGTCGTCCTGGTATGTTTTTTCATGCTTTTCGAGGTCTAGATCAACGGCTCCGTAGTTTTCAATGTCCAGGTATGTTTTCTCATTGTTTTCGTGGACTAGGTTGACGACTTCATAGTTTTCACTATCCCGGTCGATAGCTCCATAGTTTCCGATGTTGAGGTGAATTTGTCCATGGTTCCCGATATGAAAGTCAACGGCTCCATAGTTTCCGATAGTGTGGTGAGTTTTTCTAAGGTTTTCGATATCTAAGTCGTCGGCTCTACAGTTTTCGATGTCTAGTTTAGCGACTATAGGGTTTTCGATGTCTAGGTGGATGCCTTCGTATTTTTCAATATATATTCGACAATTTTATATTTCCCGATATGTAGGTAAACGGTGCAATGGTTTACGATATATTTCCTCATAGTTATCGATATCTAGATCTGCGATTTAATAGTTTACATTGACGAGGCAGTTTCAGACGTTACAAAAGACCATGAAAAAATATCACTGGACACCAATAACCATAAAGCTGTGGTCTTAGACATTGAATACCATGGAAACATCTCCTTGGACATTGCAAACCTTTGACAGTATCCATGTCAACGTGGAATCCATGAATGAGAAGAAGATAGTTTCAAAAATCATTATTCCAAGTAAACAAGTGGAGCTTTTCAAAAAAAGGAATAGAAAATGAAAATATCATCCCATTGCATAGGAATTTCCCAATCTTTCAATGGAAAATTCGATTTGCTGAATGGATCATCAAAATCGTCACCATTATTGCTTGTAAAAGGATTCAACTTACATGAACATAACCGCACAGTTTTCGTCCGTCTACATAGAAAAATTGGCTGTGTCGATTGCTTTTGCCACATAGAGAAAAGCACTCAACTGGAAAAAAATCGTTTTAAAAATTTTCGTCGAAGACGAGGAATGTATTTTTTTTCTTAAGTAAATATTGTCACGCCTCTAAAAAATAAGCTAAATCAGAAAAAAAATAAATGACAAAGTAAAAAAAGAACGCCAATTATTAAAAGGTCGCGACCGTAGTTTCCAATAATTTTCTATATTTGCATTATCAATAAAAAACTTCAAAATATAAAAAAAAATGAAATTGTTGTCTGAAGTTGACAAATACAGTGAATGAAATACGATTCCTATATAGTTGTCACGCCTCGCAAAAAGAAGTGAAATCAGTAAATATTAAAACTTCAAAAAGTAAAAAAGGCACGCCAAGTATTAAAAGGTCGTGACCGTCGTTTTAAATGATTTTCTATATTCGCATTGTCAATAAATACATTTTAAAAAATGTTTAACTGTGAAAAAATATGAGATCTATTGTAACATATACAGTGAATGGATTACGTTTCCTGTAGGAATCAAGAGACTCGGTAGAGTCTCGGGACAAGTACATTGACAGCTCTGTCGTCTGCTGGCCTGACGCTCTCGCCGAGACTATACTTTCTCTGAATAAAACGATTCGCCGTGGTGGGGGTAAATTTGGCACGTTATTTTCTTTAATTACGAAGCTCATGAGTTATGTACGGCTTTTAAAATTGAGCTTTCAGCTAATTAAGAAGTTCTCTGTCGAATGAGCCCAAAATCAGCATGATCGGTGTCGTAATTGCTGAGAAAAAACTTTGCACGGGCTTAAGATTATGCAAAAGTTACTAACACATTCAGAACTCGAGGTATCTGTATTCGCTTTCCGACCGATACATATAAGAGCATTTTGATGCCCTTCATAGCCAATCCGCACTGAGAATATACCGGCCTCAACCAATCGTCGACGAGAAAACTTCCGATTTGTCCTGTCGTCTGTCTTCACACCGTCGGTTTTTCGTGTCACCAGAGAGAACACCAGACCAGAAAACCAGAACAAGATATATATAGTTATAGTTTCCATTCAAGTTCAATAACTAACAATGTGCCAAGCATGTGAGGTGCTATTATAGTGATGGATTTAATTAAAAAACCAATCATTGAGGAAATACGATCTCTAATTAACAACATCGGTACGAATACATATATATTTTTTTCATATTTTTGAAATAATCGTAGTAGCATTATATGAGTTTGTATCCATTCGGGAATAGCACGTGCAGCAGGTTATGAAATCTCAAAACTCGTATACAAAATTCCGTCGGAATATAAACAAAATATTTTCAATCAATTTCTCTAAATTAGTTTTTTCATTTACCATTCACTTTCAAAATCGATCAAAAAACATCGAAATTGTTCATCATTTTATAGGTTAGAAAATGATGTTATGAAATACGAAATAAAAAATGCTAATTTTTCGAAAATCATTGAAAATTCCTCGTTTATTGAATGAGTTCAAGACTCAATAAAAACATCGATATTTTTGCAGTCTTTCAATATGCGACGAGTCAGGAAGATTATCGAAGGGTTTATGTTTGGTGGCGGAACACGGAGCATTGGGAACTTTAGGAAAAACAAGAATAGTGGACGACGTAGCTTACATAGGAAAGCCTAGCCGATTGTATTTTGGAGAGAAGCACAAAGTGGTTGATATAGGTTGTGGCTATGGATTTTTTATGTTCGGAGTCAATTCTGACGACAGAAAAATTGTTTATGGCAATGGAATCAACACAGATTCGCAAATTGGTAAATGAAAATTCTATAAATTCTCTATTTTCACAATTGAGAACTTCCCTTGATACATGAGTTGAATCTGTTTGATAAATAATGTCCAAGATTCGATGACTCGGACGAACAGTACACAGCCGGAATAATTCCTGTCCCAAGACCCATTCATTTGCCATTGAAGAGTCTTTCACTAAAAGTACTTGGACTCGCAGCGGGAAGAGCTCACTCTTTAATTTTAACCAGTGAGGGAGTTTTCACGTTGGGCAACAACGGTTATGGACAATGCGGAAGGCCCATTATAGGAAACGAAGAATATGCGCAGAGTCGAGTTGTCCATCATATTCCTAACGTCAAAGGTGAAAACATAACTGGCGTTGCTGCCAGCCAGGATCATAGGTGAGAGCGTTTCTTCAGATAATCAATGTATTAATCCATCGACTTATTAAATTGACAACTCATCGGCTACTCGCTAATTTAATGAGTTTTCAATCAACTTTTAAACCCATTTATTCACTGATTCTTCATTCGCTTCTTCGATCTACAATTCTTTTTTCTCCTTCGTTTACTCGTGCAGCATTCTTTTAACAGAAAAGGGTAGAGTTTACACTTTTGGTTGGGGCGCCGACGGCCAAACTGCTCTGGCTCACTACAAAAATGAATGGCAACCGTCCCTGGTCAAAGGTGATCTGACTGGTCAGCATATAACCAGATTGGCATGCATCGCCGACTGCGTTTTGGCTTTCAGTGGTAATTTTCTTCTTTACAGACAAGGGAAAAGTCTTTGGCTGGGGCAACTCGGAATATGGACAACTTCCAGGCAAAGGCGATAATCACGAAATCAATATCGCCACAGAATTAGTGATTCCTTCGGAAGTTGGGCACGTTGTTGACATCGCTGCTGGTGGCAGTTTTTGCATGCTCTTGAACAGTGAGTTTCAAATACAGCAGAAGAAAAAACTTTTCAAAAGGTTTGACAAAATATTAATTTTATTTGAATTTTGAAAAAAAAAATCATTCACAGGCACTGGCAATGTCTACGTTTGGGGCTACGGCATTCTCGGATTCGGACCTGAAGTTCTGACGGTTGACAAACCTACTCTCATTCCTCCCACCCTCTTCGGTGCCAACCCCTACGACAAAAATCTTAAGGTGACTAGAAAAAAGAATAAATTCCATGAAAATTTCGATGCATTTTCTTCAATGTCTTCACTCATTATTCACTTTCAAGGTTTCGAAGATCTGCTGCGGTATCAGCCACCTCGGAGCTGTGACCAACACGGGCGATCTCTACATGTGGGGTAGAAACAAATTCGGTTTCCTGGGCCTCGGTAATCGAAATGATCAATTTTTCCCTCTGAAGGTAAAATTTGTTGATTTTGAAAAAAAGGCAACAAATTGGCACACCTGATTTTTGGTTCTCAATTTTGTTTTTTCAGGTCGCAATCGGAGCGCAGGTGAAAAGAGTTGCCTGCAGAGTCGACCACACAGTGACGCTGTGTAAACCCTTCATTTGAATAAATTGTGGAAAATTATGAAAATGAAAACAAGCAAACCCCAGAAGAAAACGTAATTAATATTTTACGTTAGAACTTTAAACGAATCAGTGAAACTCGATTCCCCTGTAAATATCAGAAAAAATAAAAATGTAATTTGCGAACGAATAAAGAGAGAAAATTTTCCAAAAAAAATCTGAACAATTACATTTTTCAAATCATTATTGAATTCAAACTTTCCAACGTTCATTATTTTCCCACAGTTGCCCATAACAACGAGCAACGATTCAATCGAGAACATCAAAATTCATATTCATAGTTTCTTTTCAAATTTCGTTTCTAAACACTTTTTTCTTACGGGGATTAGAAATCGAATTTTCTCTATTGAAAATATCCGAGGTGAGAAACCC